>NC_066355.1:366456-732912 GCF_024516045.1 Bombus affinis
TTTCTTTTTCTAAGCCAATGCTTTCTTTTTAAAGCTGATGTGTACGGAAAAGTATCAAAGGAATGGTAATCCCTGCTCAAATTTTCACAAATTTATCGTAAACTTTTGAAATGGCGCAACCCCATGTAGGATACATTCTGTATAATATTTGGCTGCGATTTATGCAAAGAACCAGATTAAATTTGATGAAATTCATATGTGAGAACTCTTCATGTTTGCTGACTGGAGTAACTATTTTCTTCTTCATAACGTCTAGAGGTGGATATTTGCTAATTTAATCTGTGTTAATAGCGAGATAACCCTATCAATTAAAGACGATACCTAGCATTCATATTTAATTATCGATAATGGCCGATAAACAGATAAAAAGAAATTTGAATTGTGTTCAAAGCAGATTTAATTAAAAGCTTGCGCCTCTCGCAAGTGAGATTATTTAAACGTGATCGCGTCAGCAAACGGGCGATATGTTTTACCGCCAGAAGGATTTCCAGTAGCCAAGAAACAAGACTCTGAGTTGATCTTTCAGAGGAAGTACTTAAACGTTCGTGCAAACTACGATGAAGTGGTCGAACCAGCGCGGAATAGCCGCGAGACCCTCTATACTCGTAACTCGTAGACGTTCCCGATTCGTGGAGCTTCTAGAACAAATCTCAATGGTGGAAATTACTGCGAAGTCGGCATGAAACCACTGGAATGCCCGATAAAATCCGTATAAGGCTGATCATTGACCATTCCCCAGGAGAGCCTGGATGAAATCGCAATTAACTCTTGCTCGACTGGCTTTTCTCGTAAAACGATTGTAACCGAAACCCATACATCGCATGTTGAAAACTGGTTCTAAATCTATTCAAAATTATGCCTTCCATTGTTTAATATCCTTTTGAAATCAAGTTTGGAGCCGAACGATTCGGCGAGTTCAATTAGTTTAAAATACGTTAACGTAATCGATACCCCAACGAAATGAATTACGTACGAACCGCTTAATGCAAAAATAGTGCAAGTCAATTTTTTGCCTATTTGGCTTATCTCGAAAGCCTTCATTCTGTTTTGCGCAGTGTACATCTTCGTTAGTTCCTCGGTCGATAATAAGCAGAATAAGTGAAAATCGATTCTCTACAGAATTTTTACTTTATTCCTCATTATTCAGTAATCAACTTTTTTTATTCGCACCGCTTTTGCATTAAACGGCTCGTATCATCAGACTGCGAATGTTTAGACAAATTCATATTTTTATGAAGACAACTAAAGGAATAGAACCTAAGCAGATGTCTGTTTCACCTTTTAAATATTAGAATCAATACTACACTTTCCCCAAAAACTCTTTGTTTTCAATAAATGCATAAATATCCACAGCCTAATTATTACAAACGTATAATAATAAATGTAAATGAACGTGAATACAGTATTTTGTAAAATTGTTGTATCTCCTGATTAAAAAATGCGCTTTTATGAGAATGAAAAAACATAAGTGGTTGATATTACTTTAATTTTATTTCAAGGTTTGTACCTCGATTTTTATTTATTCCTCATAGTACTTTAATTTGATCGCTGTTTCTTAAGAAGTATTTCGTTTAAGTATTAATAATTACTTCAACAAGTGTGCTGTTTATTACGAGAAATTAAGGAAGAAATTAAGTAAGATATTTAAGGTTTCGCGTGTCATAAAATCAAAAAATGTAGGCAAATGCTACAAGTTTTGGTCGTGTTTTATAGACTTTTAAAACATCTAAATTTATCGTACAATGTTTTTTGTAAAAATACAGTAAGGAAAAAGTATTTTTATATACTTTGGATGGAGTTATATATTTTTATAATTAACGAGTTATGAAAATCGTAAACAACAATTCCCTTACTTTTAAGATATTTCTCTCGTTATTACTTTGTATCATAAATCTCGAGCCAGTGCCATTTAAAATCTTTCTTTTTTTTTCTTTTTTACTTTATTTAAATATCTAATTTCCTCGTACAAATCGTTATTGTCTTCCGGGTCTAAGATTCTTCGCTTATTTGTATTTCCATTTCCATTGTACTTCATTTCCAAAATATAAAATAGTACCAACATTCGAACTAATTCGAAATATAGTATTAATAATGTATGGCGCTATTTGATTTTAACACGAATTTATTCGTTGATAAATTGATAAACAATTGCGCTTACACTAGTTGAAGCAATTAAACAGTAATCGTTAACAATAAAAGTAGAATTTCTCAGAAGTAGGAACGATATCTTCGACAATAATGTGAACACTAAATATTTTGTAAAATCGTCAATCTCTGCATAATAACCCTTAAAACAAATGAGTAACCATTTTTACGTCATACAAAATTCCAGAACTTTGCTAGTCAACTGACAGAGTAATAAAAGGTGGAGTTGCCTCGCTTTTTTAGTAAATAATTTCGCCGTTTCAATCTTACTTACTAATACTAATCAAACTTACACTGACCGACAGTATATGCATATTTAAGATCTAGATGCCAAGTTGATATTAAACTATAATTTCCTGTGCAATAGAAGTCAAAATAGAATGAAATCAAATTTTTTCAGAAACAATATTGTAACATATATATATATATATATTATATGTATATTTAGGTTAAGGTTTTATTTATTGCAATATTTTTGAATAAACTTGTAAATGGAAAAAATCATAAATGAGCAAAAATATAAAGATAATATATAAAAATACCTAAATCTGAAAAATATCTAGTGAGGTAGGTGACTTTATATAAATTAGAAAGATATTTTACACTTTATAAGATTCATATTTCATTTTGCGTATAAATAATTACGTACTGTATATATTATTGAATGTCATTGCAAAATGAAATTTACGCTCATTTAGACAAATACCTATATACACATTTTCTTATAAGTATAGAGTTTTCCCGTACCGATCTTTGTCACCATGTTACATAGATGTACAGGATAGTACGAAATAAATTTCAAAATTTTATAATTTACAGCATAATTATTTACAAATATGTAAAGTAATTAGAAATAGATTAAGATTGACTGAGAATTATTTATATGTATGTGCATAATAATAAGTACATGCTATAGCTATATAAAGTAATAAGTATAATTATTTGTCTAAGCTTGTGCGTCATGGACGAATGAATAAACGAATATCAACTCTCATTTCCGAGAAATAAGTTCAATAAATTAGAAAAACGGTACGCATAGTTACCAACTAGATGACATCACATACATTCAACCAATAATCATAAAATTATCATCGAAATCACCATTTATCATGAATTGCGAAAGATAGGTATCAATAAAAAGGAATTTTAATTCCTATGCTATATATTATATATATTATGTATGTATACATATGTAAGTGGTTCCATAGAATCAACCAGCAAATTTGACGCACATAATGTAGTTATCTTGTAATTAACACTCGATATTATTACTTATTATACACTATTTATATAATTTTATTGTCGAATTTTAGAATTTGTTTTAAGCTTTTAATCATACGATTAATCAGTTCAATTACGATTTCATTTATTATGATTTTTATCAACTTCTCCATTCGCATGCCGTGGAACTGAGTGACTGCTGTATAAAAGGTTTTGTCTTCAAATCTCTGAATAATATTCGAATTACTCTTTTTGATACACCCTTAGGTTTGAATGCCATATGCCCATATATTCACATTTGCATAAAACATCTGTATAAGGAATAATTGAAAAGAATAAGATGCTTTATAGCGTAAAAGAGGATTTGTGAGCCAAAATCTACGCTTCTTATTTTTAAATCTAACTGTTTTTCCACGTAAGTCTTTTTTCAAGATGCATACCGAAATGCATATTTTATTAACATTCGTATATTATTAATACAAATCGGCCAAAGTCACATACTTATGAGGGTCAAAGTAAATACAAATAAGATATATATACGAATATGCTGCAGGCATATTTCAACATACAGTCAATACGTATTTGTAATAAAATGTTTACAGAAAATCTTTAACTTTCTCCCTTAATCAAGAAAAATCGAAAATATCCGCATTTTTCTAAATGGGGTGGTATATCTTTCCTATCGAGAACTAATCATTATTAGATCGGTGAGTCCAATGACTTACAACGATACATTTTTTGAGAATATCACAGGTTCCTTGTTCAATTTACTGGCTGAGCAATACTTAAGAAATCCAAGGCAATGCAAACATTTGTACTATACCTTTTGAATTTTAAAACACTCGACGAAACCTCATTTATTTAAACTGATCGATGACGGATGGTTCGTATAATGAAAATTTCTCGAAGGTCCTTAGTATTAGGTTGTCCAAAAAGTTCCTTTCGTTTCATAAGGTAATAACAGATGAACAACAATTTCTGTTCTATTTCTATTATTATGTTCGTTGTGCTTCTATTATTTCCTTATAAAGCGAAACATTTTAGATAACCTAATATTAAAGATTCATGTTCAAATAACAGGAGCTCATATCCAGATAGATACGTTTAATCCACGGATCAGTTAATATACTAATCTTTCACTAACTATGATATCGTTCGCTTCAATAAATGGGATTCTATTGGAAGTGGAAATGCTTCTAATTCTTAAATATATTGATAAACGAGTGGAAATTCCTAAAATGTGAAAAGTACGATGCATTGTTTCGTAGTGACACTGTGAAAATTCGATACAAAATTAAATGATCGAATTTATCGAAAACACAATAATTCGAATCGATTATATTGTAACGTGTCACAGTGGACCGTAGGTAAAGTATTTGTTATTTCATTTGAAAATTGTGCCTAGAGCAATAAATTACATATCGGTATTGCAAGTTCGCTCGAATGATTCATCGTTTCAAGTTGTTAATATTTTTTTGTTACTTCAAGTAAAATTTGTCCGTTATAAATTATCGCTCACTGTAAATTGAATGAAATATGAGATGCCGGATTAGAGCTAGCAAATTTCTAATAGTCGAACAGCACGGGGTACTATCGAGTTTCGGATAATGATAAATTTAACCACCACGATAGTGAGGCGATTTTTTAAACTAGTGATTACACCCTAATTTGTCCGATTCTTCGAAAAGAAAAATTATTTCGTGGATCAAAAATTGTAGTACAATTAATTAACAAATATATCGAATATATACTTTGATTTGCCTAATTAAGTACCGATTAGTTACGAACAAGCAATCAATACGAAGTTACTATAAATGTTAAAATAAGTTCAAAATGTTAAATAATATTTGCCCGTGTAAAGTCTTATTTTCAAGAAGATAAAATTTGAACGCGTTTAATTACGAACTAGTTTGATACACGCATATGATATGATTTTTAAGTTTACTTTTCTCAAAGAAACGAAACACCTTATGTAAAAATGTTATTCTACATCTTTACATGTAGCTATTTTCACATGTAGCTTAAACTCCTGTTCAGTTCGGGAATTAGCAGTTAAGTTAACAGTTAAGTATACTCGTCAAATTTTGAAACTCGATTTTTCCGCGTACTAAACCTCAGGTGGAGAAATGTTGTATCAAATCTTTTCCACATAAAGCCACTCTTTGCCCGTGTACGTTGATTATAATAATTATATAATAATTATATACGTTGCGCTGGACAGACATCGAAATGATTTTTCGTATCAGACGTTGCATCTAACTGGAAACAGTGCTGGATACGTCCGAAACGTATCTACTTCTTCAGTGTGTAATTGTGTGTAATTTCGACAAAAGATTTATATTTTTGTTGTGTCGTTAAAGCGATGATAAAACAACACTCTTCTACTGTCAATTTTTTTCTTTTGCCATAACTGGGATCAAATACTTTGCTATATTTAAACTAAAACGAGGAATATATCTGTATTCCTCAAGGTTAGACATTACAAAATCATATAGATTTTATAAATTATACAATCTTGTAGAATGTGACTAGAAATACATACTTAAGCTGCTCTAAGGGCACAGTATCGAACATTTGTAGTTTTTCGATAATAACGTTTTGGAACATTTACAGCCAGTTCAGAGGATGCGGTTTGTTGACCGATTCGATAATTTTGTCGAATTGATACAATCGGAAGCAGCGTTCATATTGTTCCGTATGTTCGCCGAAACTCAACTCACGACGTTCTTCTTGATATCACGGAAAATTTGTCCGATGATCTATTAATTTTATCACTTTGCAGTGCATTCTAATTCATTTTTCAATTCAAAGTTTGCTCCTCCCTTCCTTTGCATACCGGAAATGCTTGCTGCAGTCGCAGTAACTTTAAGAGTTCTCTATTTGCTAATTCTTTACACTTCCTTGTATTTTTTATTTTCTATACTTTCCGACCGATTCGGTTTTATTAACAAATCGCTTCGTACATTTCGACAGAACCGAATGTCGAAAGCGAACGAATCATGGCTTCACCGTGCACATATGAAATACACGCAAGTACGCGGTGTTACGCAAGAGAAACAACTGATTCAGCAAATGAACGATTCGTCGTGGCGTGATTAAGCTGTTATAGTAACAGCTATTACATATTATTATATGTATTATTGTATAATATATTATATATACAAAGAACCCCGTGGTCTGTGGCTGAATTTAGGGTCAATTTTCGTCTAACTTCGATTATTGCTCTTTCATTTATGCTAATTAATATTATCTGCCTTTTTTACTGTCCAATATTCACTGGCAATGCATGGTTACCTATAGTTGCATACGATCACGGTCCAAATTTTATAATCAAGTATATTTTAAATGTTTACAACAATGTGTTTAAACATGTACGTACGCCCAGATCATACATACATATCTATCTATCGATTTTGGGTATTTTACGTTTGCGTTCTCGTATTATTATGTATGTGCGAGTGTTATCAGTACACGAGTTTAACCCCTTAGATACGATGCACCACTATAGTGGCTTTCGCGGATGTCATCTTTTATTACGACGCGTCATTAGAGTGGCTCACTCTACTGATTCATTCGCTCACCGTTTGAACTAAATGATCTTTTTCATTTGTCTTGCTTCGCACTTTTCTCGCCCTCGCAACGTTTTATAACAGTGTCAACAATATACAGGTAGAATATATAGTCTTTGTCTTTGATACACCAGTGTCAAATATCAATTGTTGCTTTCCCGTTAAAATAAATATACCATTATTAGATTCTCTTTTTAACATGTCGATCCGTGTCCTTATAATTTTCTAGAATCTGAAACCTGAAAATGTCGCTTCAAAATAAAAAAACGCAGAGCAATTTGGAAAACACTATCGCGCAATATGTGTGAAAATTGTGGCGTGGCTCTATGTGTCGTACCGTGCTTTAAGATATATCATACTCAATTGTATTATTAATTATTAACGTAAATTATTAAAGTTAAAGTATGCGCATCATATCTTTAAGAAAAATTATAATTTAATTATCAAAAACATCGTTCCAATGTGCTTACGTAGAGAACAGCATTGCAGTGCTGTATGGTTTACGCGTACTTCGTGTCAAACTCTACCGTACAGAGAAACAGCCCCGCACATAATTCAACCGTAGCTAAGAGGTTAAGATTGATATAAATTCTCTTCTGAGAAAGTTTCGAGTGAAACGAGTTTTGATGCCAATAGTAGTGGATTAAACCGACCAAACCGAAATTCTCCTATAGGAAAACAAAAAACGTCGGACGTTCGTCGTGATTTGCTTCTTCTTGCATTAAATAATGCATGTCCGCAATGAGGAGCTACGTAATTCTATTAAGATTCCAGGATTTTGGAGTAAAAAGAAGGAGCAGAGAGCATGTTCATGGCGTAGGGGAGGGGAAGGGTCAGTTAGGAGAAGCGGCGACAAAGCAGCGGCATTTCGCCTCTAAACGACAAAGTCCTGCTTTCGTCCCCAACTAAGAACGTCCTCTTCGTGGAAGAGCCATTGGATCGTACGATTTTGCCTCCATGAATTACCGAACGAGATTCCAGAGCAAATCCTGACGCGCGGGGAATATCTTCTTTCTTTTCCACCGGGAGGAGACCGATTTTGTCTCGATTCGCTGGTCGACGATCGCCTTTACACGGATTCCATCGACCAGTCAAGGCATTCCAGCGATTTCGTGTCGAGCCCTGTGTACTTTTCACCATTGGGATTTGTTGCAGCAGCTCCGCGAATCGGGATATCTACGATTTACGGACAGAAAGCAAACCGTGAACTTGTCTCTACGCGCTACCAACCCTTTTGTCGACTTCGCGTGTGTTTCAGCGAACCGGTACCCACAGCTCTGTTCCTTTCACGCTCTCGCCTAACAGAGCTGAAACGATAAAGGCCCTTGAAAAGCCGAAATAACTAAAATTATTTCTATTAATAAATTAATATCCTTATTTCGATCTATATTTTCCTCGATGTATTCCAGTAACAGAAAACGTTGCGAAATAATTAAAACTCTATTGCTGCTGATATTATTTAGATTCATTCGTTACATCTTTTGGAACATCGAGCTATTCTTATATAATCTCATTTAGCTAATGAATGTTAAATTATCTACTGTCATGTAGCTAGATAATTTTACAATACGATACTATTTAGTTTTAAAAACATTCTCGATTCAATTAACATTAGATAATAAACGTATAAACCTCTAAAGCTATAAATCTAAAACTAAAACGGAAGCCTCACCGATTTCCATGACCATGAAATATTTTGTCAATATTCTAGACAACTTTTCCCTGTGAAATATTCGCAAAAAACTTTAGTTCCTTCATTTCTATACTCTCGATAACCTGACTTATTTTGGATAATCACATTCTCATCTCACATAAGATAAACGAAATCAACGACTCAGGCTTGCAGTAAATAATTATAACGCTACTGTGAAATAAGTTAAGGTATTAAGTAATACGACAGATGCAGTTCATATTAACACTTTGACACTTACGTGTGAAACAAACGATTCCTATATTTGATAGTGTTCCATTTTAAGTGGGACGATTCGCAAATGCAATTGAAAAGACCGGCAGTTTGCGAGTCTAATGATCCAGCGAAAGCGAATGGTCAGAAAAGAAATCTAATTTCTATCTCTGTGATTATATGGGGCAGTCAGGAAATAAATAAATAAATTCATATAATGCATAAGTGTACGAAATAAATTAGATGATAGTTTATCTATCAAATCAAAAAGTTTACTTATCGTAATTATACGATAATAGACTGAGTGAGAAGTGCCGCCGGTTGCCACTGATCTACGTCGAAACGTACGTCCGTTAAAGTGTTAAGCTTTATATTATATTATCGTCATTCGAAGTTGGAAACGCTTCAGCCGTGATATTGAAACTATTCAATTACTAAAATCATACCGTGATCAAAGAGAAACTTTTGCGAATATCTCGAAAATTAGAGTCGAGCGACGGTAACGTGTATAACGATAACTCGTTCAAAATGTTATCCTCGACAACGTATTTCTAAATAATTACCGAAAATTTATATCTTTCGCGTAATTATTGTAATAAAATCTGTATGAAAGATAAAATGAACAACTTATGTCATTTAATGACCGATTAAAGAAATGGTTAGGAGAAAAATTACATTTTTTGCGGAAGTAAATTAAAACGTAATTATCTCAAAATCGTTTCGCGACGAATGAGACAATAATTTATTTAAATAATCATTTTCTCAAGCACTTTACGCACATTGCGTAACCTTGTGCATTTGTGTCTAGACTGCCTCGAAAGCAGGCGATCGTCAGCCATGTACGTTTGACGCAAATATGACAGCTAAAAATTGTTTACAAGCACGCAGTTTCAATGTCATGGCATAGGAGCGTCTGACGTTGAAAGGAAATCCATCCACGCGAACGCTACATCTAGCTGCTTAAATGCAAATGTTCCACGCTCGTAGAAAATACGTCAGAAATGTAACAAAAGGAAATGTCATTTTAAAAGAAACGCAATATTCTCGCGTGATCGAGAATTATTTGCAAAGCATTGAAAAATTGGTTCGTTTATTAGAGGACGTTCGAAAGCGGAGGAGTATACGAAGCTTCTCGAACGGCATCTCCATTCAGAGACTTCGCTGTAGAAGAGCGCGTGGAAAAGGAGACTGTAACCCGAGTGAATGCGAGTCGACGCGTGGGTTGAAGAGGATCGATCGATTAACGATAGATGTGAGCGAGCGAAAATCGTGGAACGATGCGAGTGATCCGATCCACGGACCCACACCTCGAAGGAAAGAAGGTTGCGACGAGAAACGGGAAGAAAAGAAAGGGAATGGAAGGGAAAGGGAAGGGAAAGGGAACGGTGCGCAAGGCAGAGCAGCGCATGAATCGCCCGTTGGGGCGCTGCAATGCTGGGGCGCGCGTCTCTCGAGTCGGAGGGAACGGCGAACCAGCGAGAAAGAGAAAAAAGAGCAAAGAGACCAGCTTCGGTACAGTAGGGAAGAGATCTGGTCCATTCAACGAGCGGCAGGTACGATTTCGAATCGACGACCGCTTCCTCGAAACGGTGCCCCTTCTGCGGGATCTTGAACGACGCTACGGCACGGGCAGACTGCATCTTGGAATACTGGTTTTACCCGTAGCTCCATTCAAGTGTTCTTACATCGTTGGCATCCCTCGATTGCTCGCCAAGAAACTCCTTGATATTCCGCTGTCGTGCCGATCCAGTTTCTTCGTGCGTATTGATAATATCGGCTGGATAAAATAAAAATAGCAAAACCGATAGTTTAGGGGACCTGTAAAACAGATTAATCTGGACCGAATCGGTGATTTAATACAGAAAAGAAATAAACTGCGTGAAATTATTTGATTCTCTAGAGATTTTAATTCATTGATAAGTACACTACCGTTGAGAAGCATCCGGTCACTTACTTATATTTCACAAGGTATAATTTAATTACTATATAGCAAGTAAAAATTTTTCGTTGAAAAATGACGATTATATTCCGTATTAGTATTCTATCATTATGACATTATAAAATTGAATTTAAAACACCAATTCGTTTTTAAGGAAAATGTATAACACATTCTTTAAAACACAGATCAGATAAGAAAAGCTCTTCCAAGTTTATGAAAATGCCGTTGTAGTTCATTTTAATAACAATATTTTTAAATATGTAATCGCGTATTTAATTTTAATATATTATCAGCCAATTTTTAAACAAGTAATTAAAGTTTATTATTTGTTGGTTTTATAAAATGACGTTAAGTATTGCCTTTAGCCATTAGTTTAAATAAATAAAATAATAAATAAAGAAAATTGTACGCTTCTAACGTAACTAATAATTTATGTATATATATCTCCTTTATTAACGTTTCTAATTGTTTATTATAATTCATTACACTTTTTTTAATTGCATATATTCAACCTATCGATTTCGGTACATTTACCGACAATCGCAAGAATGGATCAGTATTCTGTATGTTTATGCGTCTTATTGGCGAAGAGTGCGTAAATCAGTCGGATGCTTTCTGCCAAGTCTTCTGGGGATGTTGAGTGGCAGTTTTTAGCTGATGGGTTTATGTGATTTTTACTCCATTTAGATAAGCATTGGCGTAGTTTGTAATTTTCTCTTCAACCGTGGGTATTTTTATTGTTTCCCTTGCGTCGTTTCTCACGAACCATGACGCGTTTAGAATTGATCTCAAAATTCCAGATGGGAAATTTTCCATTTTTTTCTTTTTTTTTACATTTAACTTTGGCAGATATGCTCCAAATCCAAGTCCATATCTCCAGATAGGTTTGGCCTTGTAGACTTGGGTTTTGTAACCTGTTGTTTCCAGTGAATTTCGAGCGTCTGGCTGTGAACCAGTAGACAGATTTTCTTGTAATTTTCACTTGTCTTATTTTTTCTTTAATATGTTTCTTCCATTTTAATTAATTATGTAAGTGCAGTCCGAGATATTTAACGGTCGATCGTAGAATTTCAAGATTATGAAAGTTTACTCTGGAAATTGAATTCTTATCGAGGGTGAAAGTAATGTGCGAACATTTGTCTGAATTGATTTTAATTTTGTTGGGTTCCGTCCAGCTTTCTACCAAATGATCTTATAGATTTTGTTTGTAAAAAGAATAGTAATAAAAAAGAATAGCAATTGTTGATGTTGGAACATCTGCAGTGAATAAGAAGTATAAAATAGGACCAAGAACATTTGCTTGTGAAACACCGGCATGAGTTTTCCATAATGGAGGGCCTACTTTATTAATTTTTATTTAAAAATACCTTTTTGGTAGATGACCCAGTAAATATCTTTAGGAAGAATTTTTGCAGTTTTTATAATAGCACTTTGTGCCAGTTATTCAACATCTAAAAATTTTGCAATGCAATATTTATCTTCCTCTACCTATGTCCTATCGTATCGCGATTCTTCGTAAATGCGAACTGTGTAGCTGTTTCTACTATTGGTCTCTTACGCATCAGTTTTTCGACGACTTTGAAAATTATTCGAAAGAAGGAAATTGGCTTGTACAGTTAATATTATTTCTACACACTCCCAGATTTGTGAGAAATAACCTGTTCTGGATATGGCGTTTGTCAGAATTCTTGAGAATCTTATTGTCTTATCCGCTAGTTCTTTGAATATTTTTGCCACTATAATGCCGTTATATATCCGCGCGTTTGACTGATCTTTGTGTCTTTAACTCTTTCTTTTTTGCAGCGCTTTATGAGTTAGCGTGGTGTACTTGTCATTAGATAGGTCTATTTGTAAATATTTCTTGCATGTAGTCGGCCATGGTTTCTGCTTGGTTTCGACAGATTTTGTTCAACATCTATCTTCTGTTTATATCGGGTACGATTGATTTTTTAAGATTTTTTGTACATTTTCATGATGAGAAGTTTGTTCTTTTCGTATAATTCATGCATAGGCTGTACGGAACTGTATAATATAGATACCGTAATATGTGCTATAAATGTGAAAATTAATCGAAATAGTAAACAAAATTTCTAGCGAAAGACACAATCAATATAGAAAATAGAAAAATAATTTCCTAATACTTTTTCCAAGATCGTCCAAGATTTCCTACTTGTCTTAATACTTACCGACCGGGGTGTAATAAGTAGCGTAGCTTAGTAGTGCAGCAGAAATATCCAATAAATTTTGTAACAATTTGTAATGAAATCTGCATGACGTTTGGATCAATATCTTTCAATTTTTGTTTAATTGAATTCGATTAGCTCGCAAACAAAGTTATACGAGCGTGGAATTTTACTACTCGTTACCGATGCATCGTTACATTAAATCGTATTCAGCTTATGCAATTTAGTTTTTATACGATTCATAAAAATTGTAATTTTTATACCGTTATGCGTAAATTTTTGTAGAGGTGTTTGTAGTACTTTTTACGTTTCATAAAGCGTAGAAATAATTTTGACGAATTTTTACATTTTCTTAAATTATCACATCGCAGTAATATCATTAATATCAGGCATTGTTTCCAACTAACATTTATTTCTGTATCCAAACAATTTTGAGAAATGGTAAAACTAATGCATCTTTTATGTTGCCGATACATTTTATGTTCAAGAAAGCAAATGTTCTGATGGCATTTTAAATCTGCGCGTACGGATCTATACATTTTATCTAAATTACTTGAACATTGTGTCAAAAAATATCTGAGTTTCTTCAATAATAAAAATTCTTTGCTTCTTCCAAGTCTCGGAAATGTAGAAGATGTTAATAGATTACGTTAGATAAACATTTCAAATTTAGAATATATAAATTACATATTAAAAATACACTGCTTTATTTTTGCAAAAATTAGTAATACGTTATTGAAGCGTCAGTAAGGTTATAAGAAATTATCAAAATCTTTGAAACATGAATTTTAACAATTACAACACAAGCGAGTACAACAATGAAAAGAATAGAAAACTATTTGAATTGTATCTACTACCTGAAAGAAAATAGAACTTTAGAAAAAAATAATTTATTACTCGAAGAGAAATGAAATATTAAAATAAGTACTTTGTTAATAAACTATGAGCTGGTTGATATGTGACGACTATAAAGAAACATGTTTCTTTATTACTTTAACCCATCGAGGACAACTTGCGGTGTCTATGCAACTGTGCATTGTAACTCATGTTCCGCTCCTGGGAGCCAAAGTCCATGCAGGTGCGTTGCAAAATATAATTCACGAATCTTACGTCATTCTTGATGGATTAATAAATGATTTTGATTATTGTCTTATTGATAGATCCTCCACATACAATGACATTACAGTTTATCTTTGTCAGCATAATTATTTTTCGAGTTTGATTTCAACCGACTCACAAGTCAATTTTATTTTCTCTAATTTTGGTGCCTCTTCGTAGATTTAAAGAGTTGGCTGCAATTAAACAAAATTTAATCTTTTGTCAACAAAACATTTGCTCACTAAGCATATAGCGATGAGTAAACATCTTAGCGCAAACCAGATTTTCCTGTCAAATTCTATCTATTTGATCATTTTGCAAAATAACTCTCGAGACCAAAGTTTAAATACACCATAATTCGTTATCGTTGAAAGCTGTATAATAGAACTAAATAATTATCTCGAGAACTGTGGCATCGTTAGAGAACTTGGACTCTGTAGGACTAAGGAATGCAGAGAAAGTATACGAGAATCGAGGAACACGCGATGAAAGACGAAATAGAACAAATAAAAAACATGAATGAAATATGGACGTTTATCAGCAGGCAAAGGAGAAGGATAGGAATAACAAATAGAATTAGCCTGCGGGAATGGAGAAAATATTTCGTGAAATTAATACAAGGGGAAAGACAAAACATACAGAAAGAAAGGAATGTAGGGGTGCTTATCCTAATTCTCGCTTGAGAATGGGCAGGAAGGAGGGACCATAATGAAGAGAGAACAGGAAGCAAAGAGGATCCAAATAAAAAAGTTAGGAAGGGAAAGACGACAGGAGAAGATCTAAGTATAAAAATAATGACAAGAATTACGAATCTGATGAATAGGGTACGAATGTTTGAAAGATTATCAGAAAGATGGAAAGAGGTAGTTGTTAAAAAAAAATTAAATGCAGAGCTAGAACGGAAAAAGATCATAGCAAAAACGCAAGCAAGTTTCAGCTCTGGAAGAAATACAATAGATAATGCTTTTATCCTGAATTACGAGATAAATATAGAGATCAAGGAAAAAGGGGAAAGCTGCTTTTGCGTTTATCGCCGACCTCGAAACTGTTGTCGATAAAACAAGCAGGGACAAATTGGGCAAGATCATGGAACAAAAAAAGGTCAGTAGGATGCTGAGAAGAAGAATAGACGAAATTTATGAAGAAACGGGAAGTAAAGTAAGAGTGAATGGGAAAATGCCGGGCAAATTTTACGCAACAATGACTCTGAGACAAAGGTGCCTCTTGAGAGTCCAACGTTATTCTCGACGAGCACAGCGGATTTAGAAAAAAAAACTGAGAAGAGGACAAGCAGGAGGAATAGTAATAGGGAGAGGAAAGATATAGCCATGGTCTATGTAGGCGACATAATACTGTTAACGAAAAACACATAGGAGTTAAAGGAAACGATAGAGAAAATGAACAGGAAAGTCGAAGGCATTAATATTCAAAAAAGGGAGAAGCCAGAAAAAAGGGCAAAAAGGAAATCGGACGACGAAGATACAGAATAAGTTAAAGACTTTAAGTATTTGGAAGATATTCTTCAAAAAATAAGAATTTGAAAAGCGTTTGAGTAAGAGAGCTAAAAAGGGAAATAATAAAAATAATAATAAAGAAATAACAAAAAAATTACAAACCAAGTACATAAAGTGTGTTCCAAGGTTAGATTTTAACATGCCGCCGTATATAGCGGCAACTTTTGTTTGAAGAAACAAAAGTGGACAATTTAAGAATAGGAGCGAGCAGAAGAGGAGAGGCAAGATATGAAGAAAAATCGAGGACAAGATACATAATGAAGATAGTGCTCGAATGCTGGAAGAAAATGAACTCGGGAAACAAGGAAAAAATGTTGAAATAAAAAGAACGAGGAGAAGGGCATAAATGAAAGGACATACGCTCAAGACAACGTGTACACAAGACCTGAACGTGGCAGAAGTTCTAGCAGAGATTGACAGGACAGAGAAGCGACAGCCACGATATCACAGAATAGCAAAAGAAAGGTATGGCGGAAAAGACAGGGAATTAAGAGAGGAAAGCAGGGCAAAGAAGAAGGAGGGATCGATCGATGATAGCGAGATTCAGATGCTATAATGAGGAAAGAGTTAATAAAGTTTGAGTAAAGGAAAAGAGAAAGAAAACACCTCATGGAAGGATAGAGGCAATTTGAAAGAGAAAAGGAATGAACTAAAAGCATGATCATACGGGAACAAAAGCGAGGAAGGAGATAGACGAAAAAATAGTAGAGAAGTGGAGAAAGGGAAATTAGGTGAAGCTTAATAGGATTCGCGAAGCATTTTAGGTATGTTAATTATTGTAATTGTATTTACAGTACTACATTGATATTGTATATTGATTTCAAGTCCGAATTGCAGAAAAATTTAGCTATCTATAAAACTAAATGATAAGAAACAAATAATAAACTGTATAAAGAATCAATGTGAAAATTGTAGCCGAAACAAAAACTTAACTTTCTTAAAGGAGATATTCCGAACTGTTGCAAGATTATAACCGTGTTTCCAACCTTCATTTATAGTTCACGATAAAGGTGAATACAGACTCGCGTGTTTCTTTAAAAATTAAACTAATACACGTGTGACGATACTTTTGATCGTCGTTGTATATAACGATAAAATCAATTTATCGTCGTATATAATGATAAAGAAAGAAATTTTATCACAGATACAGTGAGTGTCCGCATACTTGCTATAAAAGACTTTGTATAAAGTATCTTGAAGTTTTATTAACACTTTAATGAGGCGCGGCTGTCTATATGGTTATATCGGAAAAGTTTCGATCCTATCTGAAAATATATATACCAGTTCATACACGGTATGAATAGTCATTTAAGCGTATAATAAATATAAAAAATGTTAATACTGAGACTTATGAATATTGTGAATGACTGTCTGTTTAAATAGTTTCGTGATCTTTGGAAGATATATGCTTGTACTTGAAATGTGATTGAGTATCCTGTAATTTCTGTATACATTTTCAGAATCGTTTAAAATTTTACCAATATAATCATGATAGTTTGGTGCGATTACTGCGTTAACGAAACTTTTTAATTTTTCGTACTACACGCGCAATATGTTCGTAAAAAATGTACGAATAGTTTCGCGAGCCACTGTATTTACTGTTATTAATGTCACTTTCAAGTGCCTACCAAGTGCCAAGGTACCTTTTAAAACAATTTCTTATTTCTAAAAATATAGCTAGAAGCATATGGACCGAGACGAAATCTGGTGTTGTTGGATTCCCAGGAGGGAGTTGCGCGAAAAGCAAAGGGTGACAGCCGGTAGTTAGGGCCGGCAAGTATGGGAGAAGGGGCCTGCACCGGGCCCCACTTCTTTCTCTCAGGAGTTCCTTCGAGTCCCACATTACGTGGACATAAAAGGCAACCCTGGCATGGAGACCGTCTCTCTGACACATTGACACAGCCTCTGAACCACCGTCTGCCCCGTCCTTCCACTACCTTTCTCGAGATTCTCTATTTTTCTTTAGCCGCCGCGCCGTTCGAGATCGTCCGCTCCATCCCTCGCCGCGTTTCCGTTCGGCTTCTTCACCGATTCGATATCGCTGTTATCCGTCGATCTTTGTCTATCCGCTTCTTTTTTTATCTGCAACGTATGCAATTGAATATGTAGTATAATACGTCGTCGTCTGTTCGACAATGAAATCATGAAACTTCTTTAGAGTAACTTAAGGTTGGATATCCTCGTATCGTATCACAAAATTGAACGATTTATGTTAACTAATCAGTTTTCGGCCCAAACTGCTTGATACTTTTTTACGGAGAATTGAAAAATGCATCAAAAATGGATTGTAAAAATGGCATGTAAGAAAGGATTGAAATATCTTATTAAATATCATGGGTTTCCCCTGTAAAGTCAAACAACTTCCATATGAAACGCCTTTTTGTATTTTCAATGACTAACCACATCATAAAGCGTATAGGAATAAGCCGGACTTACTGTAACTTTGAATATAACACAGAAATAATAAAATAATATTAAAACAAATGCTAATGTTATTGGCTTAAAATTTTTGTCCCTGACTCTCGAACTATTACGAAATAATACCGGATGTTCGATGTTATCGCAAATCTACTACAAGTATCTTTTACTCTTCACTGTTTTCGCAATCATTAAAAGAAAATGTCATATTATTTTTTCTTTTATGGATATTTATAACATTATCGATTTTTCTAGAACTTGAAGCGTGATTAATACCAACGAAAAATGCCAAATTAATTATAATATATATATGTATCTTTTACCGTTTATTCTTCTCACAACGACTAGAATTCTCTTCTCTTATTTTAGCACTAGGAGCTAACACTAGAGAAAAGCTAAAAATTAACAAAATAAGTAATTTAGTGCATAAGTTTCTATAAACGGATATAAAATAGTAAAAGTAGTAATAAGTTTATAAGATAAAATCAAAAAGTGGAAAGATAAATTTTTAAATCGTTAAAGTAAGTTAGAACTGAAAGAAGTTAATATATGTTACAATTAATTGAAACAGGTTTGTTAAATAATTTCGAAATAATCAACTTTAAATATGCATTTACTTTGCCCCTCCACAAACTGGATTCTTGCCGAGCATACATGACTCGATAGTTTATTTATAAATACAACTTAAAATTTAAGTTTTCTGCACCAACAAGACCATAAGTGTATGTTTCGAATCGATGAAATTAAAAATTAAGGGATAAACATACGTGTTTTCGATTAAAAAATGTTTCTCGCCGCTTTTAGAACACGTCTGTCCCATTGTAACCGGTAGATTCTTGTATGACGCACGTGGGGAATCCTCGTGTCCATAACTAGCTTCGATAGGTAATAGGTATGTAATAAATTAAGGTAAAAGGAAGCGCTTCGACTCTGACAAAACATGCTCGAATGACTGGAGAAACGAACGACTCTAACTTCTGCTAAACAAATGTGAGTACAAGTTGCAAAAAGTGTTCAAGTGAAAGTATTGCGTTCGATGACTTCATGAGGTTATTGCTGCTACGAACCGGTCAGAGTTTTTTGAAAATAGTGTCATAAAAAATGTACAAGTTTAGAAACTCCGACTTGGTTAATGACGCGAACGACGTAGCCAGAAACAAGCCCCAAAGCGAACCTCTTGACGGCAAATGAACAATCCAACTCACTCTAAAGTGACTCAGCTATCATTCTTTGATGCTATGGCAAAAAATCGACATCCTCGTATCGCATTTTATTGTAATACGCAACTGCCTGTCTATGATACGATACGAAGATACGCAATAAATGAATGTCCAGCTAAAAGATCGAGCTAATAAAAGAGAAAATCAAACGATGTTTTGAAAATGAACGATCATTAGCCGCGAAAGAACGAACAAACATTATTTTCTGCCACTCGCTTTCTTCTCTCGTATTATCTTACTGCTATTTTTTTCTTTCTGTTTTTTTCTTTACATTCCGAAAGGTATATCTATTATTCGAAGTTGTATTTAAAAATTGTCTCACCTTTTTTAACGATAAGATATTCTACTTTTATCAGTTATCGGTATACTTGAATTAGAAGCAAAATGTAAAATTACAGATTGCAATTATGATGAACTCATGAAACGAATTTACGCATATACAGGTGCAAATATATCAGTGTAAGTATTACACTAAACAAATATGAAGTCTGTATATATTAATACTTTGATATTATTTTAGTAAAAGATGATAGTTGATAAACATAAATAAATTTTACTAAAAATTGAATTTTATTAAATACAATTTCGCGTAAAAAGTTAATCAAATATCGGAGACATTATAAATTATCTACATCATAAATTTTTGTTAAATTGGGCTGCCGATTAACGTATTACCATTAACATATTAACATACCGAAAATTAGTCATAAATCATTCTATAAGAAGTATAAAACGAATGGCTCTTTCTTCGATGGAAGCAGAAATTTCAGAGAAAAGATCTCCCGAATCCTCGTGAATATCACGATCGTCGATTGTACGGTTGGCTCAACGAATAGTTCTATCCAACTGGTAGTCACAATCCTTCTCTGTTGGCAAAAAAGTCAGCCGAGAGAGACTCGTTAGAGTTAAGTCATCATCTGTCTCTCGTAATTCAGAACGCGGAGGATGCACGAGTCTATCTCAGCCGCAGCAAGATCTCCTTGATATCTGCACGCGCGCCGGTACTGAATAAGGTGAGAGAGGAAAGCGCGACTGGTTTCGCTGCGCGTTGTACGTTGTATCGAACAAGGGCAAAGAATTCGCTTCTAAACGATCGAACTTTTTCTTCTCTTTCACTCTTAGCTTAACTTATCCCGCGAGGTTTCTCAAAAATTGCTTCATTCCGTCGCGAAAGGAAACGTAATTTAAACGACGTCCACTGATCAGAAGTATTCTGACGAGCAAGTATAAGAGTAGAAATAAAATACATATGTACACTACCGTTCATAAGTATCCGGACAACTTTAACCGACATCTGAGAACAGCATTTGAATGTGATGAAAATTCACGAATTAATGATGGATTAATAATTTCAAACAAATAGAAACCTACTACTTTTTCATAGAATCGGAAGACTACAAATTGAAATTATCTATTACTACGTAATGTGCTTAATTTCCCAAGAAGATGGGAATAGTATATTTTATTATCCGCTATGCGTTATGTGTATACAATGCGCAATAGCTCACAAATGTACATATGCGTACATTTGCCACAAAAAACTTTTATGCGTATGTATATCGTGCGTGTTATGTAAAACATTTTCAAATTCCATTAGCAGTATAGCGAGACGTAATTGCTATAGTTATATCGGCAAAATTTGAGCTCAATCTGAAGATATATATAAAAGTTGCAAGATATTTACTGCAAACTCATACAACAATACAACTCAGTGTAATAAATGTTAAAGATGGTCTCACTGAATACCGAGACACGAATATTGCGGATAATTGTCTATTTAAATATTTTTGTAGTTTCTTTAAAATTCATGTTCGTACCGGACATCTTGTAATTTTTTATACATATTCAGAATCGTTTAAAATTTTACCAACGTAATCACGATAGTTGGGCGTCGTTGTAGTGCTAGTGAAATTTCGAAATTTTTATGTAACACGCACCATATACGCATGAAAGTTTCCTATGCTACGTGTACAAATGCTTTTGCGAGCCATTGTGTACACATACGTCATGTATAACATAAACGATAAACCAGCGAAAACTATTCAATAACCATCGAATGAAACGGTTGTTCGAGTTTCAGAAAGGCAAATCTTATTTCTATGCTATGTAGCTAATTGCTAACGCAAATATGTAATTCGAATGGATGAAAAATCGTTAGAACAGCGACTGGTCGCTGGATCAGATGAGTGCTGGCAACAGAAGAAGAAAGAGAGAAAGAAGGAAAAGGAGGAAGAAAGCGAGGCAGGTGAGGCAAGGTGAGAGACGAAACTGGTCGGTCCCTGAGGTTTAACCAGCTAACGAGTAAAAAGCATGAATGGACGCCAGCACGGCGCCGTACATTATCTTGCCTCCTTGTCTCTTTATTATTATTCTCTTGGCCCCTTTTATCATTCCTCCGCCACCGCGCCGCCGTTTCCTTTTCAGTTCTCACTCGCTCCCTTTCTCTTTCTCGCTCTCTCTCTCTCTCTCTCTCCCTCTTTCTCTCTTTCTCCCTCCTTCTCTTTTCTCCTGTTGCCTCTCTCATTCTCTCTCTCCTTCTCTCACACGCACCATCGAACCTTGCCACGGACTATACTCTGCAGTGAGCTTATCTTCGTTCCTCTTTCCCTTTCCTTTCTTTTTTCTTGTTCTTTCTCCGTCACTCCTTCCTCCCTTCCTTCCATCCTTATCTCGCTGGTTTCTCTACCTACCTCTAATATCCCGTTTGTTTCGAAGGGAGATCAGGTTTATGGTGCACTGACAAGACCGTGTAACCTGCTCCTACGGCTATACCAGATTATTCATATACACGTATACGTGTACGTACCAAGGACCTGTTGATATTCTCTAAACTCGAGAGTACACCACTGCTAAACTGCGGATATTTTCTTATCCACTGTTATTAAATTGCGGGCATTTGTAGGATATTTAAAGATGCGAAATTGGTAAGAAGACTACCAATGTACTTCGCCTCCACGCACACTGTAACGTGATATCGTACGGCAAACTGAAATTCATAGTGATGTAACCTAAGATTTTAAGAATTTGAATTTAATCATGAATTAAAAGTTTTAAAAGTATCAGTAGCCCGTTTGAGGCCATTGTCTTCTCAGTCTCGTAGAATCCTGTTCCTTCAAGAGTGGTCGAACGAGAAGATTAGTGCGAAGATTTAGTTTGCTAGCTATTGCTTCTTCCTGTATTGTCTCTGAGATGAATGTCGAGGAATGGATGTTAGTTCGTATAATGACAATATTGGATTTACAGGCACATATCTCGATACTATATGTGCATATCGGCCTTATTATTGTTTCGTGAACAAGTATTTTATTCTCCAGCGATAATCTTGACTTTCTGCCAAGTAACCAATGCAGTACACACATATTTCTATATCTTCCATTCCCTTCTAATTGAGTTTATTGTGCAAGTGAAGACCGTTAAATATAGTAGGGCCGTACTGATGAAAGATGCGGTATTTTTATACTGCTAATGAACAGTAGGGGGCATTGCCCTTGCCTTAAGGAGAAGAAGCTTATATGGGTTGACTTAATCTCACCGATTTTAATTTTGCATTTGCTAGTCCAATTTTGGAGAAAATTTAGATGGTCTTGAAGGTAGGAGGATACGATATTAGACTTTTCGTGGCTTGCAAATATCGCTGCATCATCGGCAAACGTTCGTATCGTAGTATTTAGAGTGATTGGTAATTGAAAAGACGGCAGAAACTTCGCCATTTATTCTGGTTCTGAATTGACGATCGTTTGTATAAACCGATTAAATTGAAGAATGTTAGTAAATAGAACTTGATTTTATATATAACAGAATGCCGTCGTGCCATATTTTTTCAAATTACTTTATGATCAAACCCAAGATGTTAAACAATAAACGAAAGACGAAAACGCTTCAGGAAGCGTTGATGGCGAAAAATTTATATCTGTGTGATATGCATTATTTATTATGGACACATCTGTATCGGCGAAATGGTACGGATTGAAGTCAGGATTAGGTTCGAGTTAAATTCGGAGAAATTCATTTCCGCCAAAAACGAATGCGATATTCGTATTCAACGCGTTAAAAGGAGTAGAATGACGTATAATATGCGTAAAAAAAGCTTAGAGGGGTCAATGATAAAGTTTAGCCTGAAAACTAAATTTTCGTTTTCCAAGAAATGTTAAAACTCGACGTTCTCCCTTTCCCCGTCGACATGAAAGTGGAAGTTTCAGTCAATACCCATATACATTTTTATGATTGTATTGTACTATTTGCAAAATTGTATTTGAGTAGTTTCACTGGATAAACATTCACTGGATAAAACTAATCTTTATTTAAGCTTCATTTCTTAAAATATATTCACAAAAAAATAAATTTACATGAAAATCCACAGGCTACGCATTACCACGTCTTCGCGAAATTATAAAAAGATCTTTTGAACATAGTCTGTTGTACGAAGTACGTAACTTTTATCTTGAGTGAATTTGATGTGCGTTATTCGTTGAGACACATATCGATAGCGACACGTTTCCGTTCGAACGGACATTGTTTCGTGCAATTAAATATGATTATTTATACAGTTAGATCATCTGACATTATTTTGTCGAGATTACTATTTTAATAAGTAGATATTACTATTTTTTGAGAAGAGATGCCTGATCGATTTGAAATTGGCTTTTGATTTTTTAAATTGATACACATCTCTAATGGCCGAGCAGAAGACTATAAGTTAGAATTATTAGCTTTGCAGAGAAGCGCTTACAATGTTTAAAGTGCAGTGTACTATCGGGTATTGAATTTTCGATATGTATATATATATATATAGGTATTATTAGCATGTCAGATAAAAGAGCAGAAAAGAAGCGAAACGTATTATTAGAACCATAAACGAAAGACAGCAATGTAGAAAATAGAATACTTATCCTGTTGACCAAAGTTTAACTTATGTTCTCGTATATTATTTTACCCGTCCACCAGAGTTTTTTTCTTTTATTACAAGATCGTAGTACATTCTTTTCTTAACACGATCGTTTCAAATCTCGAACCTGTTGCGTGTTTTAGATCGCTACAGGTCGAATTGTTTCCTTTTATCGTTAGAAAATTTGAAAAAAGATAGGAAAAGATCGTTAGTAATATGCATGATTTCTTGCCTCAAATACAAGATCCCACCGAATAACACGTGAAAGCGGACACGACGTGATTGCTTGTAAAAGAAATAAGAAAAGAATATAGAATATATTTTTTTCGGTCAAATAAATTTGTCGGGTATATTTGAATATAGCTAATTCCGGACTGGACAGGACTAAACAATGGACAATTAGGTCATTCTGCGTGTGAAAATAGTTCGACAAAGTAGAATAACGCTTTTTTCACGGAACGTTTTGTTTCCGAGGAAGATAAATTTGAAAATTTATTATGCGTCTACTGGGCCTATTCTCAATTAAACATGTTCGAATTTCATTTGCTTGAAAATTGAGCCTTAAACGGAAAGATTTTCACATGTAGAATGACCTGCCGATTATTAGCCCTGTCCAGTCTGGAATTAACCATGTTCAAATATATTTGATCAATTTTCAAACTCGGTTTTCTCGGAAACTAAGCCGAAAATGAGAAGATTTTATTCGATATTTTTATTGAAAAAAATTTAGTTCAAACTAAGCAACATAAAAAATCAGAGGATTGCAACAGATTAACGCTTAAGCTTTGATAATTGTTTGTTGAAAAGATAAAATTGCACAAAGAAAAATGCATCATTCTCCTATTAACGGTAGCTTCATTTTCAGGAAAAATTCGATGTCGACAATTTCTAAATGGATAAAATAACGACTGTTTTACATTGTACAATGCACCACTGATATTGTATCACATTCTACGTTTATGGGCTTGTTCATAATAATTATCGCAGTCGGAGCAACTAGTCATTTTTAAAATACAAATGACTCGAAATAAAACCAAAATGATTCGGTCTGCTATCGATGTCATCGCAATATCGAGATATTAAACGAGACAATTGCGATAAAGACAGCAACGTTAATCCTTCAAAAGTCATATGTACAGTCTAAGGCGAATGAGCAAATAGTATAAAGAAACGTATACAAGCAAAAGATTGTTACTTTAAATAGGTTTATGAATCTTATATTCCATTGTAGCGCAATTACAGTGGCTGCAAAGAATATTTTTTATTAGGTTCTACATTATATTTTTAAAGTGCTTATCAACATTTTTGTAGTCAAAACATGGTACTAAATGATACGAAATTTAATATACGTGCACCTAATTAATTAGTGTGTAATACACTCCCGTTGATAAGTATCAGGGTTGATGGTACTGGTTTCATGAGAAACTTTCTTTTTTATTTATTTCTTTATATTCTCAATTTGTCCATTTGGACATTTGGAAGAAATTTTTAGCTGCCATGAGAAACGTGGCAATTAATTTCAAGTATCGAGAAGATGATTAATCTCGTACAAAATATGTATTCTACTGTATTCGTACAATGTTACGGTGAAATACGTGCACGACATTAAACTGAAAATTTATTAAACAAAGAAATGAATTAGACAGCGAACTCCGAAAAATCTTAAACTGTATTGAAAAATATGAAATTATATAGCAATGAATATAGTAATAATACGAATATCAAAATTGAGCAAAATGGTGATCAAAGGAAGCGATAGATATGTACAAACAAGATAAGAATTAATTTTGTTACATTAAGTTGATGATATTATCATTGTTATCACATGGGTCGTTTATAATCTAACATTTTACGTGATATTCGGTTTGTGCAATATTTCATAATAATAATTCTTAGAAATTTTGATAACTTCCTAACACTGGTATTTCGAGAACGCAAGAATAACGGAGAAAGTACCTCGTAATTAAAGAAAGTATCGTAGATCGTAGACAATTTAAAAATCATATAGGCTGGAATATGTGCAGCGAAAGTAATAACGAAATATGTGATCCATATAATATTTTATTGTAACATATTCACATAACTCCATGTTCTATCCTATATAATTTTATAGTTCTCGAGAATCCCGCAATTTTCGGGAATCCTTACAATCTCGAATTAGTAGATACTTCCGGAAGCCGGCTCGAGCGCCGAATTCCAGATCTAATAATCTTTTAGGCTTGCTTAAGTTTTCGTAAGTATCCTAATATTTAGGAACGGCAGTGTAGATGCTGTAATAAATACAGTGGTGTGACAATACCTTTTCCAGTCACTATGTATATTAAAATATCAAGGACCCGATCTCTTTTTGTTTTAATTTCTGCTATGTAAACTTACTTTCATTAGAGACAGAATTTACAGCGCTTCTAGTTTCCAACGTTTAGAGTTAAAACGCACAGTCTCCGTTCTAGAAAGCAGAAGCAAGCTTTGGTGTGAACTCCGCAGAAAGAAAATTACACGTAAGAATAAACGTAAATCACGAGCGCTGGACAGCGTATCAATCCAATAAGCATGTAATTAATCATGCACGCATGCATTATGCATTAATTTTGCACAATATCCGTTGGTAAAGAGAAGTGAATAAATGAAAAGCAGTTTCACCCACGTAGCACGATAAAGGACAGAAAACGGCTGCGCGATACCAATTATCGCGTCCGGTTCGTTACTTTTTTGGCTGCTCCCGATGACTGAGCTGAAATAAGATAATTGAAAGACCGACCATTGAAAATCCATCGATAGGACTCTTGCCATTCATTGCCGTTAACAATTATTTATTGCATTAATTGTATTAATTTATCTTTTCTTACGAAATGTTACCTCTTTCTTGTTTCTGTCAACTACGTACAGGGTCGCTCATAAGAAAATGGATATTGTGTATGAATGTTGTATCGTATTATATTTCTTTATCGTATCGACACTTATGCCTGTTATAACCTGTTTTGAATATTTGCATGTCCGATACATTTAGTTTTACCTTAATCTATTCCTCGAAGCTAGATCTTAATTTACCATCTGTCCAAACACAGCCATATTTTAATGTACTATGTAGATTCTATGTATCTTTTATTAGTTCATTCTGTTTCTGTATTCTATGATTTATCTTCGAAAAAAGGTAGATAGGCTAGTACACATGTTTCTATGCTATAATGCTGTATGCGATTATATGTTTCCTTATTAATAATTCCCTGTATTTGTATTAGCTCAGGCAGAAAGCTCCCAACTTTACGATTCCCTTTATGAATTTTCCTAGATCCTGCATTTGTTTTTTGCTTTTTATTGTTGTTATTTCTGTCCATTTCTTATTTCTCAGTGTTATTGATCTGATTTTAGTATATATTGTGCAGTTACTTAGCATCTATTTATTCGTTGCATAGTTGACACGATATGTCTTATTTTATATTTCAGTCCATATCCTATAATTGTCCAAGCTAGCTTGCCAGCTGGTCTTGTACAATAATTCTTTTTATCAACAGTGGTATATTTAAAGTCAGGTAATTCGTTGTTTCTATCGATGCCATATGCAAGTAAACGAATATTCGGGTCAATTTTTATTAAAAGTATATGAAATATAAATTGTTTATTTAAGGTGTTATAAATATTTAATCAAGCTAAATGCATATCAAATTATTAAATCACGATTCGTCAAAGTATCAACAATGTTCGAATATTATTGGTGGAACTAACCACGATCATCTGTCTACGATAGCTCGTCATTTAAACGAGAATTGAGACAACGAACTCTTAAATAACGAAATTGTTCCATATTCTTTGATGCTCATAGATACCAACCTTTTTTACTGCATTGTCACACGGATTTGATCATGTCACAGTGTTTTTCGACAACTTTAATTAAGAGTAAAATCGCCCTGGGTCAATCTATTTGTAATTTTGTAACTAAATCATATTCTGTTGAAAATAAGCACGCGCTTTCGATCCAACGATATCAGTTAAGGATTAATATTAATTTTACAATTTTTTGCAAAAGATTAATAATTTAGATACATTTATCTTCCCCAAAATATCCTCTCAGTTAAGTGGTGTCAGAAAGTCGAAGTTGCAAAAGTTCTCAAAAAGATAAAATATTCCGCAAGATATCACACTGAAATGACGGACAGGAGAAATTAAATTATTGGAAACTTTTAATGCATACGTATGTACAATATATCGAAACTGGCCACCATGATATTCCGTTCCAATTATCAAAAGGGTATGTATCCTCAAGCCATCCGAATGTGTCGATTTCGGTTATTCTCTGCACATCGTATCGTACATCGCATAATAATAACCGTACATGAAGAACCTTTCACTTTTAACCAAAAGTTTTCGTTAGATTTAATGAATGTTTGTACCGAGTATAGGATTTATGAATGTTCCGATTTCACTTTACGATTTCATTCGTACATCCAGTCGACGCCAAGTAACTCATGCGATCATCGCCGATATATCTAAATGTATAAATTTTTCTAAATATCTGCATACGTGCAATCTATCGTTTAATGATAATGTGCATCGATATGTGGTGGGTTAGGTTAATCTGAACATCGATACACTCAATGATACACCAAACCAATGCTTTAACTGAATCGCCAAATCTGAAGTACTTGCAGAAAATAAAATTTCTTCAATCTTTTACGTTCTTCGAAGATATATTTATGGCCAAGATGTTGGCACGATTTCTTTAATAATTACCCGCTGGTTTCGAATGTACCAATCTGCATTCATCGTAGCTCCTGGCTTTTCATTTTGCCATCTTTCTATCGTTTTTATGTTGCAGTCTAAGGCTATGCCTTATAGTTGACAGGCTAATTCCGACTGTTTACCAATCAGGCATAAAAGTTTTCTATGCCTTTCGCTTAATCGATCCCTTTCTTTATGAATACGCGTTTTCCATAATAGTTTTCCGTTCAGTGTATACTCGGTTGCTTCCTGCTACGGTATTTCATTGCCGTTTAATTCAACTGGGGAACATATAGGACGAGTAGCATTGATTTTAGTTCTCCGTGTTCTTAACCAGAGTTCTATTTCGTTAAGATGGTGTTGTAATTCTTTCGAGGTTTCGTGGAGCATCTCGATTCGAGGCTAACATCGCCGTGTCGTCGCCGAAGGTAGATGTTGTGCTATTTGGTATCGTCGGGAAGACTGGCGTGTATACGATATATATATATGATACTGATCGAATAAAATAAAGTAATAGAAAGTAATAGAAATCGAGGTAGTTCGTTGTGTTTTGACCTGGAATAATCTGTCCGAGAGATACAATTTTATGAGAGGGTAACATGATTTTGATTAACACAGCGATGTACTACACTTCGTTACGATGCAATTGCAATTATTACAATCCAACAGAATAGAAAGCAACCTATTCTGATCATAGCGCCAAAGTCAAAAGCATTGTTTTTCGAAAGTTCTTCGAGTGTTGGATTTCGCCTGGGGAGAAGTATTTGATCGAATGATTTCAGCCGTGCATCTGCTCGATCTGTCAATCTGTCGTTTTCTTGGTAACTTATTTAGTTTGCTGGTATTTGAAACGCTTTCGAAAGATGCTTGGCAAACATTTCGGCTTTTTCTATCTCAATCCTTGCCTAGTTTCTAACTTCCATTTTTGTCGGAGGAACAGGTTTCATAAGCTGTCTTATCTTTTTCTGGATTTCCATTTCCATGGTGAATGATCTGGTGAATTCAGTTTTTTGTGTGCTTGGTTTAGTCTCGTTTTATCATACGAGTGTTTGGTTTCTTGCCATCTTCTTCTTTCGTGTATTAACAACTCTCTTATTTCGTTGAAGTGACGGAGGTTTCTTACTTTTTGACAATGGAGTGGATTTCCACACAGCAGCTCCATCTATTTGCTCTACCGTTTTTAGTGACATTTTTATTTCTGTCCCGTCTTCTGGAATTAATCAAAAGCTTTTTAGTATTATAGGTAGCATTATATAGCGTGGGTGACTTTCCCTTATACGTAATGCTTTGGTTTGTGATTGTTGCCGATATTGCTGTATGTTTCGATTCCAGGCCTAAGCATGGTTAGACAGAGAAACTTTCTTGATTTATTCCTTTTGTGATGAAGAAATCTAGTACATCGGATCTACGACTTTCGTGGGTAGTCCAATATGTAAGTTCTCCAGTTGCAAGGATTTGTACATGCAGCCTTTGTGTCGGTTCCAGTGGGTTGCTTCCTTGAGGGTTTATTACCCTCGCTCTTCCATAAGAGTGTTTAGCTGCATTAAACAAGTATAAGTACATTTTCATTGATATTTCACGACGACTTTCTACGACTGAACTTGTAGCTTGTAGGTAGACCCCCATAAAAGATCGTAACATGTAGCGTTTAATAGTATATTTTATCTGGTAAGAGTATACTTTGTAGCTCGGTATTTTACGATAACTGCGGTTTGTAAAATGTGTTTCGGAAATTAACAGTATATCTGGACGTCCAGGATGTGTCGAAAGACCATCGACACTTTGTAACGTTATTTTATATGATTCCATCCTTATACTTTTAGAAGAATGTTCAAAATTCGGCATTATTGGAAGTGGCTTCACCTGCTTTGCTTAACCACTAATGAATGACGACCTTTTCGTTGTTGTGTTTTGTCCATTGTTCAAGGTTTGTTCGTTAGAATACCTTTTTTTCTGTTCTGATTGTTGTTTGGTGATACTCGAGTAGAACAGACTCTTCTCTTTTATATCTGGTGTATTATTGGGTACAATATATTACGATAAAGTACATAGATTCCAAAAAATGTTACACGATCAATACTAAAATTCCTAGTTTTAATTATAAAATAGAAATGACAGATACAGTTTTTTTTTTAAAAACGTTAAATATTTTGGCGAATATCCCTTGTGTTTAATAACGTATTTTAAACGATTTCACGTGTTACGCATTATTTTCTGTAAATAGTTTATTCCTATTTTTTACTATTCTTCCATTAAACAGTTTCTTAATTCGTCCACAGAATTTAGTATTTTTTTGTGGAAAAAATATTAAAAATATTAAAACAGAGAATTTAATTCCAAGACCTTAAGAATTTGCAGTATTTACCAAGTAAAATAAAAAATATTCAATCGATATTTAATTTTTTTGGGATTAATGTCTTCGTTGTTCAATAGAATTTTGTATTTTCTTTTTCCTTTATCGTAAATAAAGTTCGTGATGGTATATCAATAATGTTTACAAAAGTAAGTGATAAATGCATCTATGTATGTATGTGCATTAGATAATATAGGACAATGTAATTTGAAAACATACATACATACCTCGATTAGTAATTTATATTTTCGAATAGAAGAAGATTGCTATGATCTTTTGATATTGCGATTGATAATGTAATTGCAATGTATCATGGGGACGTAATATTAATTTAGTTATCGTCCTTATTGATCGAATTTCGTATTTACATTCGATATATTACGAAATATATTTAAATTACTTGAACATATAAAATTGCAAGAAAACCTAGTTAAACTAGGATTAAATGTAATTGTTAATATCGTTAATGTCAATTTTTAAATCAACGATCTCTAAGCTGTTGTAACCACCTTCGCAGACGCGTCTTCTTCTAACGAGGACAAACGCGAAGCGTTAGAAGTTGCCGGAAAGATTACGAAATTTTCCAGCTCGGTACTTCTGCAACGATACCCACTACATATCGTTCCTAAATTATTTTTGAGATGCACAACACGCGTTCGGCTATTGAACGCGACAGAAAGCAAAAATCCTAGAGAAACTAATGATCATTGTAGCTAACACATGCTCTAAGATTTCTATTCAGAAGCAGCCTTCTTTCACGCTTTGCCAACAAAGATTTCACATATTCTCTTGCATGTTTCAAAGCGCAACATGTACACATATAAATATTGAAATTTTCTTAAGAAAACTTTTTATTATTATGTTATTATTAATGTCAATCAATTTTTTTCAAAATTATTTTAGTATAAACGAAGCTACTTTTAATTAGAGGAATAAATTTTTATACAAATTAAATGCTTAAATACAATGATTAAACTTATTTAACTAAGCGAATCCTTTAATTTGCTAAATGTGTATTAGCCTCCGTAGGTATTAGATCACTTGTAGAAAATAAAATACATTTAAAAATCGTCAGCGATTTATTAAAACCATCGTAATTATCTTGTTTGGGTACTGACCTGTACGGTATTCGTATAATCCATGTTATAATAAGAATCTTTTTCCATAAATTGTTGTTTTATTTATTTTTGGTATTTCCATTATTAATAAACTGCGAATTTTTATGCAAATTTATACTCTTACGAATACATTTAAATAGATGAAATCTAAATAGACATTTATTTCGTTTTCGTATAAGCGTTATAACGTAAGTTACGTAACTACTTTGAATGTATGTTATATATTCTTATATAAAATATATTACGTATTTGTATTTTTAAATTCTCCGCAAATGCAAATAATCTTCAATTTCATTATTAAATATCCCATCGTATTTGTTATTCTTCGGTTCCATGTATTTCATATGAATCGGATTGAAATTTTTCTAAATTTCGTTGAATTTGTTACATGATTTATTAAAAATTCTCTGAACGAGGTTTCGATAACAAACTGTAATTTATATTACTTAAATTATTAAAATTTCAATGTTTCTTAATTCATTCATTTCTGTAACTTTTGCGAATACTTTTTCAAAATATTTACCGTTATTCTAAATGGTCATTCTAAATTGTCCCTGTATTTATAAACGGAATTGTAGATGAAATTATGCTTAAAGGTTTTGTCAACAAATATTTATACTTATGGCAATTTGGCGGTAACATGGAGTTTTCAATTTCTTTGCTTAACTTCAACGATATGCCTTTATAATTTACCGAGTTCACAACGTGGACGCGACTGTACTTTTATTTTCCACATTAACTATAGTTGACTGGAAAGATTGGAACTTTATATTTTACAATGGGAAAAGCAAAACGTATTTTGTTGTTTAACGATGCTTTCATTTCGTATGTTATTTCTTTTGAAATAGTAAGTGCGACAAAGGATTCCACGCCTTTATAAACAAACCTTGTCTCCATTTTTTACTTATTCCCAAATTAATCGTTTTCTCCCGTATTCTTTTTTAAAAGCTTTAATCATTGATTTCGGTGCAGATGATTTTTTTCATATTTCAGGCAGTAATTTATCTGGTAATTGTTGTAAACTTTCAGACACACGTGCTGGCTTCTTGAAGACAAAATAAAAATATCCCTTGCAGTAGCATTGGTATTACTTTATGTAAAGATCACTGAAGATGATAAACGTGATAAGTCAATTTCTATAGATTCTTTTGATTATATGTTGAAGGTAATAGAGCAAACGATTTAAAAATGCTTGACAAATTTTGCAAAAGAGCAGATATTTCTAACATCGTTCGATATTTTTAAAATGTTTAGAATTGTCGAAACAAGCATAAATTTAATGCAACAAGCAAATAAAAAGTATGTTATTTATTTCGAAATCGTTGTTTCATTTTAAACGTGCTCGTAAAATTTTCTCTCCTACAAGAAAAAGTAAAAGATATGGCACACTTACATTCAAAGAGTTAATAGCTTTGATACAATATTAAATTCCCATGTTAATAACGCGTAATTGGGAAGACAAACGATTTACAATGTCGACAAACTCTATTTTCCAGGCAAATATGTATTTTAGGATTAAGATTTATAACACGGACACCGAAGATAGCAGACACCTATAAAGATTCGTTAAGGATCAACGTATAGAAATCACTTTATGAATGCAGAAAATCTGGCTTCGTGTAACCTGCCGGGGTCTGGCGGCTACATTCTCGATATCGCTAAACGTGTCATGAACTATTGACACAGTCGGGCGATTCATCATATAATAGCGTCATATAGCCATAATAAGTTGACACACCAGTTCTCATAGACACCTCTACGCGTGTCGCTTCTTGCTCATTCTGCGATATAAGCAAATCTTTTTTATCGAGGCAAGTGGAATTTCCGTAAAAAGATTATCTCGGAATACGTTGTATGTTATTCACCATCGAACGAAATACATTACAGTTACAATTATGATATAATACATAATTTTCTTAAATCGTTAGATTACAGTTTTCCAAAAATAAATGAGATAGAGTTGGAAATCGCTACTGTAAGTTTTTTTAGATATATTAGTATCCGAGTAAAATTTAATTTTGATGTCGTTTAAAGTTTTTGTTTATAAAAGTGAAAAACTTCCTTTCTTACTTTTAAGGATATATGGAATAGTTTTTAAAGTTTATAACAGAATGCTTCGAGAAGAGTAACGCACTTGGGAACACGAATGAATTGGTAGTTTCAGAACGATTCTGATGCATTTTTAATTGTAACGAAAAATTCTCTCGAAGCGATAAAGAAACGTGATTTTTCCGCAAAAGCTGCTAAGAGCAATTAAAAAGTAAGTAACGAAAAATCCTGTCTGTATTATGAACTGATATATCGAAACAGATATTAAATTAATTAAGCCAATTGAATTAACATTTCAGTTAACTGACGCAAGAGTGCCTGCGTGGGTGCAGAATGTATACGACCTTAGATCAATTGATGATTCTACTTAATGCTTTACTTTACGACTTTACTGTATCACTTCCACCTATTATATAGCTGTATAGTCGCGAACAAGCCTGCTTGTGTTCTGTTCACGAGTTGTTCGCCAGCTCCAGTGTAGTAGACACAATGCTATTTTTGTTCATGATCAGTATGCAGGCAGCTCGCTGTCCGTTCTAGTCAATGTAGACGTAGCATTGCTAAGGCTACGCAAGTATAAATTATTAAAAAGTATATCGTACAGTTCATCTAATTATACGCGTTATTGGGTTAATCCCTTGACTACGTAATAAAATGACGAAGAATTCAGAACGAACGACTTCGATTTGCTGTACTTACTACTATACTGATTAAAATTTACTGTATTTCTGATAGTGGGTAGAAAAAATGTATACTTTGAACATTTTATAAGGAATGAATGTTAGTTGTATTGCGTATGATGATATTCAAGTGTGACATTTATTTCTTACGAATCTGAAGGTCTCTATTACTAAAAGCGACTGCTTATCTATACAAATTTCACATTAAAGTATTACATCAAAGTATACATCAAAAACACTTTCTTCCCAAGTCACTGGAACGATTTCAATTAAGCTGCGAGTACTTTATCGATAGTGTCAAATAAATAAGGCGAACAGTTATTTTATTAATTTTTATTTTACATTGTTTTTGGAAAAAAGTTACATGATGTTCAATAAGGTGTTTATAAAGGCTGAATAATTTATTAATCGCGTTCCTTTTTTTCGTTATTCGCACGGTACCAATCGAAATCGCTATTCAATATCATCGTTTGCAAATATTTATCGTCCGCAAGTGCAGAGAGCTTTTCGTAACACGGACGACGAAACAAACGCTCGTATGATTGTCATCACAAAGTATGTGAAATTGGTCATGTTTCGCAACATTCGTAATTTCAGCACTCTCAAACACGGTGATTTGAAATTTATGGTATTATCTTTGCCCTAATCTTTCTCGGACTACATTGTTAAATAAATTTGAACAATAGGTTTCGGGAATAACTTGATTCTAGTTTGCTGATGAAACTGCATCGTACATTGTAATAGGTATGTTACAAGTGTTTGTGTATTTTGATAAATAAATATATATATTTTTTTTTTTTGCTATCGTTATACACATATATGTTTAATAAATACTACAATTAATAGCAATTTTCACCAAACGTAAAGCAACGTAACGCTGTGATTCTTCGTTCAGTTGAACCCATTCTATCCAAAGAGGATATCGTTTGAAAATATATGTTGTACTAAGAATAGATGAAGATGCACAAGGAAATTTTCTACGGTTTTACTTGAATCAGTCTTCTGTTTTTTTACTATTTAACTGGTCGAGGTCATGCACCCTATTTCCTTGAACGATAAACAGAGATGTTCTTGGCGTTCTAGATTCTTAGAAGCGTGATTAAAAGAATTTTAAAAGATTGCATGAGAAAGTATTCTCCGCGCACACATACACACACACACACACACAGATGTATATAGCAGTAGAAACAAATACATATATAGTACTATCAAAAATAAGAACAATGTTCGAGTTATTTTCAGGCTGATTTCTGTTTGATCGAGTACGAGTCAGATTCGATCGATCGGGGCAGGATACAGTCGATTGCGTCGATTTTAAAAATACGACAAAGAAAGTTGAAAGGTATACGGCTTGGCCACCACGTTGTTAATTAATGGAAAACGTAATAATTCGAGAATGAAAAGAGGTAATTTTAATCTGACTTTCTTTCACAATACAAAAGAAACATAAGAATTAATGCTACAATCGCTCACCACACGGCGCAGACGAACGACCTTTTTGACGCTGGGTTTTCGCTGCGTCATATGTCTTTCTTTGTTTTCCCAGTTAAAAACAAAGAAGACAGACGTATGACGCATCGTCAGAAAATCGGTCGTCTGTCTGCCTCGGGCCTCAACTATCATGTTGGTGAGACGTTTTCCAAAACCTTTGATTACAGGCCATGCACGCTTTGCTTAAGGAAAAATTCTTACTTTCGTTAGGTATTATTGTAAGATATGATCGCAATGTGGAACAAAACACAGTTGTCTGATGAAAACCAATCAACAGGCTTCTTCTGATCGACTCTCACAGATGGTGTCTCTGTCTGATTTGAGTATAAGAATTTAAAGAATAAAAATGAGTCAGTATCCTCTGTTCGCTCTAACTAGACGAAACAGTAAATCTATTTACAATGGCCCACGAAATTATCCGAATACGCCTAGAAACTTTTTATATACGTGTTATAGAAAAGGTTTTGATATTTCATTGGCACTGAAACAAGATCTGGCTGTCGTAATATGACTACGTTGGTAAAATTTGAAATGAATCTGAAAATTCATATAGAAATTACAAGATCCGATATAAAAAGATGATTAAAAAGAAAATATCCCGCCGACCTCGTTAAAGAAATAAGATAGACAAACTCGAAGATGGTATGCCGCTAGGGGTAGCCACCCACACGTTATTCAGTAATTAAGTTAAAAAAATTTACCAAATACCCAGCTGGACAAATTGTTAAGTACAAATTAAATGAAAAAAAGAGAAATTACAAGGTACTTGTTGGAAATATACATTTAGCAAAGATCGCCAAGATATTTTAACAGTTGGTAATTATTCTCTATATTAGTAAGCCACGATATTTAACGAGGCCAACTTTTAGCGCTAATTGCACGTTTAAAACTATTGTTTACGCTGTAAACTAACTTTTCAGTATACGCGTTTGTTTGGAATAAACGTCTTTCTATTTTTAATATACATTCTCAGATTGATTTCAAATTGTACTACTATGATCACGACAGTCGTGTACAGTACTTTCGGTACCTTTAAAAAGTTTCAATAATGCACATAATATATTCATGAACATTTTTTGATGTAAGTGTATGAATACTTTCACTGTATGCGTTTCACACAAAAAAAAGCCTAAACATTCTAAACTCAACCTTTGATCCAACATATATGTATATATATATTATTTACACAGTATTTTATATTAATGGAATTTCTTTAAACTGAATTGGACTTCTTTCTACAGACTGTAACTGTGAAAAAGATTTATCGAAGATTATATGTATATTTATAGATATGTCTGTATATGTGGGAGGTTAACTGTCTATAGTCAGAATTTAGTTATTTTATAGAAGAAAAGGATTATAACTCATTAAAGTTTTCCACTTCGTTCCAAAATTTAGGAAACGTAATGATTGATCGAAAATCGAGTATGATGATCGGCTGCTTCCAATATAATGATATTAGTTATAAAATATAATTGCACAAGGTTAGGCAAGTGAAATATAATTTTTTTAAACGTAGATAGATGTATATGTGTAACTTTCAAGTTATATGACGTTATAAATTACAAAGTGTGAAGAAAAAAAAGATATTTTTATTACGAAAAGATATTAAATTTACTCGCAACGATAGACGTGAGCTGATCGTTACTCTTCTCTATGTATATTAAATTGCATTTCTTCAAATTGTTTATATTAGAATAACTCGTTAGTTAACGATAGCTCAACTTTTTTTAAAGGGGGTATTCTAGTCTAGAGGCATGAATTTCGGACGGATTTTGAAGCTCTGTACAAACGAAACAAAAGATATTTTTACTATCCATTTTTTTATCATTTGTTTATTGATATTTTAAGATTACATAAAAAATTAACCAAAAAAACTCAAAACTCACAAAGTTATGAGCTGGCAAAGTGGGGGATCCAAAAAAAAGGGTGTCCTGGCGTGCATGGTTTCAACCATTTAGATGCGGCTATAGCCTGAACCTTAGAAAAGTAAAAAAAATATTTTTTCATAAAATGGCGGCCGTTTGAACAAAAAGTTTCCTTTTTGGCATGTCTTTTTGGCAATTCCGAATTATTTAAAAATAGTAAAATTAAGAATTTTGATCTGAGCGTGGTTTAGGCGATAGAAGAATGTATAAAGAACATTCACACCAAATTTCAAATAAATCGATTCATTAGAACTTGAGATATCGTGCACGCCAACTCGAGAAAAGTAGTTTCGAGAAAAACGCGTTTAAAGTTTTGAGACAAGTTTCCGGCAATTTTACTTATAGAATGGTACAGCATATTTACATATTTTTAATCGGCGATTCCTGCTCTATACAAGAAACCTTCCTCCACTTCAAACTGCTTATTCTCCGAAGTTCTTTCACGGAGACGAGCAGTTTTGGCTTCCTTTGATGCCTCTGAAGCTCGGAGTTCAGTGCGCTCGATGCGAACTTCGTCTCGCCTGACTGCGAACGCATGAGCTTCTGGGCCAATCGTGATTCCCATAACACTTAAGATTTTTAATATGGGTGTAAAACCTTCATTAAAAATACATACCGCGAGGAAAGTGGAAATTTGAATTGTCTGTGTTCGTGCGTGGATGTGCTTCGGAGTAAAAGTCCATATTAAAGAGTTTAACGATTCGTTATTATTTTGGCTTTCAGAACCCAAACATCGTTCCAATTGAATTATTGAATTAAAAATACATTAAAAAGGGATAAAATACAATAAAGATTTCATGAGGGTATTCATACGTAGGTACTCGGGCAAAGTCTACCGTCTACCGTTCATTTGTTTCGGTCGGACCGAAGCAGATGCCGCGTCACAAAAATTGCTGTAACTCTACTGTAACTGTAACTGTAAAATTTTGAAAAATCCTTTTTAGGGCATATTCTTGAATGTCTAAAATTTGGAAATATGAAAAAAAAAATTTTCAATTTTTTCAAATTTGTAGACTAGAATACCGCTTAAAATCATTAATCAAGAATGATACTTCAGTTGGTTCGAAATTATATTTGCCATTTGTACATCTATGTTTATAAAATAAAGGCTGAAATAAATTTTTAAATCCTTATTTTACACAAGTAATGTATTTTTGAATATATTGCATTAAAATAAAACCAATTTTAAGGTATTTTAACGGAGCTATACATTTGATAGTGTTCTCAATTCAATTTTCACGGTTTACATTTTCATGGAAGATACGATCTTAGATGTATTTAAATATACTTTGGGTATAATGTTTGATACAAATGAAGAATAGAAGATAATACATAATATATTACTTACAATATACATATGCGTGATATAATGAAAGAATTTTCATGAATATTTCTTCGTTACTCTCCATTTCCATTCATCGTTTTGTATGATAAAAGTAATTTAACGTTTGAAACTGGAATCGGCTATCGTGGTCTAAACTTCGAATATTTTATAACTCAATTTAAATCGTATTTTCCAATACAATCTAACGACATGAACGTCGCAAGTATGTATAAGATTTCCACAGATAGTATATCTTCGAGCAAGGGAAGATAGAAAAATATTTTAAAAGGTTTCACGCAGGTAAGATCTTTGTAGCCATCTGTCATAGAGCTTTGCATTCCTGGTAAAACAAGAATTCTTTCGCCTCGTACCGCCGACAGGTCATCGACAAAAGGATCGTCCGTCTCATCGCAGTCTGGAGAGCAGGTAGTTCCCGGAAAAATTTCCACATTTTTCCGGTATACTTGTCCAGCACTGTTATAAAATCATCTCACACAGGTCTTTGTCTCGACGTTGGAGCGTGGCATCTGTGAAACGAACATCCCGGTTCGCATGCTGAGAAATGGAGGTTCGAGCAGGTAACGGAGAGGACGAAGAAAAGGAGGAGGGTTGAATGGAGAAACAGGGAAGCGAAAGGAGCCAGGGCAGAAGGAATCGACCGAACCCGACCTCCGTTCTCCTCCGATCGTATAATTTACCGCTCGGATTTCTGACCGTCGTCGTGGCTAACCATCGCCGTCATTTACAGAAACGCACAGCGTCTCTTCGTATAATCCAAGAGAAAATAATTCCTCTTAATATCCGTCCAACGCTTTTCCGATACAACGCCGTTAGTGACATATTTCCGAACGTTTAGAAGTGCCATGGTTAATGATACGACATACAGTGACTCTTGAAGGTATTTGTATATTTCTAGGAACTGTTTTTAATTATGTTATAGGTACTATACAAGCGATTTTGTATAACACACAGGGCATGACACGACTATCCTGTTCGTATTAATAAAGTTTCAAATAAATTTGAAAACGTACATAGAAGCGTACGTAGAGATATTTATTGCAAATATACATTTTACAAAAGTTAGAAAATTATTTAAACAATCAACTATTAATTATACCAATAGACTTTGATATTTTTAATGGAAATATTTTTAGCAGTAATTTTACGTTTAAAGCCATTATTCCTGTTGTATATTAATTTTTTACTGATTGCAAGTGTATGGTTGCAGTAAATAATACGTAGCTTTTATACGCATATTCAAATTGTTTCCTACTTTTATCGACATAATCACGATAGCCGTGACTATCTCGTTACACTGATAACAAAATTTCAAAAAGTTTTATATAACGCATTTAATACACCGACCAATACAAATTTTCTATAGGGAGTGTTCAAATACTTTTGTGAATCTTTGCACACTGTCTCTCGAAAATATTCGGTCACTTTGTTATTTTTCGAAGAACAAGCTGAAGAATTCTCCAACCATCTCTACAACACATTCACACCACACATTATCAACAACAGCAACCTCAAAAGTCATACGGAGGAGGATGCGCAAACCACTACTACCACAGCCGACAAGGAATACACCATACCTAAAACATCGGCACAAGAAATTAGAAACATAATTGATAAAACAAAAAACAACAAAGCACCAGGAATCGACCTAGTCAATGATAAAATCTTGAAAAACCTTCCGCCAAAAGCGATAAGACTAATGACAACAATATTCAATGCAATTCTAAGAATTCAATACTTCCCCAAACCATGGAAATTAGCACAGATCAAAATGTTACCTAAACCAGGCAAAGACCCACACCAAACTGCATCTTACAGACCAATATCACTGCTTCCAGTATTTCCCAAAATACTGGAAAAAATAATATATTACCGGATAAAAACAATAATAGAGATAAAAAAAACTAATACCGGAACACCAATTTGGATTCAGAAACAAACACTCCACGATAGAGCACAGGCTTATCAACGAAATAATAATAGCACTAGAAAACAAGGAATACTGCACAGCCCTCTTTATGGACATAGAGAAAGCATTTGACAAAATTAACCATGAAAGCCTACTACAAACAATTAGGAAACAATTCCCGGAGCAAATACACCAATTAATAAAATCCTACCTAAGCAGCAGAACCTTCGTAATAAAAATCAAGGACACACATTCTCAAGTTAAAGACATCAAGGCCGGGGTACCACAAGGAAGCGTCCTAGGCCCAATATTATACACATTATACACGGCGAACATACCAACAACTAACAATAGCACAGTACTGACATTCGCGGACGACACAGCTATACTATTCAGGCATACGAACCCAGAAACGGCAGTCAAATTACTACAAGAACATATCACAAAAATAGAAAAGTAGCTACAAGAAAAACAAAAGCAAACCCCAATAAATGCAACCATATTACATTCACGCTACGAAAAAAGATACCACCAAACATCCTTCTGAACGACACGCATATAACACAAACAAAGCATGTCAAATACCTAGGACTCCACTTAGATACACAACTCACATGGAAACTACATACTAAATCAATAATAGAAAAAATACAGAAAACAAGGAGACAAATGCATTGGCTAACAAGCCGAAAATCCAAATTAAGCATAGAAAATAAATTAAAAATATATAAAACGATTATAAAACCAATCTGGACGTACGGAATACCACTATGGGGGACAACAGCAATGAGCCATATAAACAAAATAAAGATAATGCAAGCTAAAATCCTCAGAACAATAGTAAACACACCATGGTACGTTAGAAATGATGACATACGGAGGGACCTGGGAATCCCAACGGTCAAGGAAGAAATTAGCAGATACTCAGAAAAATACAAATCAAAAATAGCAACACACCCAAACCGGCTAGCTGCGGAAACGTACAAAACCATAAACATGGACAGAAGGCTAAAAAGGAAGCACCCAGCAGACCTCGTAAAGGATATAACCTAGCAAACGCGAGGATGGTACCCCGCTGGGGGTAGCCACCAACATATTAATATAACTGCTAAAAAATTCTACCAAATGTCCAAATTGGACAAATTGTGAATTTCAATAAATAAATAAAAAAAAAAAATCTTTAAATCTTAGCCCGAAAGTCGTAAAAAACCACAATTTTTACAATTTTTGACCGTTCGTAACTCGTGACAATTTTACGAATATATCATATATAGCAATCATATTAACCGTTTTCGATGAAACTTGCGTGTATACGTATATTTAGCATAAATCTGCAAAATGTATTATTTAAATTTACATTGCAGACCGTTGACAGAAAAGTTGCGAAAATCGACCTTTAATATTCTCTTCGCGATTCCGATTAATTCCAACTTTTCCAACATTGTTTGCACGCCATCTAATAAACTAATTTTTCTAATTTCTGAAAAATACTCTTCTTTCTTTTGGTCCAATTTTCAGAAAGTCGTTGCGTTTTAAAATGCGTCCGAATGTTAATATTAGTAGTAATAGTACTAGTAATTGTACGCTGTTTTGATAGTATGTAACATTTGTATATCCTACTTAAACCCGATTTGCGCGGTCGTGACAGCTAACCAAATGCGAGTTAACGTCTTAATATCATTATGAAATACTACTACGAGAAACAGGAGACTAAATGACCTGAGACTGCGAAAAGTAATCGCAGTTAAAGAAGCTTGTATTATAAAAGTTTCAAATACTCTCATTCCATCGTAATAACCCTCGGTTGTCATTACGGATCCTAGTGAACCGCGGTTTTACTTTGCAAAGTAATATGTTCAAGACGTCGCTTATAATGACACCATGTGTACAATCTACTGTTAATTTGAAACCTTTTTTTTATAACATCTGATGATTACGTATTAAAAAATCCCGTCAGTTTGTGTCTAGTAACTCTCTAAAGTTAATCGTCGTTAATGGGTTGTGCTGACCCACAACCAAGTGCGACAAATGTGTATTTTTTGCTGCAATCGAACATATTTTATCTCTGTGCAAATTTTACATACATATTCGTATGCATTGACAGTGCAGAAATTGATTGAAATCATTATTACAGTTTTTTATACCTAAATTTACATATATAATTAAAATAAAAAATTTCGTATCTGCGTGTGTGAATAAATTGATTTTTTCACACAAATAAATTATTGTATTCAATACTTCAATTGCATAAATATACTTTTCGAAACGTGCACTAAAAGCTGTCTTTTCTCTTACGGTATCTTCATCTTTTAGCGAGGAACGTCAAAACATAAAAAGGTTATAGTACTCTTTGATAAACACGTATTTTTTTCGAAACTTACAAGAAACATATTCCACGATGTTCGAGCTACGTTGCAAGATTTTTCCGATTCAATATCACTGCTATTTTTTGAACAGCAGCTGCTTGAAAATTGAACAGAATCTGGCTGACCCAGTGCGACAACCGAGATGCGTGATACAAATGTGACAACCGAGGTTTAACAACAGTCTCGCGATTGTAAAAATAGTTCATATACATATTTTACTATTATAACGGTGTTTCGGTGTTTAACGAAGCTCCTCTTGCCTTAGCAGGAAAATCTTCTTAAATGCAATACATGCTACTTTTATCCGATGTATAATGAAACCTCAATCGTCTATTTTCGTCATTTGTACAACATATGCGTGATAAAATTAGATTCGCTTAATTGCGTCAGTAGAAGGTACCTATATATGTGTACACTTTGAATTACTTTAGATACAGTATTGTATACATGTGCAGGCTGATTAAATAATCTACATACTTTATATCAGTTTCATTAATCTAATTTCAGATTAACACAAGACAACGAGATACGTTTCGAAAATTTATACCCTCTCTTTGCATTAAACGTTACGCAATTGGAGGATGTTTTTTGACGAAAAATATGTCCAGTTGTCCACTGTTTGCCGCGTAACTGCTTACATTGTACGGGCATACCGGAAGTTGTGTAAGTGTTTAAACTTATAACTAATTGTTACGACAAGACGCGTGCAACTATAAATTCTCTGTTTCAAAATTTACCGTACAAGGAATACGTGTCGCAACATTTTTCGCATAAGACAACTCTCTTTCAAATTTTGCGCTATCTGCGGCAGTTATTGCAGCATGTTGCCATTTTTATTTGCAACGAAAGAGCCTAAAAAGGAGCATTAAGCGAGATTGCAAACTACACACTGAAACTAGCAGATTCACCCTCTGCATTGAACTATCCGTTCGTGTTATTATTACAATGAGAAATAGTATATTATTAATATAGATGCCATAATTTTTTATTAGTGCAACATACCGAAATCAAGCAAAATGAGCAATTAGAAAATGAAATATATTAATATTTGACTAAATACTTGACCGTGTATATGTGTATATGCAGCAAGCATCGTTGCACGATTTTGCACGTTGGTCACCGATAACGCGCGTTACTAAATTTTGTCAAATGATTAAATACGATAAAACTTATGGATTAGCAAATTTTCAACAATGCGAATGACTTGGCAGATATTTAAACCGTAATATGTTAAATTTAACGTGTGAAAAACAAGGAAAAACGCGAAGCGATATTCTTGTTTACGTTGTCTCTGTTTTTCATACTTTAGACGTGGCAAATTAAAGTTAAAATTCTGCTAAACTAATGGTTTTTCCAAACAAATAGGTTCATACGTTTTTGTTGCAGAGAATGTCCAGCTGGATCGACCAATGTTATAAAAAATATACGATATCATTTAAAAACGTCAAGCATACCTTCGTGTCGGGAAATATTGTATAAGGCATAAAAACCTTATGAGATCGTATCAATTAGATATGCATTATACACAATGCAAAAATATCACATTCTCTGATCTTATTTTATTTTCCTCTCATATTACGCAGTCTTGATGTAATAAATTGTTTTGTATTATATAAATTTTTAAATAAACTACGTATTTATAGATGAAAACAGATATTGATATTTTCGCGTAAATTTATATTTTTATGAGGCTTGTTTCCAATATCAAACGTTATAACGAGTATCGTATTTTAGACATTTTATAGGTTTTAGATTCTATGCGTTTTTGCACTTTTAAATTTCTTATAAATGCGTAAAAATCCGCACTCTAATTACGCGCATTAAACGTTAACGCTCAGCACTTGAAGCCGTACTCGCAAGAATATAAGCATTTAATTTTTAACGTATATAGTATATAGTTCGATACATAGAGAAATTCTAAAATAAGATTCGACAATTAGTTTACAGATCGATATCTGTACGAGCTAGTGGCAAGCATCGTAGATCTAATTGTTTCGCCGCGTTTGGACATACAGGGTGATGAATGCGGTATTTACTGAGTTTTATTGTTTAAAATAGAGAGCCTAAATTATCTTTGAAAGATTTTTAAACAAAGTTTTCAAGCTTTTTTACATTACTCAATCGCGTGTTGTTTCATACTTTATTCATATCGCAATATCCGATATAAGTGAAAAGTATTCATCACATCTGAATCTTCAATGTTAATGATAAATTACTACGATGCTGGATATTATCCGAACACTTGAGTCGTAATGGATAACGTTTCTTTTACCGTTTTCGAGTTACTAAATTTCTTTTTCAATCGGTATCCATCCATCTCGTGTAACGAAATCTCGCATGACAGTAAGAACATTGTTCTACAAATTGCTCCGAACAACAGATTTTAATTCATTTGCGTACAATAACAAACCAGCAATTTTTGCACTTATCCAAACTACGTAGATAAAGATATATCTCATATTATAATACATTAGACCAATGTATAAATTATGTAATGCATTTTTCTGCGCTTGTTAAAAGCGACTCATTCGAGTAAATCATTTTGCGAAATTGGAATAAAAAGCCACTGAGATGAACAGATGGCAAGAGATTGTACACAATACATAATGTTATACATTATAGATTTTGAAAAGAATTGTAACTTGGTATCTTTTTGTTGTTTTGCCACAGCCGGGAATACGCATGAATTTACAAAGCTATCCGATGTTTTGTTTTAACTTTATCGAATTGCTCGCAAAATAACGAAAAATTTTTAAACCTTTGGAGACATATAGAATCTTGATTATTTTATTATTCTAGATTTTTATTTTCCACAAAGCATTGTCTACAAAATTTGGAAACAATCTGTATTAAACGATGCTAATATAACGCATTTTTCACTATTTCGGATACGTTCCCGAATCTTTCGAAAATCTTCTCATCTTTTTCCGATCTTGCCAAACACATAGCAAAATTTTATATCGATAAAAATATTTTGAACAAAATATATTAAATATTATAGAAAAATATCATGCAAATATATCATCTATTATGCCACCATATGATGTATAATCTACTAGTTGTATATGTATGTATTGATATATTTATGATACGATGTGGCACATTCTTCGCTCTTGTTATTTTACAGCGGAATGAAACGTTTTTAATACGTAATAAATTTCTACGTATCAAAAATTCAGATATTTTTCGCGCAATTTTATCAGTTACTTTATAAAACGCTATCAAGTTGCAAATCTTAACGAAAAGCTCGTTACTCATCGCAATTTGGCAAAACCATTTGTAAATAGCACGATAAGAAAGATTGCACGTACAATCAATCTATGAACTGATAAGATTTCTTCCTACTTTAATCGCGCTCGCTTGTTTTTTATTTATAATTGATATCATAGCATAAATACAACTGAGCTAATAAACGAAACAATAAATAAAGATTCTTTGATTCGTCGTGTGAAATCTTATTAATGAAATATTCATTGCACCTTCGATATCCCTTTTTCGAACGAAGATGGATACTAAAGATATACATCGTAGCTCGTAAATATTTGAACGAATATTGGTCGATTTGCATTAACGATACATATAGGTATGTATGTATAGGTATAGCTATATATAGGTGTCAAAATTTATGAATTAATGACAAACTAACGATCAAGAGCAAAATACTCGATATCTTCTTATGAGATCTTCCTTTAATCTAAAATTTGAGAGATCTGTTCCAACGTAATAGAGACATTAAGCATCAAACATTAGATTGAGTTAAACCGTAATGTCACCTGAAAATTCATAGTACGTGGTGAGTCAGTAATTGTATTTAAACGTAAAGTTCTTTGACCCATAATAATTTTTATTGTCATTACTCTTGGAATAAATTTATAACATAAATAGAAAAACCTAAAACAAGGCAAAATCAAGTTCCTATTCGATAACTTATTGCCCTTTTTGAAATTGTTTAATCATTCTTGTTCTGTTATCGTTATCGGAGCAACACCTTCTTCAAAATTAAAGAAAATTCTATTGTAGTTGTCCACGAAAACTGTACGAATCAATTGTTCAGAATTTCTACGAGCCATTTATGAGGATTATAACATAAGAATTAACAACCACCAAAACCCACTAGTTACTCAATTACTTGACACGACGGATCAGATCCGCAGGTTAAAAAGGCATTACCCTCTAGATTTAAACATTAGATTCAGCTACAATTAAACATACGATAATCATTTATTATTCACGTTATAGTACCACGTCAGAATAATTTACTTATAATTCTCAATGAGAATTGATCGTAAACTTGCAAATAAAAAAATAAAATAATTTATGAGACTAGATAAAATGTTGTACGTATTTACAGGTATATTTCGCTAATGTACATAGGTTCAGAGTCCCAAATGGTTGCGTCTCTATTTCAATCAGTAACACGACGTTTCTATTCGAACACTCCGGGAGGCATTTGCGTAGGCACGTGCGCGTTTCGCATGCTCTCGGAAGAAGAAACTTCTACGCTGCCGTCTCTTTTTCTCCTGTCACGACGTTCACCGATCCTTCCCGACAGTTGCCGAAGAATCTTGGGCGTTTTCTTGCTTTTTCGCGCGCGATACGAACATGGCTAATGGCACATGTATAGATATATCTTGGCTTGAACATCAAAAAGTTACATCACAATTTACGCTTTCCCGTATAATTATAACTTTCCCGTACAACTTGCTGTTGCAAATAATCTTTATAGAAATTTCGCATTTTATTGTCTGTTAAATTATATCTTCAAATTTATGTTTCTTAAAATAAATGTTACTATTATTGTTGCAACTGAAATATATGTTTCTTTTCTAATATTCAGAAAAAGTTATCGCGCACAAGCTGGTCATTAGAATGGAATAATTGCAAGATTTTATCGATATAATACATGCAGTGGCTTTATAGAAACATCGGCCATTGTAGGGACGCAAGCTCAAATATGAACATCTTCTATTAATGCTAATATCATTGGATTAGCAACCACATGCTACTCTTAATTATCATTAAGAATAAATCATTAGAAGTTTTATGTAGACGACGTACGTCACAATGCATTTTACATATTAATAGGTATCATTAAAATATTCAAATTTTACGTGTCTCCGCTCCTACTTGAGGTACCCTGACAATTAAAAATGGCAATTATTTGTACTCTGTTTACGATGGCACATACAGCTGTAAATATCGTAAATTCGACTCTTATTAGAAGTCGATCGATAAGACCTTATTTGACTGTCCTTATTTAACTGTTACGATCAAGGATCAAATCTCTATCGTCGCCCAGTCTCTAAAGTTAATTTCATAATAGGATACTCGCGGCGTAATTTTCTATTTTCTGGGTTCGTCGGCCACCAACGTCTTTAGCCCAATGCTCGTGCAGCGTCGCATCATAGAAGCGTAAACGTAATCTGCTAGACGCGACGACGCGTCTACGCCGGTGTTTAGTTTACAAAAGATACAGTAAGATATCTTTTTCTGTTATTATTAAAGTGTCCAACAATGAAGAAGACGCTTCCATTCTATATCGTTACATTCGTTTAAATAGCTGCAACATACGCCTCGCTACTGGCAATGTTAACGTCAGCCGTCACGGCGAAAATGGTTCGCTGCTGTTTCGTGGACAGGCACACGTTAGTTTACAATTTACAATGAACGCTGCATAGAGGCGTACTGTTAGCATTAACACGTTTAATACGCGTCTATGAAGCGACGCTTCGCAGACAGTGGATTTCGTACAAAGAAGGCAAACGAAACATAGCAAGAAATTGTTCCGTCAGCTTCTCTCTCGAATTTTTAACTAGAAAGCGACTGATCGGCAGCCAACGATTAATTAGATAAGCTTATGTTATAGCATAAGCATATCTTCAGCACAGACATCGTATTCGTTATCATCATACACGATATTCATCTAGACAATATATTTTCTTGTATGTTCCTCCTAAACTCTCTAGCACAATTGGATCAATATTTTTAGTGAAATTTTACAAGTGACAGATTGCAAATTACTAGTACTAGCAGGCTCTCTTTAATAGTAGTAAGGAATAAACATCTACAGATTGATTATTCTATGTTCAATAAAATTGCAAATTTGTAGAAGAGGTCTATAATCTACACTTTGTGACTTGTTAATTTACCAATGATGTATAATAAAATAAAATAAAATATAATATAATATAATATAATATAATATAATATAATATTAGTAATGTAATGTTGTACGAAGAGTTTCATCGTGATGGTATCTCTGTGTGTATAAGAACACATGGGATGGCGACGCTAGAATGTAAAGCATGCTGACTGGAAATTTCCTGCGTTCGATAGAAACGAATCAACGTACGTATATATTTTAGGGCACTGCGCTACAAAGATGACCAGCCCTCGGGTCTTTGCCAAAAGTAATTACTAAAGAGGAACGGTTTATCTTGCTATTTTTCTAAATGGAAACTGCTTTTATGAATTAATAATAATAATTTCTTACATGTTCGACGTACATTCTACTATACCGTATCCTGTTGCTGTCGTGACGGACGTATAGTTATGGGCAATACATTTTCGACACGATATTTTTATTTTAATAGCGAAAGTTAAGCTAAATATTATTTGAACTTATTGCAACGTTAGTACTTCGTCGTTTTGCTATTTGTCTTAGAAACTACTGTCCATCGTTTTTACGATCCATTTATTACGAGTCCATTTAAATAGAATTTATTCATTTATTCGAATGCATCGATCAGTAAGAATAGAATGCATTTTCTATTACTTTCATGGTTCGCGATTCATTCATATTTCTTTGTTTTCTATAGTTTCATTTCCTTTTCTATATCGATCGAAAGCATCTCAATAGGATTCAAATTGTTTCGCGATGTTCACCGTATGGTTTAATATGGCAAAAGAATGTTTTTAACAATGTTTAAGTAAACGAAACGATCCATTCTTCCTTCGATACGAGCAATAGGTCCAGTACCATTGACGGTAACACTACCCCAGGCGAGCACCGATCCTCCACCACCTTCAACGGTTGGTTGGTTTAATACATTTTGCAGTTCTCTGCACGTTCCTCTCCAATACAGCGTCTCACATAAATTCTTCCGTCAGATCCCATACAATTGAATTTACTTTCATCGATGAATATAGATTTTTACCGCTGTTCTTGCGTCCCATCGAGATGACCTTTTGCAAATCGAGGTCTCGCGATTTTTCTCGGATATTTGTATCGCGGCACTCTACCTATTAAATCCAATTCGCATAAACGACGTTCAACAGTGCGTATACTAATTTTATTATACAGACGCGATTGTATTTCACGATATCCACACAGGTTTCAAAAAAGTAGAATTACGGGCTTTCGGTTTCCGGGGACTTTCCTGAACGTTAACGTCGCATGGGCTTGTAACAGGCTGCAAAGGTATGTCCAAAAATTGGGGCTGGCACCTTAGAGAAAGCTGCACTCGGGGGTCACCGGTGACCGACGCGACAAGATTCGTAGAAATACATAATTTGAACAAATGTCAATAGTTATACATTTTTATTATTACCATTGTTACTGCAATGGCGATGAGATTAATGCAGTATAAAACATATAAAAATAGTTTTATTTATACATGAAATACAGATTTATTATGTGCGCCTCTTTTTCCGTGTTCTACCTTAATGAACAATAACCCTCGGGAACTTTTCGACTTGAAAGGTCGTATTAAGGGCCTTGACAGTAAAGTGAATAATGCTAAATCTTGTGACGGTTCTTTAGGATTATTGCGGGTCCAAATAAGCATGACCGAAGGATGGATTATGGTTCATGGTAAATCCCGGGACGTAATAACGTAGAACAATTATTTAGCAACGCGAGGAAACAATATGAGATAATTGATAATCGCAAATAATAAATGAATCGCGCGAAATGGCACTTCAGCACCAGAGGGGTCACCGGTGACCGCAGTGAGATAAATTCATTAATAATGATTATACACCGTAACGTATCTCTTGTAGGTAATGTTTCAATATTATACGTATCGCATAATAAAAAAATTCATCGTGGCGCCACGGCCAATCCCTGTAAAACTAGCGTGGCATTCAACGTGTTAAAATGAACATAAATATTTCTGTATAAAGAGACTCAAGGTCGTAGAAGATCGCAAAGGAAGGTTTCTGTGCTCGACAGTGAGCTTGATCGTGCCAACTCAAGGTAGATTCTTGAGACAAAGGGACCATAAATTGACAGAAGAAATAGGGTCGCACGTAGTACCAGGGCGGATTGGTTTTGGAGTACAGATTAGTTGGGTCTCTCAGGGATTTCGCAAGTTTTAGGGACAAGCAGGAAAGCGACGCAAGGTCGGTTCGAAATAAAAACAAAGACGGGCAACGAACTTGTACCGACGGAAGAAGCAATAAAAGAAATCGAGGGAAACGAAGAAAAATCGTGTTAGCGTACAGACCGTTTCAAAACAGCTGTACAAATTTTATACATTGAAACAAGAAAGAAATTCGTACAAACATATATTAAAACACAACGAACGATGACGATCAAAAAATGAATCCAAAACAGTCGTTCTCGAGATTAAAAATACTCTTATTAAACTGCGGATGTTTACATAAATTTATATCTTCATTTTTATAATATATAATATATAAATTTATATTTTATTTGTTTCACTCATTAAATATTATAACGAGTACTATATTTTCCATATTTTACATACTTTTGTGTTTCTGGTGCTTTCCATGCATTTTGTGTGTATCTTTTCGTAAGTAACTTTCCATAGATGGGTAAACATTCGTAGACTACTATTGTAATACATTTATTATATTTATTACGTGTGATGCATAAACCCGTAACGATTAAAGTAACCGTTCGTAAATAAAATGTCAAAGAATTCAGAGGAAAATAATTTAGGAAAGTCTCTTTATCCTGAAGATTTTGTGCATTTCTGGTATCGGATACAAAAGATACATATTTTTAACTTCTTACAGGAAACAAATATTAATAATTGCGAGACGTGAAACTTGCAGGATCGTGTTTAACGGTTAACTCGCTACACTATTAAAAAAACACACTGTTAAAGTAGCATGATAAAAATATGTTTCGATATTGGAGCAAAAATCATCCACGATGATTTGACATTGTTGCAAATTTTCTTACGCTGCTACTTATTTACAGTGTTTAGTTGTCCATAATTTTGAAAAAGAACAAAAGTCGAGAGTATAAATAAATGTTCTGAAATATTAAAGAAAGAATGGCAAAATAAGATGATTCAAAACGGATGAATTATTTGGCAAAGAACTCTTGCCATGGAGAGTACGAAAGGTCATCGAAGATACTAATTATTTGAAATTAAGCAATACTTTTTCCAATTACTCAAATTTAACGTTTCTTAAGAAGCTTAAGTAGCGAAAGATTTAAAATAATGCAAAGCATTTTTCTACTCATTTATAAAGCCAAAATATGATACATAATTGTTTGGTAACCAAAGATTATTGCATGGTTTTTTTTTCTGTTGCGATAAATGCAAATCGAAAAAAGTTTTTGTCCAATATTTCTGAAACATTCTGTATACATCTATAGTCGAGAAACTCGCACGCTACTCGATCGAAGCTTCCGCCAGATTCCAACGGTTGCTCTTATTCTACATCCGACGTCAAAGGAAAAGGGGAAAAATAAGCCAGCGCTCATTCTTAATACACGAATAGTTTCCTTACAAAGCTAGGGTTTTAAAGCTCGAGGAAAGATCTCGGATCTTCGAATCTCGCTTCGTGGAAGATTCTATGTATACCTAATCGTACCTAAAAGCAGAAAGTCTATAACCGAGCTTAAAAAATTAAATTACGAGTAATCTGCTTTTGACGATAGACAAACTCTTTCATTCCATAATTCTCATATAAGTCACAGGTGAATTAAATTTTTTTATAAGCGTTTCAAATTGCATGAATTTCGTCAAGTTATTTGAAATGTTTTGAAACGACCAAAGTTGGAAAATGTCGAAGCTATTTATAAAAGATAACGACTCGATGCTCACCTGCAGCATATTGATAAATTGTAATAAAATTACGTTCTGACTAAATAAAATTTTAACAAAGACTACGTGAAATGAAGTCGGTTTTATGTAAAATATGCGATTGTAAAATATTTTACGCGAAATAATATCCAATTATCAATTTGCTGCCTTTCGATTGTTTTTAATTTGATACTTGTTATTTCCGATATTTAATACTCTTAGCCCTCGATTATGGATGAATATTTATATGGTCGATGTACCATTGTATAATTTTCGTTTTTAGTATTCAAATTTTTCGACAATTTTAAGCACACAAGCACAATGAATATTCGCTTCGCAAGGAGCCAGAATGCTTTGTGTAGCTATGATATTATACGCATAATGCTACCTATAATGATATAGTGATATAGACCATATAACATATGGTCGCCCTAATTCTTAATTCTTAACTGCTCCAACTGTTTTAACTCCATTTGTCAAAAATATCGAGTCCACGTATGTATATGTGTACTCGCACGTCTCGTTGGTACGAAGAATACAAATTCACAATTATTTTCCACTTAGAAAGTAAAAAACATTCAGTTCTTCCAAGTCGTGACTCGATGCAACAATATTAAACTTCGTAAACTTTAAACTCAGTTTTCTCATTTTAGATAATAACGCATAAAACTGTAAAGAACTAGAACGGCGATATATCAATGGATTCGTACAAAATTACGAATAATACAGAAGGCTTTTTTGTAACCCGGAAGATTCCAATGAAATATTCAGTCTACGGTTCCTATTTTTCATGAAACTTACCTCTCGACCCTCGCTAACAGAATAATTAGACAGCCAAGTGACAAGCGACAGGTGACATCGGAATTGCAACCTATTCGGATAATCGTACGAACAGTGAAATGCACAATGAAAATTGACCGAACGAACGATGCGTCGGAAGACGAGTGTCGGAAGATCGATTTCTTTATAATAATAGGTTTTAACGTCACATCGACTGTACAGATGTACGTTATTAGCGGCGATAACGAGCACTGGAAATATTATAGGGGTTACATTTCATTTTTGATGGTCCGTCTGGAAATAGTTCCGCGTTTCTTGAACAAAATTGCGATTCTCGGGGTACGATTCTTTTTATATTTGCTAGAAACGAAAATACGTTTAATCTTTTTGACTATCCTTTCATATCCGTTATTCTACCGCGAAAATTAAACACGACGAAAACGTGTATTGGAACTAATTCTAAATATTGTAACGGCCTATACGCTTCTCGATACCTCACACGTACTTTAGGTTTCATCCAATCAGCATCAGAAGCAACTTGTATCGATGCAGAAATCAGAATCTCGTTCAAGTTAAGGCGCGTACGGATTAGCAAAATTTATTTCCAACATTACAAAATTTATTTACAACATTCTCGTAAGTAAGAGGTCCTTTGACGGTCAATATTGCATTGACAATATATATTGACAAACTGCATTTCCTTCGTACGATCGATATTATTGACAATACATTCAACTTCTAAATAGCGTTTAGCGGTGTCTAATCGAAGGAAAGCTCGTGCTGCCATTATTTTATCATTCATTGAAAAACCAAAAAAAGAAAAGATATGAGCCAGTGAGTGGATTTTAAGAGTGGTTCGCGTAAATTTCGCAACCTGTTCTGTCAATGTTCGATGATATTGCCAATATTGTATTAACAATATATATTGACCGTTTTCACGAACGATAACGGTGAGAGCCTCGAAATATTGAGAATAAATACTGGCAATCTGAATGCACCTTCAGGCGAACTGTACCGATTTACATTTCAATTCCATATACGTTTATCGAATTACGTAGTTGCGATTTTTTTCCATTTCTCCATTTTTCACGCAATTTCAAGATTCCATCTTTTCAAAACCTCTCAGGTTTTCCGGCGAAATGCTTTTCAATATGATCTTTCGCGTCGACAAAATTTCTTAAAAATCGGAACGAACTTTCCAGGCGACCCAATAGAATCGTTCATACACGAATAATCTCTACAATCACTCGACTCGAACATGGAATTAGAAAATCTGTTTCTCTGTTTCTCATTAACCATCTGTTTGCCCATTTCTCTTTAGTCTTTAGTTTTTTACTTTTTATAATCAATATACCTCCTATCACCGATAGTAATGGCGGAATCGAAGAATAATCAGACATTTGTAACAGACCATAAACTAAGACGAATCAGTCATGTGGAGATAAACTGAAACTGCTGCAGATTTCTTAAAACTTAGGCCTCAATCTATCGTAATATGTTTCAACGTTCTGTAGGAGCCTTTACAAATGGCTATAGTCACGCCAAGAGCTTATTATAACAGCCTTTAAAGGAAGGATACAAGCGTATATTAACATTCAAGGTAATATATTGACATATTTGAACATTCGAGCAAATTCTTTATTTCTGTTATCCCGTTTCATAAACATTCTAACGAAATCACACATGAGATGCTGTGGTTAAACTTCTTTCGTTACACTCACTCTATAGGCAATGAATGCCATTTCAGAAAAATGGTACTGGTGTATTGGTATCACCTTACAATGTAATAGAAATAAAAGTATTTCTTGGAAAACAGCTTAATACTTTTTTCTTCTTTGTAGCGAATGGTGATGAATTACGTCAACTAATTTACTTATTATTGGTATTAAAAATACATAATTCCATTTAAGTATATCCTTTTAACCGCCCATCTACAGAAAAACTAATAAATACTAAGTGATATCTGTCTCGACACTATTCAATTTTTATCTGAAATATTTTTTCATGTAAAGTAATAAACGAATTTTTCACTAGTCAATTAAATGGATATCTTGTACACATAAAATGTCATTGTTATTACGAATAAACTAAAATAATCATAATGTTTCATTAAATTTTTAATCAGATCCGCCGCGTCAGTTGAAAAATTAATTTTCAAAAGATCTATCGCAATATCATATGTCATACGTATGTGTCAACGACATGCACTATATATTTACCAGTTTTTACAGTTAATACTTGAAAAAAGAAATGTATGGTTATTTTGAAGTGCATAGAATCATTAAACTTGAGCATATATATATGCATATAGTTTCCTTAAAACCGAATACGTGTACGAAATATGTACTGATGTACTTATTTACAGTAATTGTCTTGAGAGTAATATAAACTTGTAAGAAATGTAAAATGACCTTAGAAAACAAAAAACCACAAGTATCGCAAAATGTCACGATGACAATTTTTAGATTGATATTAGACTGATATTACTGCTAATAAGGAAAGAAAAAATATATATGTCGAGTTGTCGTTTGGATTTCGAGCGCGAGACGATTCTTCGTTAGTATTTGCCATCGTGATGTTCAATAAAGGTTGTATTTACATAAATTAATATTTCTTTACAAAGTTTGATAAATAATTAGTTTAACGGTTAACTAGAATAACAAACAATAAGTAAACAATTGCTTTTGATATTATTCTTGGGTTCTGTAACGAATCCACGGTCAACGGGAAACTTTCTGTACGTTTTAATATATTTTTGATAGCACACTGACACGTTCGCTCAGGCACAGGGTTTCTCTAAGACTAACTCCAAGACGATCACAGTAAACTCTCCAAGGAGATTGCAAAATAAAAGGCAGATACAGTTACATATATCAAATACATATCGATCGGGAATATCAACAAATTCCCAAGCGCCGTAACTAGGCAGTTCCACATAAACCAGCATTACTCCTGATCAAGACTTGATTGTTTATACAGCGTATCCCTTAACACTGGTACCTCCTCTGTAAAACATTTCGTTCATCCCGTGACCGTGGCTACGTTCGGCGACCAGTTATGTCACCCCGAGCCCAAGTATTGGGAAATCTTCCAAAAGAAAGGCCCGATGTCCCTACATCTCCGACATATATATATATATATTTATCTTTTGTTTTTTACATTGTTTTAACTTCTTAGCAAATTCCCGTTGCTCGATTTCTACCATCGTAACATCGTACAAACTCTATAAACTGTTTTATATAAATTTAATTCTCCATTATATACGCAATGATACATATAATATCACAATATTATATTATAACACACTTTAATCGCGTAATGTACAAACGATAATTCGTGCATCTTTATATTTGTCAGGTTAGAAAAAAATATAATGATCTACTTACAAGCGATACAGAGTAAACGAAAGAAAGCGTCAGTCAGCGCATCTATTATGTGTGCGATTGCTTTCACATTTTTAAGCCCAATACGGACAAGCTATTTCGCAGCTATTGACGCATTAATACGTATTATGAGCATGTTGAAAAAGAATCAAAAGTTAAAAAATATTTGAAATAGTTAAAAATTACGTTAGAAAACGATACAAAGGCAGCAAGAAATTTGCCAAGACGTTATTTGCTATAAACACGAGTGATGGTCAAATTGATATACTATTGAATAATCCTGCAAATGCGTATTTTTATAGAATGCAAGTAAAGGAAAGAAATCTGTAAAATGCGATTAGGAGATCATAGAAACGTGTTATTTATTTTACACTTTTTGTACAACACATATGTATATTTTACATATTTATGTTTAATAATATGCGCATAAACGCGTTGCATATTTGGCGTGCGTACATGACGTATCATCTATTTCACTAAATTCAATTTATTACAACTATGTAAGGTAAACAATAATATGTAATCAACGTTGATATAAAGCTGGATATTTAATTACGGATTGTTGATTTAGCGTTAGATGTAATGGTTTGCCCTTCGAATTAAAGCAATTCAGTCTGAATAAGCTTCTCGCATGTTTGCCTGTAACGTTTTACATTTTTGTGCAAATATCGCATATTGGAAAATGTAAACGAGCATTGTACCTTGCGCGCAAATATCATCGTATAACAAATATAAATTATTATAACGAATACTGGAATATAATAATATATTGGAATAATCATGAGGCTTGTAACAAAAACGACCGATACCAAATTTTTCTGCTTTCTAAACAATATCGTATTTTAATAGTCAAAAGCAGAACTCAACGTAGTACAATCGGTATTATAAAAGATGATCTCTCGAAATGATTTCTCGTCGAATGAAAATTAACCGTCCCTGTAAAAGCGATCTTTATCATAGTTTAATTAGAGACAATTTTTCTGAGATGTATTCGAGATACATTCGCGGTAATTGTGTAATATGACGAATATTTTGTTTAAAAAAAATATCAATGCGTTTTGCTTTTTTGAAGAAAGATATAGTGATATGCAGGAAGACATATGTGAGAATCGATTTGATTACGTGCCTCCCTTTTTCAATGAAAAAGTATATCGTTAAAAATCGCAAATAATATTCGATATTTTAACTTACATCAAACATATTGCTGGCACACATTTCCTTCAAAAGAAATATCTCTCTACCTAGTTAAGGGCAGAGCATGTTTAAATTGCTAAACGGTTAAAAACGAGCACGTTTAATTATGGTACGTACTCGTGCATTATTCGTCTTTGACGCGATTTCAGTGCGCTAGTCATTTTGGTCCCCCACCAATTTCCACGAGTTTCCGCGAAACGATTTTAATCGAGTGTGAGGTTAAGTGAATTCCTCGTGCATTCGTCCAATTTCGAATCAAACCCCATCGTAAAGATTCTTCGTCCGACTTGCCAATCGAATATAAACAGACTCTTAGCAGAGAAAGCGCGAAAGATGTACTGGTATACAGGGTGTCTCGTCTAGCTTGATCATCTGGAATATCTCGCTCGTTCTTGATGATATTAAAAATGTTTCGGATACAAGTTGAATGTGACGAAGGGAGGCATAATTTGACGTGATTAGTTTTTTCGTAGGTGAATGCCTATAGGACGCATGATGGCCAGCCATATTTTTTTCGATAGAACCATATATTTTTTAATACATTAACACTGATCTACCTCGGCATTCTCTGTAAAAGGAGCATTAACAGTATTAAGAGTATTAGCATGAAATTTGACGTACTAAATACAGAGACAAGGTCTTTCGTACGTTCAATATGACGAATTAAAGTTAAAATATTTGCTAATAGTTTTTCAACATAAATAGATTGATACTTTTTTTGCAGAGAATGTCTATCTGTATCGACCGATGTATTAAAAAACATGTAACTCCTTCGTATGTCCTTTCTCACCTACGAAATAACTGATCTTGTCAGCCGCACGGTCACATTCAACTTGTATCCGAAACATTTTTTAATATCGTCAAAAACAAGAGAGATATTCCAAGTGGTCGAATTAGCTGAGACGCCCTGTGTACAAAGATACACGGTGGATCACCCGTTACATCAGGATAATACATACATACATGTTAGATCTATTTGCAATACGTGTCTATTATGTACCTATATACATTAAAAAACATAACTGGATCGATAATCTGAGATTTTGTATAAATCACTTCTCACTGTATTAACGTCAAGATTTGCGAAAACTAAACACGATAGAAACGTTTTGTATAATTAAAATTACCTTAAAAAATTGTTTAATGTTGTGGATATTCCTTTATTTGCGTGTAACAGAAAATATTCATTGATTCAGTTTTCTGTCCTAGCTTTTAAGATCGTTTTAATCGATTTCGATATACTTTGTATACAATTTCAGCAATAGCCAGGACGAGTTTCGTTCCATTGCTGTTCTACTCTTTTCTGCAATTGAAGAATCGACTTGAATGGAAATTCACGAATGTCTCGTATTTTTCGTTTAAAAAATTCCGACGGGTTTTTAATTGAATCGAAGTCGCACTTCTGTGAGGACCATTCCGATGTAGAAAATTTTTGTGAAAATTTCCTAATCCGAGCCAAGATTCTGATCCGATTTTGTACACCATTTGCTATGTGTTTAAAGACCTGATCGTATTGAGATATCATCGTTTCTGAAAAGAAACTGTATACATTTTTCTGTGCAATATATACGCATATAAATACTAGTTCTCTGTCTCATTATCCATTCAATTCGTTCTATTCGGTTGAACGTTAATACAACAAGCCTGGTTATACAGCATGAAAGAAAGCCGAATCAATGAATATCTCTTGTTTCAGGTAAATTCAGGAGTTTAAGAAATTACTTAGACTGTCTTTAATTATACAAAATAATTCTGTTATTTATCTTCTGTATACCTATATCATTGGTTTAGTTATGCTCTTCACTGTACATACACGATTATAAAATGGACAACTAAAAAAATATGCACACAAAAGCTGATCACATGCATATCAATATTTAAACGCGCGTGTTATTACAAGAATTATTCAATTTTTTATTATCTAACTTTGCCTCTGTTATAAACAGAATGACGCAAGAAATTAAGTTATACAACAAAAACTGTATATATCTAGATAGAGCTAATTGCACGTAAAAGAACAGCACAAAAATACAAAAAGGTAGTACCGAAATACTTATCGAACAATGAGCGAACTACCTACATGTTAAGAACTTGGATGAACTTTTGGATGGATGGCGATCGTTTTTGTAAATCCTAAGAAGCATTCACAATACCGTTCTTTTAACGAAATTTTCAAATCGTCGTGGAACAGAAAATGCAGTACAATATGAAAATCCCTACCTTTCGTAGAGTCCTTCCTTTTATTCGATTCCTCGTTATTTCATTTTTATCCCTCTGATAGCCTGTCTTTGTCTAACAGGTAAATTTATTTCAAGCAGACCAAGGAAACTCGCTCTCCTCTCCATCTACATGAGATCATTTTCTTTTTTACCGCCTTTTTCGTCCCTTGCGAACGTTACTCGCTTTGACTTGCAGCACCACATAGTCTTGAGAATCCAGCAACGAGGATAACGTTCTCGACGTTCAAGCTGAAAGAACTAGAATCTATATAAGTGCTGGTGAACATAAGCAACGCGTTCACGGAATACGATTCGGAGCTTTTCGCCCACGTTGAACGAAAGGGAGTTATACAGAGTGTATCATGTAGGTCAAAATAAGAAAAAAATAACATATAAACATTTGTATGTCATTGGAAACATCGTTAACATATAACAAAAAAACGATATACGAGAAAAGAGTATGAATGGATGAGGAATATTTACATCTAGTAGCAGTCAGAATATATCATAATGCTTTGACGACTTCAACTTCACAAGTAATAAACGAGAACTTCAAAGAGCAGTAAATTTAATTTTTTGCCGCTGCAAATCTCGTATTGGCAGATATGGCCAACATTTTTAAATGTAGTTGTAGTTGAAGTTGAAGTATTGCGATGCCTCCCGACTACCACCGCTAGATGCATATATTACATATATATATAACAGAGATATTTTTTCTTTTTGTTATAGTGTTTGTATCACTCCTTTTCCTTATCGTGGCCTGTAGAATATACTGACAACGTTTAGCCAGAAAAGACTGTACTACACCCTGTACAGCAAGCAGTCCGGGGGATGACGCAAAAATATATCAAGCCCGATTCGTATATTTATAAAACAGATCGTCTCTCAACATAATCTGTTGGCTTCGCAACATCATAAATATAGTGTCCACGTGGCTGGCGTTTCATTAAGTTTCCAATTATGTACAACTCACAAAAGTATTCGAACATTGATCAGAAAATTTATTTTACGAATACGTCGTGCGTATTGTACAAAAGTTTTTGAAGTTTCGTTGGCGGTGTAACAGGACACGACTATCGTCATTACAATGGTAAAATTTGAAACTAGTCAGGAAATGTATATACAAGTTATACGATGTTTATTGCCAATAAACGCCTAGTGGAAAATTAGTATACAGCATAAGTAGTAGTTTTTATTAAGATACATGTAATTGTGTGCGCTATACCGGATCAGTCGCGTAGTAGTAATACACATGTACGTGCATGTGTATATGTGTGAATATGTGCGTGCGCAGCGTCTCGTAGAACAAAAGAATGTCACTGTTTTGTACGCATGGTAAAAGTGAGACTAGGAGAGTGCCGAAACGCGTGCAATGGGCATCTATGAATATCTTGCAAATCACATATTAAATAAATACAAAACCATGTTATTATGATCTCTACGTGTAATGAAAATGTTCCTTTCCTTATTTATTTCGGCGATTACGATCCACAATTTTCGACAGTTTTAAAATATACAGTTGGTGGTAAAGACAGTCTCGCAAAATATCGTGGCTTATTAATATAGAGAATAATCGACTGTTCAAATACTTTGGTCATTTTTGCAAACTTACGTTTCCAATAAATATTTTCTAATTTCTATGTACACACATAGATCCGTCTTATATTTTGGCGATGTAGTGGCAACGGTCGTTTCTCGTTATATTACCATTAAAATTTCAAAATTCAATATATATATATATATATAAAGTTCCTAAGAGTATTCGACTACTTTCCCGAGTCACTGTATGTCGTTGTATACCTAAATACTACATTAAAATATCCTACTGCGGGAAATGAATGATAATATTCTATTCTTTGATGTATTGTAAGATCCATAATATTTAATGAATAAATCATATAAGCATTATTTAATTTTCGCTTAAACTAATAACAATGTATTTTAGAAATGTGGTTTTTTGATTTATCTTATAAAATAAAAACTATTTCAACACTTTTTCCTGACAAACGATAATCAGAGTAGAGGGCAAAAGACCCGAGATTCGAACCGCAGAAGGTTTAATCGTTTTATAGTTGTGGATTGACTGGCTAAAGACACATGGAGATAGTAAGGTATCTGAGTTTGTCACCAAATATAGCTACTTTACGCAGAATCTTGACTTATACATTTCCCATTATATTTTCCTTTCTCCAGGATTTGACTTTGATTAGTCAGTAGTCAGCGCTGATTGGTCGTTTATGTGTGGCACATGCCGTGCAATATACATAATCCATGATGTAAGTGGTATTAATATAACACATTTTGTAATAATTAGACTGCAGGTTTCCGTGCAAATTTATATCTCAATGGGCACAACTGAAGAGATAGAACTTAAATAGAGGCAACGAACATCCTACTTTGGATGTTTTATACAGTTTTGTGTATTGTATGCATTCTGTGCACTTTTGCATCTTTAAATTTCGCACAAATGCAGAAAGATTTATAGTCTAGTAATAATACAATACATTTATGTATATTCTGCCGATATACACGGTGCAGCAAAAGAATAACGAGACCAAAAAAAAAAAGTAAAGTACATGGACGCACAAAATACGACGCAGTAGATCTATTTTATTTACTTCTTTTGAAATAATTGCCGATGGACTCGCTTATGACATTCACATAATAACTTAGAAATCTTCGAAAATTCTTCTAACTTAATTACGTTTAATTTCGTTGTAACAATCAGTTAAATATCAGATGTCCATCGAATGCGATAACAAAAGTTTTAATATCAATTTTAATTTTCGAAAGAGAAGCAGTTATCTGGAGCGAAATCGAGAGAGTAAGGACAATAATTAAGTATAAGAATTTCATTTTATCGTTATACTGATTGGCGTTCTTGCAGACGCAATACCGCGTTGTAATCGTCAACGAGTAAGACTTTCATCTTGAATTTTAAAGAACTTTTAAGCAAATCATCGTATCATTATTAAAGAAAGTATTATATCATACTTGAGGGAATCAATCGTTGTCACAACTAATTTGGAGTTTGACATCGTTTCTACCTGCCCGCTTCAAGTATCTTCTTCATCATCGTCCTTATCATTTGAAAACATTTGTACCAATGAAATGGCTGTGCACGAGGCAATCTTCGCCTTGAGCTAAAATCACGTGTAATTTGATAATGATCTTCTCACTTTTACGCAAAACTTGATGTTACAACATCTCTTCGTTGTGAAAATTCCAACACGTAAAAATATGAGTCGTTAAATGAAAAAATATTGATTGACATTTATAATTTGGATTACACTGTAACAAACGTGTCAAAAGTATTCGTGAAACATTATCGTCGCTAAACGTGCGAGCAGAGATTTAACCTTGTCATACCGTATATTAAGATATAACAGTAGCAGCTACGAGAATGTTAATTTTTATTGCCTTAATAAAGAAAACCATGTAGTACCACGTTGTTAAGCAAAGGATTGGTATAAGAAGGACTGGCATAAACAGTAGACGACTCGGCGAGAGTAAGTTGCAGGCACACGTGTTTTGCTAGAGGCACTTAATCCACTTTTTTTTCAATGATAATATAGAGTGCGATCGAATAACACGTACAACAATGTACATACGGAGGCAAAGTGATTCCTTATGAAAAACTATGAATAAAATTTTGTCATTTATCGCTTGGTGTACGACAAAATTGAATTTCAAAATTTGTCAAGCAGATAGTATACTTATACTTGGCTAAATACCGTCTAGGTATATGTAAACGATTAATAGAAGCTCGTTATAAGTGCGAAAATAAGTTAAACGCGAAATAAAGTTTCCCCATTTAAAACTTCATTTTCAAAAATATAGAGTTTGGACGTGTTTAGTTAAGAATTAACGCAATACACTATTGTGCTAAGTTAAAAGGGCGACTCTCCAACTTTCGCCTAAATAAAGTTATTTTAGTGTTGTCAAGTAGCACGAAAATATTTTTTAGTTTATATATATTATATATATTACAATTGATATTTATGTAAATAATTTATATATAGTTGCACTTCAACTGAATATATAACGATTCATGTGAAATCGATGCCTGGTCGTTAAATACTAAAAGTAATTTTTGTCAAAATCACCTTTTGGCCAGATAGGCGTATTTCAATTAACACGGCAATATGCGCGTACGATAAAGAGAATGTTAAAAAATGATCGTTTACGGGCGTCCTGGCGAACGGAACGAAGAATGTTATTAACATTTACTCGAAATGCGATAAGAAAGTGGGAAGAAATGAGTGAAACCGTGACAACGGCCAAACTCACTCGCGCGTTACGTTTGATCTTCATTTTCTTCAAATTCCGAGCCCACAGAACAGTTACAGAATAATTATTCATCTGTTTCGACGTGATGATACTTCAGAAATTCTGCTGACAAATCAATTAAAGTTTGAAATCGGGCAAATCTGAAGTACCAGCAGATTGTTGCTACTTGAGAACAATGGGCAACAAGGATCTTGTGATACTTTGCGTTTGCTCGATTCGAAACTTCCATCGATTTACCGGTAGAATCTCTTCAGAATTATTTCGTGGATGGATTAGTATCCAAAGACGACGAAGATTAAACGTAACGCGTGGATAAATTCGTTCCTTGACACATTTTCCACTCATTTTCACGCGTTGGATCACGCGCCATAGCGATGTTCGAGTATGCTTGATTAATTTTCAAACTCGATTTGCTCGAAAACGAAGCGTCGTATGAACAAATTTTACTGTGTCTTACCCTTTTATTTGTTCGCAAGGAATCACTTCGATTGTAAAGTAATTTCTCCGTTTCGATTTCTCTTGTCACACACGATGGATACGAACCTGCTGTGTCCGAAAGATCTGCATAGACGAGGCACAGATCGATACGATCAAGGATACGATCTGTTTCCACGAAGGACCGTGTTTTCTCCGCGTCGATAGCGCGCCTCAGAAGAAGAAAATTATGTTTATCGCCTTAAAACGTTTCGGTCCTTCGCAGTGTCCCCACTTCAGAAAATAAAAAAGACCTGTGAGCTGGATTCGACGTCGTGGTTATTAAGGCGACGATGATCCATTTTAATAATTAATATGTCTCGTTCGCGCCCATGTTCGTCTTGTTCTCCTTTACCGAACGAAGTAAGGTAACTACCTCGACGAAATTAACCGAAACATCGAATAGGTACTTGCGGAAAAGCGTATCGAATAATTATTAGCCTTTGACTCGGCGTAATTTCAACGGAGACGAAGATCCTCAATTACCATCGTTAACCCACTTATTTAAGCGATTATACTTTGCGCATGTTGGAAATTTACCGAATACATTACTACGATAACATATCCCGATATGAATCTTTTTTTTATGTTCACTAAGTATATTACCGAGACAAGATTTCGATCCATTTACCTTCACGATTATGCATGATCGCGTTAAATAAATAAGTATAAATGACAATAGATAATTAGCGAGAGATTTAATACACGTATCGAATTCGTGAGAATCGTTAACAACGAAACCCAAAGAAAAATTTATCAAAAATATATTTTAAGAAAATACTATTTACATCGTTTTTGGAACTGAAATCTTTGGAAGAAATTACAGAAAGCACATTATCTTGTGTTTTTCTTTATTTTATTTTCCCAGCTTCAATTACGTTAATCATATTAATTAATGCAAATTTGCTTTATGTATAAGATGATCCAGTCAAGTAAACTGTGAAACATTTAAAAAGTTGATATGTAGTAATTTTCAATATCTATCGCATTTATTGCATCGATTATTTTTACTTAATTATTTACTTATGTAATTACTTAATTATCTCCCATTTACTTATTGTATAAAATCATTCAATTCTATGAGGTGCGTGAAAACAAATGAGAAGAATGCGCGCACACTCTCGTTCGTAAGAATCGAAAGAAAATGAGCTAAATCGAAAAAAATATTAGGGACTTTTTAAAGCAAATTATTATCTTTAATGGTTTGGAACTACAGACTACGAAGAATCCTATGTTACACGTAATAAGAATCTCGTTAAATAATAAATTGAAGTTCTTTTCTCTTTTAATTTTATCATTTGTATTATTAAATTTCCTATTTATATATATATTTGTTATTCTTTGATTTCATACTTTTTGTAAATAATTCCACGTGTCAGATTTAAATTTTTGAACTCCACTGAATTCCCTAAGCAATTTCTAAAATGAAAGTCAATCTAAAATTTTCTCAATAAGTTTAGGTCGAAAGATTATGAGGTTTGATATATCATCTTCGATTCGTTATTTTTCTATACACTGTACAAGTTTTTTTACCATACGTTTTGCATAATTATCTTGTAGAAATATATACATAATTCTGCTCAATTAATCTGTTTCGCCAATCTAAATCATTCGTTATGTTTTGCTACGAGACTAAGAGGTGTTCCAAGTCCCAATATTTGTCAACGGAAGTGTATATCGTATATGTACATTGTTAACTTTTTGATAATTGTCGTGATAAAGAGACTCTGGTATAAAGCATAATACAGTAACTATTGAAAATGACAACGTGAGTTCGTACTCGCCCTCCACATGCCGATGCGCTAGTTACAAAAGGCAGTAACTAGAAGATTGTTCCAGATGCAATCGATAGACTCGATTTTCCCCTAGTCTATGTAAGCGCGTGCAATAAAGGTTTTTTCGGCTCAGAACGGTGTGATAGATTTATAGTAATAACTATTGTGATCCTACCTCTGAATATAAAAATAACAACGGTAATTGTCAAGGATAGTTTTGTTAGACTAAACGATAGTGTGTCGCCACTTTTACGATATGAAACTATCAAACTCATTTGCTACTATAATACCGATGCTTCTTTATGTCCGAGGATCACGCAATCTCGATTAAGTTAAACAACAACTAGTGGGAGTATAACCCCGTCTAAGTTTTGTGCTGTATAAGTTTTTAAATGCAAACCGTCGTCGACCAGCACGGAGTAAAGTTGCGTTGCTTTGTATCGCGTGTGTTTAAGCGTTTGTTAACACCTACAGAAGCCGAGTTAAAGTCTCTTTTCGAATCGACAATTAACCCTACACAATCCGCGAATCGCCATAAATTCTATTCGAGGAATTCCTAAGCCGCTTAGTTGCCGCATTGCCAATGGATCTTTTTACGCACACGGCCGTAACTGTTAGAACACCTGTAGGTATTTAGTACAAATTGGATTAGCATATCACTGCTTTCCTTTTCTACTCCTATTTAGAATTTTCATCATATTCATCTTAATATAAAATATTAAATATAAAGTACGATACTTTATATATACCTCGCAATTTGTCATTAGATATTAGGCACATTGTTTTAAATGTGGCAAAATGGCACGACGTCGATGTTACCAAATAGGTAAATGAAGCAATGAGTAAATATCCTAATATAATACATACAGCCAGCAGTGTACATTAGATAACACATCTAAATTTATCCCGGCACGATTTTACGATACATGTACGTACTAGTGTTTCCGATTAAATCAAGTTTGGTTATTCTCGAAACTCGCTAATTAGTAAGGTCGTGTGGTAGCTTTATAACATATCATTATGCACATTTACAAGGTCTTACTAATATCCGAAAGAAACGCGTCTAATGACTCGCCGATTTTGCATCGAGGTCGTCTGCGTCCAAAAACTCCACGACTTCGCAATAAATTCGCCTGGAAATCCTTCAACTTACCAACAGCGTCTACAACTCTTAGCAGTTTTTCGACTTCTCGTCTCGACTTATCTTCGCCGTCTTTCTGCAATGACTCTCCGATTTCTCATTGCGTTTTTTTCGTTCACGAAGCGTTAGCCTCTTGCGGTTTCTTGATTTCTCATCAAGTTTGTCCTGCTTGTAGCTCCCTGATCGCACGATAGGTTCGTCCATGCATCCCGTTAATAGACGACCATGTTCCACAAATAATACTCCTCACCAGCCTCTCGCGCTCCTTGTTCAACATCGAATTCCATATACACGGTCCGATCAAAAAGTTCGGGGACGTCATTTGCAAAACGCGATAGGTGAGACTTTAGGATCTGAAGATTGGAAGGTTGGGAGGACCATGTTTCATTGCTTATTCCTTATTTAACCTTTTAGGTACAAACGATAGTAAACGATACAGCACTGCAATGTGTGACGAATAATGGTGTTCTCTACGCAAGCACGTTGGAATGAAGTTTTTGATAACTTTTTTTATTTATTTATTTATTAGAATATTTACAATCAATTCTCGTTGAGAATTTTCAGTAACTTAATTTGGCGTGATACAATGACATGGATTATAATAGTTTTATATTGTTGGTTCTAGTAGAATCTAAGGATTTAATCTAGAGGGTATTTTCTTTTTAGTCTGCGGATCTGGTCCGGTTTTTGATAACTAAATTATAATTTTTCTTTAAAGTATGATGCATATACTTAAACTTTAATAATTTACTTTAATAATTAATAATACAATCCAAATACAATCCAAAATAAGCAAGACAAATAAAAAAGAACATTTAATTCAAACGGTGATCGAATGAGTCGGTGGAGTGAGCCACTATAGTGATGCATCGTACCTAAGAGGTTAAACAGCAGAGAGCGTGTGACAATTCGTTGGACCTTTTGGCCCGAATTTCTTCGGCTTCCCGCAAACCACCGCATTCACCGGAATTTGTTTCTAGCGGATCATTTCTTTTTCCCCTGCCTTAACACTTTGACTGTCACGCCGAAATCACATGTTTCGCTCAGGACGCCACAGTGTTTTAACACAGTGCACCGTTAGATGCAAGATTTGTTCTCATTTTTTTTTTTCTATTGACGTTCTAATAAAAATGTTTAATTGTTGAATGGGGCACTTTTTATTTCAAAGTATCTTCTATTTATCGGTTATATTCAAAATGCTCCAACTGTCAATTTTCATTCAATTTTTACAATTGCAAGAAGTTCAAGCGCTTTGGTCACCAATGACCACTGTGGCAGTCAAAGTGAAAAGGTCGTTTCGTTTCTGGGAGGAAGTCATTGCCAAATCGATGAACGTGCTAAACTCATTTTCAGAGTCGACGTAACAGGCGGCTATCGAAAACTGGGAAGAAAGATTTCAAAGGTGTATGTATAGCGAAGGAGATTATTTTAAAAGACGTTCCTTGTAAATATTTGTAAAGTTTTGGAACTTTTTGATCAGGCGTTGTATATATGTAAGCGTTGGCCAAAAAATGTTTTCGTTTTTGTCAGTAGATGACATTGATGTCGCCTCGAGCGCCAACATCTTTCTTTGTTTTTGCAAATGCATACATATGTCTGAAAGCTTACGTATCAAGCTTTCTTATAAAAGAAACTATCAAGATTAATATCGTATCGTTTTCTCGTAAGTTTATTTATTTCGAGCCTTAAAAAATTCTCTCAAAGGGAAAAAATTGGCAAATTTAGAGACTCGTAAAACGCACGTGCGTCGTAGAACTGGGAAATTTTTCAAGGATGGTATTATAAAGTTAGCTAAAAGCCGGCAGAAAATAACAATAGAATAGTAGAAAATAGTTAGAATACCACCTAACTGACGTACGTCTGAGCTATCATTTTCTTTTTGTATTGTTAAAGTAAGACATCCGTAGTTACATGTAGAACTACACACATAGCTTCTATTTCGCTCCGTCATAATTTTTTTAAAGAACAATAACGCCATCTATAGATAACACAAGAAGCAGACAAATTTTTGCAGCTGTATCAAAGACAAAGTTTAATACCCCGTATCAAGATAGATCAATCGACCAATTCGTTGTCAGCATGGCCGGCTGTTAAGTCATATCTGATAGACATTGCGATTTAATCTGGTTATCCAGATACACTCGAAGTTCCAGGAAAAGCAGATCAACAAAAAACAGTGGCGTGCGCCGATTTGCGTCATGCTCGATTGCTAATGAGCGAATGATGACTCTTGGGTTCGAGTGGTGAGGAAATTGCGTGGCATACAGGGCATTCGTGCAAGTAATGAAACAAACTGAAGTGAAACGTGGCGCAGCCAGATAATGCTAGATAACTGGCGAAAATAAATAGGTGACGGATATCTTTGGAATTGCCAAACGACTACTTATCACGTGTAACGATCGCATAGTTTTATTGTTTTCTCCCGTAAAACTTAGTACTTTAAAGATTGTCGATAAATCGCGAAAACAAAAGATTGCGTGAAAATACAAACACGTTTCAACGATAGAAATATATACCTGTTTCAATTCGATCTTTGTTACCAATATAATACCTACATCTCTAATACGCATATATGTCAAAAGTTTCGATACTTTATCCGGAACTTTGACGTCCAATTCGAATATTAAGAATATGTTGAGACAAAGAGACTTATTATTCATATACGACTACAATAAACATTACATATGTACGCGCACATTATGAAGCAAGAGAAACTGAACAGACCAGAGAAATATAATTCTATCGAATGATTCTTATTCGAAGAAGCGCAGTTGAGAATTTGTATAAACGATGAGACTGACATTTTTCAGTATCCAGGTCTTTTTACTTATCTTCAATTTTTATTTACTATTTCTAGATTTATATTCTTCTAAATTTGTTACACTGGATAATACGTACAACGATATAATGTCATTAAATATTGACACATTGACTGTCAAATGTAAATTAACTCGTACATATATAAATTTACATAAATGTAAATAAATGTAAATAATGAAATTTAAAACATGACTTTTTATTGGAGGAAATGACAAGAGTTAATAAAAAAACTTTACCAAATAAGTTTTGCAACAATTTTACGATAATCGATAAAAAGATATGCGAAATAAAACGTTGCCTTTCGTCTAAATTGTGATTCTTCAATATCATAAGATTTATGTAATGAGAAAATCTGATGAGTCTAAAGTGTATTTTGTTTAATTATCATAACGTAATTTTAAAGTCAATCAATGTCATCATAAACAAAGCCATAAATATTTATTGCAACATAGTTCTTTATTGCCATTTACGTTTGTTGGCGAAAAGTTTCTAAAATAAGGTTATGACATGAACAATCTATTATAAATCTAATCTATTATATATTGAATACTTAAGAGCTAGTGGCTCTTGCATATGTATAGCTAGTTTCTCGATATGATGCTACGGAAACTTGTTAAAATTACTATTGTATAATTGTATATAATTGCCAGTTACTATATAGTGATCTTTGGGTAGAAGAGAGAAAAAAGAATATATTAATATATATATATATATATTGAATATTTCACAAAAATAAGTATTTCGATCAATGGCAGAATAATGGCGAACTTAAATAAACTTAACGGAAATTTAATCTACAGGATATCACCAAACTGTATAACAAAGCACAAGCCGGCAGCAGATGAATCTACGTAGAAAAGTTAGTGGAAAATGTAGAGTGACACTTCTTCGTAGAGTGTTCCATTTTCGACAAAATCGAGATTGAAAGCCAAGTATGTGGTATTCGAATATGGCTAATTTCGGACACGGCAAGAATAGATAATCGCCAGGAGTTTATTCTATGTGTTAAAGTAAGCCGGAAACGCATAATAACATTTTTTTGACAATAGGCTTCGTTTCTGAGAAAAATAAATGAAAAACTTGATCATAGGCGTCTACTAGGCCAATTCTGAGCTAGATATACGTCATACGTAGGTACGTATAGTCTACTTTTTTGAAACTCAAAATCTTAGACGAAACAATTTTATTCCACATTTTTCATCCATTTATGTATTTAGAATAACTCCCTATTGATCCTCTGCTCATACCTAGTTGATAATTAGCCAAATTCGAGTATACTTGACAAATTTTCAAACTCGATTTTCTCGACAACAAAACCTCGGACAAAAAGATATCGCTTTGCATTTTTGGTTTATTTTTTTATATAAATCCACCTTCTTTCTGCTTTATGGTATTATATGGAATAAATTAAGAACGAATTAATATTATTTTAAAATGTAAGAATATATTATATAGGTATGTAATTGAATAAAGTGTTTATTAAACATAAAATTAAGCCTACAGAGAGAGAGAGAGAGAGAGGGAGAGAGATTAATATGATTACGAATACCATAGCAAGTATTATCTGCATATATTAATTTATTCTAAATATATCATATGTATATACATTGCATATGTATTCAAATTTATACGACATTGACATTAATACGCAGATATTCAGATTCATACTAACTTTAATGAATTAATTATTTGTCTATTGAAGAAAGTTATGTGTTTTACAGCAGATTAATATCGTAACATTAATATGAGAGGGATTTATATTATTTGAGATATTGAGGAATGATTCAACTTGTTACATTACATAATCCATAATGATAGTTCGTTGTATAATTGTTGCAATAAAAATTAAACAAAACCGTTCAGTTTCTCATAACTCACAGATTTTTTCGCTTCAATTTTATTCATATTGTATAAATTGCATAGAGCCTCTGCAACTAGATCGATAGATTAAGATACAAAAGTGCTTTCGCTTTCGGTGCTTAAAATAAATGCCACTTTTGAACGTTGAATAACTTGGAAATACTTTGAATAATTTTGCTCAAATTTTTAAGTTTCATAATTCTGTATTCTGAATGACATTTCGTGTAATATTCAATTCAGGTATCTATATTCGCGCATCATCCTCAGCCTCGATAAAAGGCCAGCTCCCAGAGTAAACTTTCATAGTCACCAAAATCAAGATGATAAATTAAGATGATAAATTATAGAAAAATCATATTCAAGGAAAAATAAAACAAATAAAAGTTACAAGAAAATATATGTAATGGATACATCCGGACGTTCGAAACTGAACGGAAACAAGAAATCACAAATCTAAAAGGCCATAATCGAAGCTATCTGAAGATACAGACTGCAAATTTGAAGCACGTCTACCAAGGTCGAATATTTAAAAAGTGGAAAATCTCCTATCTGGCATTTTGCGATCAATTTTAAACGCGCCATGGCTCGTGAGAAACGACGAAATACGAGAAACATAAAAAATACCTACAATTGAAAGGGAAATTACAAACCGTACCAATGCTCACCTTAGCAGAATAAAAAACCACGTGTGACTAAAAACTGCTACTCAAACATCCCCAAAATATTCAACAGAAAACATCCGACTGATTTACTCGTGCTTCGCCAATAATACGCTGGACACTCATTCATTCTAGATAAATCTACGGGAATCGACCCATTGAATACATCCAATTTAAAGAAATATAATTAATTGAACTAAGCAATGAGGAACGTTTGTAAAACAGACGTAAAAAGAATTTTCATTTAACAGAAGCTAATAAGTGAGATATTGAAGAGAATGATTCGAATCATTTGCATTAGAATCTTAGATTCAGGAATGCGTAAATATACAAGTTAAATAAAATAAAGATAAGTCATGATGAGTCTTGTAATTAATTACAATTGCTATGCGCGTAAAAATGAATCATTACGCGTGATTCTATGAATCACTGCGATTCTTCTGAATAAAACAGTTCATACTATAGAAATAGTATTATTCCTCGACTGCCAACTTTCCATTTAGTATTCATCGTCAACCTGCAAAATCTCCCACGTATCGGACCGTTCTTCGTGATTTCTACACTGATTAATCGAGGCGGTAATTTAATCGAGACTAAAAGAGCGAATCTGTGCGCAAATACGCATATCGCGAGTGACTCTTTCGGAACATATTTCTATCTCGCTGTTTCGCAACGTGATAATACGCATTTGCATGACGAATGCTAGTGATAATTCTGGAGAATTTTCGCCGAGATCTCAGTGCCATTGCCGGTAGCAATCCTTCCGTAAAAACCTTCGAAACAATTTCATGCACAGATACGTATGCAGCACGTATATGTCGCTTCGTGGCAATGTTCATTCAGAATTCTCTGCGAGCAACTACGTACCTCGATGTCATAGTCCAAAACAACAGGTTTGAACAGAAAAATAAATATGCAAAATTCCTGGAAAGACAGTTTGTATTTTTTTAACGTTGAAAACATTCAATTTTAAGATTACAATTAATTTTGTATGCCGTGAAAGAAAATATGATAATTTTGTCATCGCGAAAGCTTCATTTTAATATTTCTCTTCACTCGTTGCCTTTAAATTGAAATTTACATTTAAAATATAGTTAACCTCTACGTAATATTTGATTCAAATAAATTATTTAAGCGACCTTTCCCCTTTTTTAGGATACAGTTTCCAACGAATATTTCCTATTCTGAAAAGAAACAAATCCAGAAAAGATGTAGTTCAGAAAATTGTTTGGACAACTTTCCACGATACGTGTCACTCGAGAATTCGCAATTTCATATTCATTGCACGAATAACATTTTATTGACTGTAATGAAAAAATTTACGAGGATCGAGGTTATACTTATAATGTAACTAATATGTTAAATAATAAATGTCATACGCTTACTACATCGTAGCTACAAAAAGTATTTACTCGTTAATTAATATCCATTAATTTATTGGTATCCGTTAATCCGCCGACGTCAATTAATATGCAAGTATCGGTTAATTAGATCCAAACATGTCCAAATTGTCATTGGAGAATAAAATCTAAAAATTAACAAGCGTACAAAGACGTCTTGTTCTCGCTGTACACGTCTGTTTACTCGTTACGTAACGCAATTCCGTATCGATGTTTATTTCGTTTATCAATCATTATATCAAACATGAAAAGGCGCCACTGTGCCATCCGAGTATTCTATTGCATAAAACAGGTGCATAACAAAAAGAAAGATCTGTCGTAGGATTCCTGGAAGTCGAGGCAAATTTTCAATGCGAAGCGTCGAATGCGTTTCGCACGTAAAAGTGGTCGAGCAGTTGACTTTCGTGGAATATGTTCGATAATAGAGTCGTGAGATTCGTGTGCAATACGGTGTATCATATCGAAGGTCTTGCGAATTGCACGTGTGTTGGTCTGTGTACAGTGAACGTGTGTTTTCGTGTGACTCATCGCTAATACATGAACGAAGAAAATATTCGGTACGTAGGCACTCCAACTGGAAAGAAAAAAAAAATACATGATTCACTGGCCGCATAATCGAAAATCGTCGAGACGCGCAGAACGCGGACAGCAAATAAAAATGCGTGCTTCAAACTCGCAGCGGTCTTTTTCTGAACTTTCCTTCTTTCGTAACAAAAATCGACATGTAGCCTCTTACGCGTGCTCGGCATAAACGAGCATTTCCAATTATTATAATAATAATTATATATTTATGTTATATATGCAAATTAGTGTCGTGGGCCTAAATTCGTGAAACGAGTACCAAACTCACGAATAGATGACTCAAAATGGAGTAAAAATCAGGAATAACAAAATTCGAGGCTTGGATTCTTTGGATTATCGAGTTTGAAAATTTAACAATCTACATGCGTATTTTCCAGCTAAAATAAAAATATAATAAAAAATATAAAATGTTAGGGTCTTATGTTTATATCTTATTCAATCCGCATATCTTATTCAAATTTATTTAAATTCAACTGGATTAATTGACAACTCTATCAAACGTTGATAGAGTTAATTTTTAGAGTTGATTTAAATGTTATTATAAAAAGAAGCATGCATAAGAAATACATCTTCTTTCAAAGATATACGATTAGAAAACTACATTTAATATGTGAAAAATATCGAATAGTTACTTACGAATTACGAATAATTTGTGTATCGCGAGACAACAATAGACGTATAGCTTAATGTTCATATATTTTTTTGTAAAATTTTAATTTCATATTATAGCACATACATGTAGAGCTTTGCAAAAGTAACAGGTGTTAATTATATGGTAAAAGATTGCAACTAACGTGTACTTATCAATATATTAAACGACTAGATATACAGTAGGCGTCTGCAACGACCAAAATAACTTTACAATTTCATAAATTAATACTGTGATGCTTTGGAATACGTAAAATTCGCGATGCTGTATACGTATAGCATTTTTATTTGATACAATTTTTAATCTAGTCTTCCTTGTATGTAACTTGTAACGTACTTTGTACTTTTAAATGCGTCATCAATGAAAATTTTGCAATCAAAGTTCAAGAACATAGCTGGAGATGACTGCAACATCATTGGTCAGAATTGAATGTAACGTTACAACCGATTCATACATTTGTGCAATCGCAAAAAATTTAGAATAATTTTGAATTAGCCGCATGTGTGATTGTGTAAAAATCTTGTGGCTGTTACACGGCGCGATGGTAAGCGTAGTGATTTCGTAATGGAAAAATTACATTTACACGAAATATTTTCGCATTGTGTAACATAAAAGCTATTTGCTTGTAATCTTTTCTAATTTACAGAGTTTTCAGGAGCACTCTTTACAGACATTACCTCGATAGGTAGAATCCTAAATTAAATGCTATAAAACATGTACAGACCGATTTGAAATGAACCATGAAACGAAAGGAAGTAAAAGATATAAACGATAGTTTGAAATATAAGAAAGAAATAACGGATAAACGAATTTATTGAAATTATTGAACAAGATCTCCAAAAGATCTCATATTATTATATTAGCGATACTGATACTTCTTCATTTTAAAAACTTCTTAAATATTTAACATAACATGTACTATCTTTATATTCGTTCGTCGAAATAAAATATCTCTATTTGATATACTTTTTGAGACTTTTACACGATACATACTGTATTCCTTTTTATTTATATATTTTATTTATATTTTATTTTTGCTTTATACTCTATTTACATATTTATTTTCTTTTTATTTATTACAGTTTACTCGAATAAATGTTTTGATGGTTTTAAATCACGAATATGTTATCGACTCTGTACAAAGGTACTACAAACTCGGGGTAAGAAATGGTTGTAAGTTGTAACATTTTCTTTCGTTTCTATTCTCGATTGATAACTTTGATATTACTTATCGTGAAGCGCGTGTCATGATTGGTATTTAAACATAAGTTATACGACAATCTTTGTAACTTTAATCATTTTTGTGAAATTATATTCCAAAATTAAATTATTATTTCCTATACCGATCTATCCTAAATATAAGTGTATTATTATAAAAGTTATTCTATTCTTAAGGTTAGAAATCATACCAAACAGCATATGCACACAAACAGTAAGATTCGTGAAATTTGAACCTTGTTGTAGTACTTGATAATAAAATGTTTAAGAATCTTAATTTGCCCGCAGAATAATTCAAGATCGAATCTGTTTCCAGATAATAAAACATTTGATTGTACAATTTCAAAATATCTGACAAGGTCGCATAGCAACGAGTTCTACTGTATATGTTATATGATAAATAGATAGTATCTAGTATTTTCTATTGTTAGTTTGTATAATATCAGTATATTACGTATATTTAATTAATCTTAACTATGAAAACTTCTCATTCGTTCTAGTCATATCGTAATAATTTATTTTTAAAATCGAATTACGTAGAACGTATGACAAATGTTTCAAAGCCGGTTAATCGATAAATTTGGCCAATAAGTCATCAAACTGATCAAACTATCCCACGCGTGGTCCAAGTCTCGCGTGTTTAAGCTCACAGCACAGCCAAGAAATTCCCTGAAGAGGGATGACCGGCAGGTGTAAAAAAGGTGTACGAGAAGATCCGTTCCACCTGCGGTTTCCACGTTTCAAGGTTCTTCGGAAGAGAAGAAGAGGTACTTGGTCGCGGCAGTTTATTTAGCCGATATAACAAGTAAAAGGTAGCGCCAGTAATCGATAAGTTTCGTAGATACATACTTACACAATTATAAAAAGCGAGAAGAAACTCGACATCTTCAATAGCGAGTAACACTCGTCGAGAGTCCGGACACGAACACTTCGAACTCGAACGCTTAATAAAAACATTCCTGGGGAACTGGGAATGCCGCAAATTTCTTCATTCCATTTGATTCCAAGCAATTTCTATACTCATTAGGTCACCAACAGTAGGTCAGAATTTTTCAAGCACGCTCTCGGAGTGTTCCATAAAGAGTTTCCTGATAGAGTGCTACGTATTCGGAGCGCGATGTTAAGAACGATAATGCGACTTCAAATCGAAATTTTTGCATCAAACACGGGTGGATATGCAATTTGTGGGATCTTCTAGCAATAGTGATTCTAAGAAAGAAATAAGATGAGAGATTAAAATAAAATTGGAAAGCTAACAGTGTCTTGCGATGGATTATTAAGTTCCAGAATTCGAAGAAAGTATTATATTTTTTAATGTCGTTATCCTATTTCTAAAATATACGGATGTTTTATAAAAGAAACTTCGAAAGAACAAAACTAATGAAAACAATAATTTCAGAAGTACGATAAAATTTTATACTTATAGCTATTGTCATTATTTTTACTTTAACAAATAAATTTTGAATTCAGGAAATACGTGATCGCTATTGAAAATTCATATAATACAATTGACTTCAATGGATGCAAAACTTAATTACATTGTGAAAGAAAATAATACTATAATGACCACCAGATTTTAATAATTTCAAATAAGTAAATCAACTAAATTCCAATATAAAGAAATAGAATATAATTTCATTCTACTCAAATAAACACATCGAATTCCTGAATTGATTTATATTTATATTTGAAGAATGTATCATTGCTGGAACCGCTAAAGTGAATACGACCGAAGGTGTTCTTTTTACCTACTTTTGCACATAAAATACTTATGTGTATCCTTTAAAAATTTATCTTTGTTTGTGATAAGAGTATTAATGTCAAAGCGCGGAAAATCGTCGTCACAATTCATAGAAATTGAAAACTAGAAGCTCAAACAAAGTGCTGTATACATAGATACGTATACTCGCATATTCTTACGTAAAAGATTTCAAACAAACTATTCCATGTACGTAGATAAATGTAAAAATTGTTATTACTTTGTCAAAAATGGAAACGTATGGGGGGAAAAAAGAGGGAACGGGGAGAGAGAGAGAGAGAAATAAACAAAGAAAGAGCATCGAAGAAAGAGAAACAAAAAGTTGTCAAAAGAAAAGGGGAAAAGGAGAAACTGAAGAAATAGAGGAAAAAGGGAGAAAAGGAATCAAGAGATGGTGGCGGGGGAAACAAAGTAAAAAAAGACTAAAGAAGAATCGAGAATGAGAGAGGAGAAGAGAAAAACTGGCCACGATAGTACATACACACATACATAGAAGTAGCAGAGAAGAGACGAAGGAAGGCCTCGACCGTTGATTGTCGAGCCGATGTAAACTGAACCATGGAACGTACAAGTCGGGCAAGTTGTGTATAGGCGAGTAACCAGTCAGCCAACCAGCCAACCAGTCAGGCTAGAAGACGCAAGCCTGTGCTCGATCGGAGTTCCGGTGGAGTCCGCCTGGTGTTCGTCCGAAACGCCAGGACATTCCACGAAATGCCCTGCCGTTCTACTCCTCCCTCCATTTTTCCCCTCTTTTCCTCTTCCTCTACTCCACGCCGCTTCCACTTGCTGCCTGAACGTTCGAAGATCCGTAAGCAGTACTCTACGAGCGCGAGCACAGCGATGGGATCGATGTGCGATAAAATTGTCCTTACAAGTCCTGTAAATTTCGAAAAGATAACATTTTTATTTAACAGTTCCTCGATAGAATTTCAGAATTATTATAGACATTTTGAATAGTGCATCGTATAACGATAGAACCAAAGTTACGTATAAATCTACATTTATATAGATTAATCATTTTATTTCTGTATTATTTATATTTAAATGGAATCGCTAATATCTTTGTACGTACGTTTTGTAATTTATTTGCATCGTCGATTTCTTAAAATAAGTAACACAAAGTTCTAATAAGAAGCAACATGTTCATTATGAAAATTTTCCTAAAATTATATTCATAAACAAAACTTGCATTATACGATAATTGAACGTTTGCATTATAAAATTAATATTAATAAATAAATATTGACAAGCAGAGTGTATAAATAAAAAGATATTTAAATGTTAATTCGAGACGAATCGATGCGTATACAGGCATCTTGATCGTAAATTGATCCCATCGCTACACAAAATGTGCACAATCTCCACGTCATATGGCAGTCAGTTACATGTGGATTCTCCACGTACGCACACAAACACTGCACAATATACAACTGATCACGCCTCTCTTCGTATTATACTACTACAAATGCGTACCTCTTATTGCTCCTCCTGCAGGGCCGTATACATCGTCGTTTACACCGGAAATTGTCGAGCAATTTCAAACAACCTTTAACCGTTCTCTGTAAGGACGAATACATATACAATTTCATACTTTTATATTCGTTATTCATAAAATTAATCGGAACTATAAATTTATTGCATTATACGCGAAGCTGTGCCGAACAATGAATATATGAATGAAAAAATTTCCCGAGCTGTTAGTTAAGAATAATTTATGTATGTAATTGTCGATAACCTTCTCTCCTTCTCATATCTTTGACTAATCAAAGAAACGACAATTATAATTGATTGTTTGATTAAATTATATTCAATAATTAATACATGACTCGTAAGTTAAACGAATATATCGAATACCCTTTGCATGTTAATTATTATCTATGTTGCTTTTTTTAACAGCTGATTTACGTCTATATTTATATATATGTATCTCGATCATGGCGTTAAAATTTTTACAAAATATTATAAGGAACCGCCCAGCCATAATGCAATTAGTACTTAATACACTATCATTATCGTGGCTTATCATCCAAGGACAATCAAGCAAACGTATAATTAACGATTGTGCCACGTAGCCCATAGACAAACTCCCAGTTACACACGTTTATCGATCATATCATATCTGATACGTAGTATTACTTGCAGTAGTTATTCCGGGTCCACTCAACTGCTGGGAATCATTTCAAACGCAATAAATTACTTCATTTTATTAATCAATTCACCAATTATATTTATTATTTGACTCAGAATTTCTACGTTTCACTGTATCTTCTGTCGAGTACTTCTATCGCGTATATTTGTATTTATGGTTGCTACAGATATGATAAACAGCTCTTAGTTAAGTAGTCATAGTCATCATTAAGTAGTACATAGTCATTCAACTTTAGTACTATACACGAATTTCTCAATAACAAATTTTATTTATTGCGTGTACACATTTTATAAAATTATGATGGGTTCAAAAAGTACTAAAATCGAATATATTCGATTATATTTATGTATCTATAATACATTTATGTAACATTTATGATACATTTATAATACAACTGTGTGTATTATATTTTATACATATGATTATAAAACACTTACTTTTTTAAATAAAAGCTGCAATATTAAACACTTTATAATGAATAAAAACAATAAACTACAATAAAGCGAAATATATAAAAATCTACGTTTCAAATAAGAGTGAACATAGTTATTTATGCACATATATATCATTTAACGAGATGAGAATTTCCAGGAACACAATGAATCATGTTTCTAAACGCAAGTCGTTATAAATTGTTTAAAAACGAAACAAACATTTTCCGTGAAATTTGAATTAATCTTTTCCAATGTATCCGGTTTCGCATAAAATTGAAATTTCATTTATCTAAAAATAAATGATATATGGAATATTTAATGGCATCAGTTTCATGCTTCTCGTGACCGTACGTACTATGTATTCAATTTTACTTCAGTGTTCAATTTTTTAACAAAATTAATAACGTTAATATATTTTAATGAACAAAAGCTGACGAAATTACACAACAAATACGGTTGTTTCTTCCTTAGTAATTATTTAGGTAATATTATGATACTATACTATACACGCTACAAACGTGAAAATTTTTAATCTATCAATTGAATCACTCCTTCACCAGAAACTTCTGTAATTATGGAATTAAAAATGAATCGAATTTTATTATTTTATTTCTTTTAATTAAAGAATTATTAATAAGATTAAAAAGAAGCAAATCACTAATTACAAGTATAGATGTGATATTGCCATTCTTAATAGAAATAAAACAACATGTAATGGAATAAGCGATTTTTAAACAAGGGAATCACTACGTCAAGAAGATTAAAAGCTTAACTCATGAATTGACCTGTATTTCCTGGTTAATAGATTTAGAATTTTAGCTTCATTTATACATCATAATTGTAAAAGACTTTAATAAGAGTGTATTTTAAGAAAAAATTAGTCATATCACTGTTACCTAAAATATCTACCCATGCTTTACCTGACTAACGTCATTTGCTGTATAAAATAATATTTAGAGCAATATCAAACTTCAGGAAAAGAGATAGTAATTACTAAATATATTCACATATTGATAATAAAAAATGTTAAACATTCTACAATATTGTACGAGATATATTTTGAAATAAATATGGAAAACATTGTAATATATATTAAACTTTAAAACACTTAAGCCATGTATGTTATCGTCAAAGCTTATATTAATAATATTAGAACCAATAGATATATAATCCACAAAAATAATAGACATTGTAACAAATATTAATCCGACGACGAATATAACATTTAATAAAAATGATATTAATATCGTGATGATTGCATTGTTACAAGCGTTATCTAATTATTTATACAAATTCCACAATCCCTGATCATTGTTAATATCTTTCACTGAAAACATTTAATATTAAATTAATAACTAGCATCTTTTAATAAATTAATAAAAACCATCAATATGAAGAAAGATGTTTCTATTTTCTGTTAGCTTCCATGATTAGTATTTTCTTCCGATCGTCTTCCCCGAGAAGCGGGTGCTTCGTAGAGGTCAATTCCCCGAAGGCCGTCCTTCCGGGACTGGCAGACGCGTGAGAAGGTTGTATGTATGTACATACATATTTGCCCGATAGCAGAGACTCCCTGCAAAACTCTCGAGCAGGGACGATGGAACAGTTGAAGCGACACCTCAGAAAACTGCGTATGCTCTTAACTTTTACCGATCCAGAATAGATAGGTAAAGTAGATTATCACGAGGGATTTTTGTTTACTTGTTATTACGTTATCCTCCCTATTCTCATATTAATATTTAAAACGAAAGATGCTTGGCCATTATGCCAACAGTGTTGAATATGATAAATACCTTTTTACTTTTCTCTTGTGTCTTTGATTTCCTTACACCGTAAAAGTGTAATCAAAAGATAGTAACGCTCAAACAATAATATGCGTTTCAATACAGCAAAGGAAGATGCGAATAGTGAGGTGAATTTTATTAACTAGATAATCATTTTAATTATCATTTTATTAATTTATATTTTATAAATTTATATATTTGCATATTATAAGAAGGTAATGATATATAATACATTTGATAGAGAATGACATATGTTTCAAAGTTCTAGAATGAAAGTATTATGCAATAGAATGATTTTAATATTGAGAAATATGAAATAGAATGGCAAAAAATATTTTATTCGATGTCTCTTTGTAACTTACAACTACCCTATGATATCAAAGAAAATCCATCAAACATCTCATCAGAAAATCAGCGTGACGTAAAAAGTAGTTGCAGTGAGGAATTATCGCAGTCAGGTATTTTCTCGAATTTCCATTTAATGTATAGAGACACAAGGCCACTGTTAAGAGCCTCATTATCGTCTTCGAATATGAGGTATAGATCAGAGAAAGAGAGAGAGAGAGAGAGAGAGAGAGAGAGAGAGAAGGGGGAAGAGAGAGAGCGTAGTAGAGTACGTCCCTGTGGGTTTTAGTCAAGTATCGCTAACTCTGCCTCTCCACAGGCTTTCTCGGTGTTAAAGTCTGTCCACATGTTTTTCTACGTTTAGTGTACGAAACGCACTCGATTTGTCTAGATATTATAGGACATGTATATGTGCAAACATATAAGGCATGGTTCATAAAAATTAAAAAAGCAGTTTGCCCTATGTCCATAATTGAAATAAATTGTGAAATGTATAACGCTGAGTGTACGAGCGCTTAATACTATAACCACAGAAAAAATAATAACATAACAAAAATATACGTATACTTTGTTTATTATTCTTCTAATTGTTTCGCTCAAAACTTAATGTAGGAATTTGTAATTAAAAATTTAGAGTTTGTAATGCTCCCTAGGAAATTTCGTAATAAATTCGAAATAAATAAATAGAAACTTAAATACATACTTATAAGTATTGCTATAGAAATTTATACAAGTAAATTATTATTCGCAAAGACGTTCTATCACTTTTATATTTTCCAATTATAATTTATTGTGAATGTAAAATTTAAATATACACACATATACATCTCTATATATATATATTTTTTTTAGGCGTAGCACCTATTTTAAAACGAGTAATAAAACACATGTTGACTAACATACAAACAACGACTAATAAATACGTTAACTAACGAAAAGTCATTTAAAATACGCAATTCATTTAAAATACGTATTTAAATTAAATATAGTCATTAACTATACTTGTTGAGATGCTCATGAAACCGATAATAATGCACTACATTTTCTACTTGAATTTTATACTTCTGCTAATGCAATTATTGCTATTAAGACAGCTGTAAATGCGCGGAATCTACGGAAATGTTTGAACGTAGAGTATTAACCCATCGCAGAGAACCCGTTATAAATCACGAGCGTGGTATAGCCAAGAGCGTTTCGGAAGATTGAATGCGTGTGGATGAAGCTTTACACTCGTCTGAACCTCGAATTCGTCCCCTCTCGTCCCACCAGGATCCCCACTCTGATCGTTCGAGTCCATCCCTTCAGTGGCTCGGCAGTGCGCGTTCGATACACGGAATCGCCTCGTGGTTCTCGGAAGGCAGTAGACTGTCGTCAGCCACGCCAGACGGCGCACTGCTCGCACGCTCACTGCTCTCTCGTCAGAGATACTCGCCCACTGGCTCACCCACGGCTGCTGTTACCTCGCTCTCGCAGCCTCTTTCTCTTGTCATCTCGCTCTCTCTATCCCTCTCTCTCTTTCTCTCTCTCTCTGCCCGGCTGCTGGCAGCGGCACACTCGGCTTAGCGGGCCGCCAGTTACGCAACAATAACAACGCCGTCAGGAGGTGTAGCATGCGCGTGCTGTGCCACCTATACGCCGACGAACGACCCTGGAACGACGAGCTGACGATCCGTCGTCGTCGCCGCCGCTTCTGCTGTTACTGCTGCTGCGATCACTTGTTGAGGCGAGCGCGCATCCGTTTCGCAACGCAGCTACACAGTACGAGCATCTTCTTTTAGTGAGAAAAGATTGTGGTGATAGTAATAGTGGTAGTGGTAGTGGTGACGATCAAGCAAGAGCGTGGAAAGTGCGTGTAGTGTTGTCGAACAGGAATTATGTTGTAGGAAGAGTGATGAGTAGTAACGTATTAGACACGGTGGAAAGCGGTTTGTGCCTGTGCCGAGTGAGTGGCGCGATCAAACACTCGATACGCGATACGCGCTTCAAGATCGTACCTTACGGTAGATCGAATCGGTTCTTTATCGTCTCAATCGAGAACGAATGAGCGAGAAATTGTAACGTTATAGTGCATCCCAGCTGTCTCTTCGATGCGACGTTGTCCCTGTTGGCTGTCAAGCGAAGATTCATCGAACCGAAGAAACTGATTTCTGCGTAACACTATATCGTTTTTGCGATAGGAAACTTATGCTAAAAGGAAAAGAAAATTCCGTCATGGATACTTGTTGAACCAAGACTATTGAAATCGCGTAGTAACGTTATTCTTGAGAATCGCGCGAGGGAAGAAAGGCAAAAAGGAAAAAAGGAAGAAAGACACAGGAAGAATTTATCGTTGGTTAAAGCGTGAGGTGCACGTCCGAGAGAAGTACGCGAAGTGATACACGAAATACGTTGCGATTAGGCGCCAATGACGTCAGACAAGAGTCGCGGAGCCGCACTGATATGTATATATATCAGTGCGGAACCGTGTAAGTCGCAAGAGGAATTCGTTTGTGGAGTTTGCGGTGCGTTTACCGACACGATGTCGTCGTTGTATTGGTGATATTACGGTTGGTGATTGTAATCGTAGTAGTAACAACAGCACTATATGTCTAAGTAGTATTGGTGCTGGCAAGAGTTGTGTAGTGAGTTCGGTATCAGTATTACCGAGCAGAAAAGTGGTGGGGCTAAAGGAGAACCCGTGTGGAATTGCTGCGTGGTCCGTCGTGGTAGCCAATTATATTTTCTACGTGTATGCTACGCGGGCAATGACTAACTGCTCACCGTTAAGTGTGTTAGTAGGAGATATCGTCGACGGACCCGTTTCTGCGTTGGTGTTACCGTCTACGTCAGCACCGGTCGGATGGGATTTGCATAGCAAACAGATTGACGCGCTGGTAAGTGGATAACGAGAGAGGAGTCGCGACTCTGTGTCCCACCGCATACCAAAGAGAAAAGGATAGTGCGCGTATAAGTCCCTCTGTGTTGTTCTCGTGCTTCTGGAGTAACAAGTGAGCGGCGAAACGGCGTTGCCATGACGACAGGTGAACCATGAGCTACTCCTCTCTCTTTCTACCAATCTCTTTCTCTCTCTCTCTCTCTCTCTCTCTCTCTCTCTCTCTTTATCTCTCTCTCTTTCTCGCTTCTTCTCCCGTCTTTCCATTCCGAGAATCTTTCTTTTTCTACCCCTCACTATAGACTTTCTCTTTTTCTCTCTCTCGTGAGGGCGCGCGCGCGCACGTGTATGAATCCTTTCCTCTCTTGGAATCTCTTATTTGCTCTCTTTCTCTTCCTCCATCTCTATCTTCGTTCGTGTTCCTCTTTCCTTGTAACCTCCCTTTGCCGTCAATCTTAGAATCTGTCCCTCTCTTTCTATCTTTCCTCTTTTCCTATCTTTCTTTCTCTCGTTCTTTGGCCGATTCTCGCAATTGTCCCCCTTCTCGTCTCTGACCCCGTATACTCGTAAGATACGGTGCGACAACAGGAGGTCGTCTGTCTTCTTTCTTCCTAGCATAAACCGCATTTATCTACCTGTCTCCGCTTCGCGGCCTTTCTTCCCCTCCTGTTTTTCCGTCCTTCTCTTTGTTCGCGCTCCGTTTCTTTCTTTTTCCTCAACGGTCTTCTCTCGTACGTATTTCCCCACTCTTCGAAGGAGCCGTGTAATCTCTCGTGCTAGCTCGCACTCGCTTACGCTTGGAGAGCGCTCGGTTAACGCCGTTGTAGCATGCCTAACGCGTAGGCCGCACGATATTCCAAGTACGCTTGGCTATTTTCATGCTACGCCAGAAAGACACCTAGCGACGCGCCACGCTTGTAGGTGACACGACTGATCTCCGACCGCTGTATAAAGTCGAAACCAGATCGAACCGACCAACTGGAATTCTTTAGTTATCTAGCCTGTTAGGTTACAGAAAACATCAAATTATTCATGATTTTTCCTTTTTTATATTTTTTAATTCTGTTATAAATAATTATACTTCCAAGCCATTATTTAAGGAAACGTTAACGCAAAAATAAATTAATCGCTTTATTTGGATAAGAGACGTGTAAAAGCGATAATTTCTGATTCAACTACAGTGTATACATACATAGATTTTCACAAGTCGAGTTCAAGTCATCACATACGAGCACACATACATAAAGTAAATTGTTAAAATTAAAACTTACCGAGAGATTCCTTACAATAAATCGTATGTTATTAAAGCAAGAGGGAAGCCTTCTTTTCGCCAGCCTGATATCCTCGACGCAAATGCATATGTATAGGGTGGGACAGAAATAACAGTACAACTAGAAAGACAGAGATTCTATATAAAGAAAATAAATAAACAATATGGTATGACATTTTTTTCAGACATGATTTTGAAAATTTGTTGGATACGGAATCATCTATCATGCTATTCCGTTGTGACTGTATGCATCCGAGCTAACATTTATGAACATTGGCAGTTTAGATAGAAGAGTAGGTTTTAACAGATTCTTCGTTACTCTATATTATATATATCATAAATAGGACGCATAATACCTAGAAGACATTTCTCCACGTGGTGTGAATGTCGTTCTACGTATTTTTTTTAGTATTTTTGACGAAAAAATTTATCAAAGAATGAAACGAAGAAAGACAAATAACCCGACGTTATTTTATCAAATAGTACATAACGAACGTGATGTTACAATCATCGCTGACAAATTATTCAAGTAAGAGAAATGCATGCGTTACACGCACGAAGTTCTATAACCTGTTAAAAGAATTCAATTGCTTTATTTTGATAATTGTTATCTGTTATATCGAATCGACAAAGTTTAAGTTATGTTATAACCAACTATGTTATAAATAGCTGTTAATTATTAGTTACTTCGATGGAATCCCGGGGGTGTTTTCGATATCCGTGTTTTCAAGAAGTTTCGAAAAAGAATTCGAGGAAATTGGGAAGACAGCTGCTGAGCGTTAACCCAGATTCAAATTCTATGATGATTTCACATACCATTGGTAGTTTAAGAAATTTTCATTTGAAAGAAGCTTTATTTACAATAAAAGTGTGGAAATTTATTCGTTATAATGTATTGATTTTATATAGAGAAAATAGTTAAATTCTTTCTAAATTCAGGCAAAATCGATTATTTGTACCTGACAGAAAGTCTCTCTTAAATATTTTTTTATTTCTTAAGTCAATTGTATAATTAATATAATATAGAAAGAATTATATAGCATATTCGTTATTTTTGATTATATTAGGTCATCCCATAAGTTCGTTCCGTTTTTCGAGCGGTTATATATGTTAAGATTGTTTACATACCTTTCAGTTTCGTGAAAAAATGTAATCCCCCTCTCGTTGTACAACTTCTTCCCATTTTTCAAGTGCATTGGTCCCTTATCGCCGTATGTTTATAAATCGACTCATGAAATGTATACACAAAAGTCGGCACGAACTTATGGGATGACCTAACAATATTCTTCAAATAAATATATTTCATTTAGCGTTAACCTTACCAAGCCCGGTCGTGTTACCCCCTTACCAAAGTTGTACATACATTGTTAGTCCTTTCGTTCATCTAACTTTGTGTAAATTCTTATATTATATGATTAATCAATTTCTACATTTTTGAAACTGGTCATTTGACCGGGCCTGGTAAGGCTAATGTTAAATGGATCGACGTGATATAATGATTTCCTCTTGTCTTAAAAATGTTAGTGTTTAAATTCAAATTTAGTCATAAAGGATAGAAAGAGAGATACGTTATTACGTACATAGAAAAAATGAATAGCACACTTGTCCCAGTAGAAGAAAGATGTTACGAATACTCGTTTAAACCACCTGATTAAAATACGTAACTATTGGACCCAATCAATGTTGACGGAAAACTTTAATAGCCGAGAGATCGTTGTTGTAAATTTTTTAAACTTGGTTACATTCGTTCATTGATACCATAAAGTGTTTACGGCCTTGTAATAAGCTTAACCCCCTGGCGTATAATATTGAATGAGACTCGTGGAAAGAGAGTAAAATATGAAAATCACAAGTCAGACTCGTATGGAATCCAGAATAAACATGAAAATGGTCAAATAGATTCATAACACAGATTGCGGACCAAAACATAAACACCCCCCTCCCCCCTTAGTAAAGGAAGATCAAGAGAACGACCCGAAGTTTGTTTGCCCCAGTGTGTAAACGATTTTGTCACTGACTATGGCACGCACGGGCCCAAATTAAATTGTACGAGAAGGGGTTGAAATTATAAGGAATTTTCTAGCAGATAGAGATTTCTTGGTGCGATATTGTAAATAGTCCATTAGCAACGACGGTGGTACAAAGGGCGGCTATAGACGGGTCGACTAAGTAGCCAACTAGCGAGAAATTTTAATGCACTTTGTGTAAGTGCAAATTCGGTTGACTGATATAGTCGACGATCGACTTTATTTTTCGAGTAATTTTCATGTATGAACACTAAATTTTGTTGTGTAGGTTAGTAAAACCTAGTCATGTTCAGTCGACCACGGAATTTAACTTTTTAGATTTTCTGGTCGACTAGGGTTCTTTATCTGGCACTCCTTGTCAGCCGACCGCTTAGTCGACCCGCCTGTATCCATCCAAAGGGATCGACCATTTCCCCGTAAGAGAACACGTGTTTTTATGTTTTTTTTAATGATATTGATAATTGCCAAAAGTTCGACGATTATTATACGAATTCGAATTTACTTATCGGACAGTAAATAAATATACTTATTAAGGCATGTGTATGCCAGTTGCTTTTATTCGTTGCATGAAAATTTCTCCCGCTTTCCTCGTTACAAAAGCGTTGAATGCATTCATTTTTCTCGTCGAAACTACTTTCGATCTTGCAACTTTAACGGCTTCAACGAACCGACACAATTATTATTCCAGCCTTTTAATTTGAAATTATATTATGCGAGTAAAATTCTCTCGCATCAAAACACAAAGTACTGATTTTATCTAGTGATTTCCGTTCTCATCTTCTGTATTTTCCTTTCAACGAATATTATCTTTTTTGGCGCAAAGGATCTTAATTGAATGAAAATAATTATCAAAACTCGCACGCCGAGCAGTTGGTATAAACTTAACCTTTTCTATTCTACGAATGCTTCTATATGCATACAGTAAAATCCATAGTTTTCTTGACAGAATATATACTTACATATATGAAAGAAAATCTTATAGTCGTTGCCTATGAACGCTTGAACGCGTCAAACATGGTCGGCAATCCTATTTTTTTGAGTAAAAATTTGTATTATAACTAAATCTTCCGTGGAAAGTGGAAAATTTAATGTTTTTTTACAATTTGTGGATTTATGTTGTAATTAGTATCTGCATATTCAAATTGTTTTATTTGCGTTAAACAGATATCTATCCAGATCACGAACATGCCTCCTATGCGTTTTGAATATTCTGTCTATGTTGATGTATGGCATAAAAAGAAATGCATATCGCAAAGCTTAATATTGCTATTATACTATTTAATGTCTTTTAATATGCTATGTGTACACTTTGGAAAGACTTTTATCGAATATAAAAAATCAATCATCAAAGTACTTTTCGTTATCGCAACAAGATTATTATTTCGTTGATTTATTTAAATTTCTTAAAGGAATTGTATAATTTTAGACGCCTTTCCGTACCATTCACCCGGCAGCTTGTACACACATACTTTGATTGAATATAAATGATCACAATAAAAAAGAACCGTTGCACTATCATTTGATCGTTCCTGAATCTGCAAGCTAAGAATAGATTCAATAGAGGAAATGAATTGAATGGGAGTTTACTGAAGAAAAAGCATGTTTCGATTCTATATTACCAGTTTCGTTTGTCTCTATTAATGTTTTATTTTAAGAAAATACAGGAAACAAATTATTTAATACAGAAATCTTATAGAAAAATCTGTTCCAAAATTTTAACTATAACTAATTCTTGTCTATAAACACATTCGCGTTATGTATATAGTGCACGCTGTTCAATTTTTAATGAATTGCGCGAAAGTTTTGGAACATTAATGTAATAAAAGAGAAGTTGGAGACACGCGCTTAAAATTTGTGTTGATTCTGATAAAACCGATCGAAAACCATACACCATACCAGTGATAACGACGTATTTTTCGATGTGATATTGTATTTTGCTGCAGGTTGAGATTAGATTAATCGTCGTCGTTTAGCCACCGCGTAATTCATATTTCAGATATCAATAAATCTGCTCCACTCTCTTGTAAAAAACTGATGAATCCAATTTTTTTTATCTGGAACCGATACGTAAAAGTGAATTTGAGGAAGGTCCCTTTTCTTTTTTCGCTAAAATAATTTAATCTTGGGTATTGGTGGTTAGATTATGTTAACGTCAAAAAGCTGAAATTTCGTTTGTCGCTCATTCCCATATCAAAGATGTTTGATAAGTTGTTTTATTATTGCTGTAACATGCATGAGAGTAAATTTCCCGATATTAATATCAAGTTATAAATAATTGAATCACTCATAGAACCTTTAGATTATAGTTTTTATGTTGAATTGAATGTTTCATTATCAATATCGTTTCGAAAAATATGGATTAAACAATAGGAAGAAAATATTCAAATGAATAGAGAAGAAAGATCTTTCGTATTAATGTTATAATCCATTTCATAAATCGTTTCAGATTAAATGAGATACAACAATAAGAGATGTTTTTCATCACTATAATAACGAGTGAACTATTCACAAAAAGCGCACGATTCTTGATTACGAATGTTCCGTGATACGCCGCGCGTAGGTTTCATGACCTAATCACCCATTCACAAGTAGTATTCCGTCATTACCGTGCATTGAATACTGTTAAGTTGCGCAGAAACTAAAATGTTCATGTGAAATTCATTAATTGATAACTATAATTTACCAATCGGCAATTTATGCGTTGTATTTTGATGATTTTTAGAAATGTACATATTTCATGATTTGGGAAATGAAGATTTAAAATGGAAAAATATGATACTTAAACATTTGACGGTAATGGTTGTAGCGTGAATGAATTTTCCTGTCAAGCCTGACATCCTTCTTTTTTTATCCTCCTTACTGTAATAAGTTATTTTTGTTGACGTCCACATTACACTGATATGAAATATTTTGAGGTTGAATGTTTGTACAAAATAATCGTGACTTACGAATGCGAGAATCAAAGTTTTACATGATATAGTCGTATCTGGAAAAGAAATAGTTCTATAAGATCAACAATAGAAATAAAAATACAATATTCTTATTATAATTAGAAAATTTATTCTTTGATGTCTTCTTGATGTTTGTATATCATATGTATAGTTTAAGTATAGTTTACATATGTTTATATATTATTGTGAGAAATAACGGTGTTCTGGAAAATACTTTTATTATTCTTTATTATAAAATGTTACAAACGTTTCGTAATAATTTTATAAAACAGTGGAAATTGTTTCCACCGAGGAATATGTGAAACGAAAACCTCGCTTTATTTTTAGGCTGCGCTTTATCTTTGGAGCATCTTCAGCGTTTAATAGTAATCTGCCAGCATACTTGAGTATCGTTTATCCATTGTGGAAATTTCCTGGTAAAACTACTCTCTGTGATGATCACTTATGACATTTACGGTCCCAGGAAAACATAAAGATTCTCATACATAAGTCCGGAAAGATTCTGCATAGTAGCATGCGCTTTGCAATAGTCTTTAATGATGTTAATTCTCGGTAGATTTGTCTTCAAGTTACTCTTGAATAGTAACTGAGCTTGAATAAGAAATTTTATTTTCCTATTCTTCCTTTTTTGTGTTAAAAATGTAGTATCAAGCAATTTATTAATATAGCGTTTCTAACGTTCAACAATAGCGCTTGATAAATCACACAATCTCTGTGTGAGATTATCGATACAAATGTGCACGATCAAATCAAAATATCATTTGCAGGAAACTCGAAAGTGCAAAAGTGCACAAAACGCACATGATATAACATAAGATATATAAAATGTTCAAAGCGTAGTGTCTTTTACATTTCATAGGTAATATATATACATAGTATATAGGTAAAGTAACTTTTATTTTTCGTATTATATTCTCAAAAATGTTAATTTACATAAAAATCCGCAGTCTAGTGATGATATCATGATTTGAAAAAATATAAAATCACCGCAATATTCCATTCGAAAAACTGTGTCTAATTGAAAAGAAATCGGCGCGTTAACACGAACAGTTGAAATAAAAATAAAGCGATTCGCGCAAATCGTGAAAGTGGCGCATTCCAAGCTACGTTAGAAACCAGAGGCAGAGAATGTTGGTAATAATAGGTAGGGAGGTGATCGGTGGCTGTTAAAAACAACGGGGGATTCCGCGGACACACGGCCGTGAACGGCCTAGGGCACGTAGACGACGCACGGGGTGCGTGACCTAATCACCCGTTCACCGCTCTGTCGGTGCGGTGCGGTGCGGTGTGGTGCGGCGCGGCGCGGCGTGGCGTGGCGTGGCGTGGCGTGGCGCAAGTCGAACGACGCGAATCTGCGTCGAGTTTACTGCTTCTCTTCTGAGAACGGCTCGTCGGCGGGGTGGAGCGCGGGGTAACGATCATGGGCGGTAAGCGGCAAGTGCGGAGTGGTGCACAGCGAGTGGGGAAGTCGGGGTTTCCTCGTGGCTGGCAAGGCGAACGGAGCCGAGTCAAGTCGAGTCTTGTCGACTCACGGAGACACAGCGGGGAACCAGCAACCGTCCTCGTGTGCGCTTGGTGTTGCGAAGACGCTTGCGGGGAGGGTGTTGGCGCTTCGTCAGTCTACAGAGAATGAGTGGGATGTTTTGTTAGACCGTGGGGCGGGGAAGGACGCTTCGTCAGACGAACGAGCCCATTCGCACGCGTGACTCACTTGCTAGCCGCGGGAATCTCCCGTTTCTCTGCCGGTGGCAGCACTGTACGAGTCATTGGCAATGGTATCTCAATACACTTCGTTACTTTGTTACTCGCAGTTACCAGAATTTACGCATTAACATTTTACCTCGCTTTTTGTAAGTTATACAGATATCGGAAAACGAATGTTTTTTCAAATATAGTGTCAAAAATAATATCGATGTCTCGAGTACTGACGAAAGAATACGATTGTACCTTTTTATTTGGGTATAGGTTACGTGAAAAATAACAACATGTATATATTAAATGTCGCAATACTTTTATACACTAAGCGTGTATATGCTTCGTTACGTAATGAGAATTTTGCTTTAATGAAGTTATTTTAAACTATTATTTCAAAGGAAAAACGGACGCTTATCGTTTGGTAGTAGATATGATTCATTCCAAGCCAGTGCTCTACGTCCAAAAATAGGTTGCAGACTGCTACATGTTCATTTTTTTTCTCTTGCTATGATGCACTAGAAGAGAAAAATCTCTTTATACAAAATTTTTTATTTAATTATCTACGTATAGAATCATTGATTATAATTACTATACGAATATTACTTAAGTAATATATGTAAACTTTCGTTTACATAATAAAATCACTTTGTAATTTAATTGCAAATATATATAATTTCTAAAATATTAATATTTATACAAATAATTTAATGTATTTATTTAGGAGAAGATCAAATATCAAACGTTTTAAGAATGTTGATTCTCCACTTGATTTTAATCTTTTATATTGCAAGTTTTTAACAAGATTTCGTTATAATTTTCCATAATATTTTGATAATTGAGTTTTTGGGTTTAATAGCTTCCAGGACTGAAAGAATATCCTTGAAGTCTGTTACATACCTCTACAAAGTTACATACCTCTTGTCTTTATTATTTATTATTTCCAATATGTTTTCGTCTTACATTTTTCTTGGAATTTAGCACCGATTAGATTATTATCATAGATTAGACTGTTATTATAGATTTAACGAGTTATACAAATGAGAATGATTAACAAACTAATGAGTTAGTGCTCTTGTATAGGTTTGATCACCTGTAGTGTTACAAACCATTTTCTTTACAGTTGCAAATAAATCGACTCTAATCTTTTTCTTAATTAAAGGGGCAGAAGGACTAATCGTATAATGTACCTACAAGAAATTCTTCCGTGATCATTACCGTCAAATAATTATTTTCAGGTTAAAATTATTTTATTAAATGTTCAAAGTAACATCCATGGATTCTTAGATTTATTAAATCATTTGTGAATATTGTTTTAAATATTTGATAACATTGAAGAAATAACTGATGCGCAGTGTTCTTATCCTTATATTTTACTTGTCGTGCTCAGAATAGTCGTCACTCTATGTTTTACATAACTTTAGAAGAAAGATCTATTATCGTCCGAGGAGACTACAAAACAGTAACGTCACGTTCAATCTGTGTGTTCTTCAATTTTGCTTTAAACCTCTTACGCATGTCGAGTCTAAACGTCTAACAAAATGAGTTGGAGTGCCATCATGTGAAAACCATATATAACGTATCGTTACAAATTTACGAATAATTTTTGATTCTCTACCAAACGTCAAGCAGGAGTCTTAGTCTTCTATGCACATTATTACTGTGTTTGCATTATAAAATTTGTATGATCTTCCGGTAGTAGTGTAAATGTTTTAACTCTGAGAATTAACTGCCGGAGATTTTGTCATCGTTGCCCGGGATATCAAATGTTTTGTTTTATAGCGATAAAGTGAGGTGTCAAACGAGAAAAACGTTTACTCTTATATAGAATTCGCTTAAAAAATAAATTTATTTATATAATTTCATAGAACAATAACACATATGATAATGAAGTTTAGAAAATAATAATAATCTCTGCATGTCCTAATTAATCCTAATTGATCCTTCGTTTGCGATCCGAGGATTGGTTGCAATGAGGCACAGATCTTATTCTGTTTCGTTGTTTCGAACCTGTGACGAACTGAATAAACCGATTCGATTAACTTTTGTAAAAGTATCGGGAATATTTAACTTTTTTAAAAGTACCAGAAAGAATTAATCTAAGAGAGTTATTAATAAAGCATTAATTAATCAAGTTAAGTTAAGTTGTCAAAGTTTGTTTCAAGAAGTTACGGCTCATTGTCAGTTGTATAATTTCCAGTATTTCCGCACCATACGCTTACTTGAACAATAGTGTTAAGGTATATATATCAACTCGCTTCCTAACGGGGACTCTTTTAGTATTAAAAGCATAGCTCGACGGGAAAGGAAAACAGTAATAAAAATGAATTATTTCTTTGTGATACATTTGATACGTTTCCTATGGATATTTGTGTTATATTCTATTATCTTGTTTGAAATTTCTTTATCGTATAATTTCCGAAAATCGAGCTGAAGTTTAACAGCTGATCAGTAATTACATACACATTGACATTTATCTTGGGGTAACATCTAAAAATTCGCTTACTTAAATTTATTATGCCAAACAACTTATCTGTAAAGAAAGGTTGTCAGTACTTATTAAAATTAAGTATTCATCTCTCTAGAAGATTTAGATCAGCAGACAGATAAAAGAATATTTCAAGTTCTAACGTTGTAAGCTTTTAAAATATCAACTGAATTGAATTGAATTGAATTTTTCATCGTAACTCTACACAGAAGGTTCAAATACATGTAATGAAGTTTGATAGTAGCTATTCGAATGAAAAAAGTAAATAAAGAAAAATGTGGTAATTTCGAAGAGCGTAATACATATTTTCTTCCTCTTTTTCCATTCTTTAACGTCGTAACGGCAACACACAGTCATTGGCGACGGTTTTGCGTATAACGTAATACATATTTTATGCGGTCCATCTTGTGTAGTTTCTCATTAATTTAGGAAGTAAAGAAATCTATTTTATATGTGGAATTGTGATCTGTATGAAAACTTTCGGTACACTGAATAACACGATATCGATGTTTAACATTTACGAAAGATTCGCGAAGTCAAATATTTTTATACAATGCTTTTTTTATATATTTCAAGTTGCAACTAAATATAAAGGAAAGAACTTAAAATACTAAGATTGTATATAACTTGTAGATGTCATACAAATTGTTTGACAATATCGTTAAGATATTATTAGTACGATAAGGAAGTCATTCGTCAAATAGTTGTAAAATATCGTGTATGTAATTTCTTACGAGGACATTTTAAACGTTATCACTCAAGGTTGACAATCTTTATATTTTATAATTTTTATATGCGTATATGAAATTTATGTTCATGCAATTATATAGATAACTTGTTCGCTCAAAGTGCTCTAGAAAACTGTTGCACGGACAAATTTAAGATTTACTATCATTTCTGATTGTTACTTGATTGTCATTGAACTGTTCCAACTTTTAATAACGTCATCCCTGCGTCCCTATTTATCATTCGTGTGTCCCGCTTTTTTAACCTTTAACCCCTTAACGGTTCACCGTTGAGGGTGACTGAAGAGATTTTATTTCGATTATAACGTTGTGTACCAATCAGCGCGAAACTTCTGAGGCAATGTAACGATAAGTTAAGTTAGATGGAAATTTTTGTATATCAAAAAATAATAAGTCGATTATTCTGAAAGATGTATCAAAGATGTACAGAATGTGCAATAATTTTATTTTTAGAAACAGGTAAATATTTTCTTCGTTTAATATTGAAAAATAGTTTATTGCTTAATTAGGTACATCAGTTTGTATTTTATAATATGTGTAATCAATTGTTAGCATATTATGTGTATTGTATAATATGTATTGTATTATATAGTCAGTAGTTTATAGTTTAATTAAATACAATGAGTAATAGTATTTATTACTTGTTGTATCTTTCAAATTGATTACATTTAAATTGATTTTAAATAAATTGAAACATGTTTTTTAAATGTTCATTATGTTCTTGAATTTTAGAAAAATTTATGGCAGATGAGTATAATGAGGTAATTAAGCAATTACTAATATATACAAATGCTACAATTAATAGTAGATATTGATTTGTAATAAAAAATGCGGTTAATTCTAAATGCATAGACTAAATTTTGTTTATTCAAAGATCTCATCAAAACATTTGTTTCATAAATTTGTGTGACTTATTGTTAAAATATTTATAGTTCTTTGCGAATTTCTCAAGTCCATATCTTTTTAACAAAAAAGGAGTTATTCGAGGACTGTCACGTGCACTTTCATTAGCTAGATGACTTGAATTAATGAGCTGATTGTAATTAAATGAAAATTTCAGTATGACTTTTTGTGATAATAATAAAAATAATAAATTGGCATTATTACCTTTGAAGAACTGTTGTTGGAATTCCTAACCTGTTAGTGAGAAGTCGTTTATAGATATAACATTTTCGGGTAAAATTTTACCCGAAAATGTTATAGGAATGTTTTAGAAAAGTGCCGCTATAAGAATTTGATTTCGTCTTAGCTTTGTTAAATAAATATCTTAAAACAATGACAATAGTTTAGATTCGTTTATATTCCACTATGCAACCGCGTTTTATAATTGAATGCTCGAGCATTTGACCAATTATGACATGACCGAGTTCTTTATTCGGTCGAAGTTAAAGTTTGATTTGTCGGTTAAATCATGCGTCTGCTCCTGAATACATTACACATATCAATCATTTATGATATTTACGTATATTTAAATCTGTCTAGTAATGTAATTTACAATTACATAATAAAAGATAACGTTTATTTTAATGTTTTCTAAATTTAATAAAACGGTTCTCTAGAGTATATTTTACAGACAGTACAAAGTAGTGTACAAATAATGTACTCGTTCAATCGCTCTCATAGAATCGTATATTCTATATGGGAGATATTTCTTGTAGCAATAACGTTCGTTTTTCCGTATTTCTTTATCTACGAGGAATAAAAAAAGCAAGAGTTTAAAAGAATGTCATCAAATTTTTTAATAACATCCATAAAAGACTTTACATCGTATACTTAAAGAATAAAGTATCTAAACCTAACACGTGAAATTATATCTACTTTCAGTAACTCTGAAGAAAGCAATAGGGACTATTTTTTCTATTCTATCTATTCTATCGCCCAAGTCGTATCTGAAATATTAATGTTTGTTAAAGTTCCTTTCTGCTGTATGGATTCGTGAAAGATCTATCTACGCCAATGTATAAATGCGTTCAAATTTCATCTTCCTAATTTGTACAATATTTCACATGCGATTCTGCTTATTAATGCTATTTTACATGCAATGAAAGTACATATTCAGGAAATTTCTTCATTCTTTATAACATAATCTCATAAAATTTGTCTTCATCGCGTAGTTTTGCGTCGTTTTCGCATTCTGTTTTCGCTCCTGTTTTCGCGTGCAAAAGGAATGATTCAGAATACTTTGATACTAGATACTAGATACTAATTCAAGAAGTAGTTATCATGAAATTAAAATTGAAAAGAAATTGATATCAGCGTTTCACTAGTCGTTTGATCGATTTGTAAATGGAATATGATTGCCCGCGATTTGTCTACGTTTGTGCAACCGTAATTTTGGTTTGTTCGTTTTCCAGAAAAAAGTTATGATCAAGACATTTTGCTTGGACGAACGTGGACAAATCGTAGGCAAAGGAATACTCCGTTTTGAATAAAAGTTTGCGCTTGAAGGTGTCGACTTTACAAACCTTGGATTGACACGATAACCAGGTCTAAAGGTAGATTTATACCATACGACACGGGACGTCACTTAACGGCAACGTCACGTACCGGTCGATGAAGGTCTCGTTTAAAAACGCATGTTTCAGTGTTTAATACCGGTGTTGGTATCTTTCCGTACGTAACGTGTCGGAACGGATCCGCTACGCTATATGTGAACAGTCCTATCTGACTATTCATAAGAATGATTGTCAGAGTGGAACCGACCCGTGTCGAAATGTATATTGTAAATCCATCTTAATTGCGTATTTGACATTTTTTCGAAAAGGTGATTTCTTTATCTTCAAATCATTAATGACAAAATTATCATATTTTTATATGTATGATCCCCTTTCCGGTTGTACTACTGTCTCCAACCGGTCTAATGCACATACATGTATGCGAAATCTCACAACATTTTTTTTTAACGATGTCTTGCTTTCAATAAGATTTAATTTTATGAAATTATATTTTCTATATGTTTCTCCTTTACGTATTTCAATTATATTCTGATCGGTCATATCAATGTGATTTTAATGATCTGTGTGAAATATATGAAATGCTCGTGAGATATTTGATAGTTCCGCATGTAAATATATACATCATACATTATTCTATAATCTTTTATATATGTCTAATATCTATATGTATTAGGTCATCCCATAAGTTCGTTTCGTTTTTCGAGCGGTTATATATGTTAAGATCGTTTACATACCTTTCAGTTTCATGAAAAAATGTAATCCCCTCTCGTTGTACAACTTCTTCCCATTTTTCAAGTGCATTGGTCCCTTATCGCCGTATGTTTATAAATCGACACATGAAATGTATACACAAAAGTCGGCATGGGATCACTTATGGGATGACCTAATACTATAGTAACAGTATATACTCAGTACCAATAATATAATATAATAAAGCGGTATTATAATCAAACGTTAATGTAAAATCGAAAAGTTTATAGTATATTATCAATAATAAGACTAATATGTTGCTGGCTCCATTCCAAATCGTTTATTATCTAGCAATTTATACATGCATTTCATTTTCAGATGTATGTCACTTGTCTGTAAATTTTTAATACGCAGATTTGCATCTTAATAGATATATGTATCTTTCTTTTTTTACGCTATTCTTTTTTGCAAAGTTCTTCACTTGTGTACCTACCTTTAGCGTGTAATTACAAAAAAAAAAAAAAAAAAAAAAGAAGAAGAAGAAGAAACAAGTAACAAAATTTATGGAGGTTGCCGCGCTTTAGTAAAGTAGATTGTAAGCAATAGTTATTACGTATATCCTTTTACTCCTCGATTCCTCCTCAATTTAATTAGTTGCCTTTAAAAAAATGTTTAATTTAGAGTAAAGATCGCATGTCGTTAAAGATTTTATCGTATCTTTCTGAAAATTAATATATATATATAAAGAAAGAAGAAAACTTGTTATTGTACTGAAAAAGACTTTGGGATTATTGCTGCTACTTAAATTAAGAGTGCCGAATAAAACTGTAACCTTGATTTATTTACAATGCTTGAAGATAATCTATCGCATAGTTTAATATTCTATGTCTAAATTAGTATGGATGCGTCTGTAATACACGATATGCGATATACGCTATTGATAAAACGTGTGCATAAATTTTATCATATATCCGATGCATGATCCCGTGCTACAGATAAACACAATGGACTGTATCCTGGAACTTGCGAGCGCTGTTTATTCCTTTTTGCTTAACCTATCAATATTTTAAGGTAAAATTGTTAGAATAGTAGATTCTTTTATGTTATTCGTTACAAGCTTTTCAGTTTATTGGTTGCAAGTGAAAATTTTGCAACAATATCTTCAATATTTCAATATCTATAATCTTCAAGGATACAAGATAAATCTCCCCTCTCCCTAATATAAAAATGTCATACCAGTATGATACAGTTTTTGCTTTTCATGTAAATAGTTTTTGAATTTCGTACAATAATATTTCATATTGTGAATGTCTGAAATACGAATGAAATATATTATACACAAAATAAGAAAGTGGATTAAGACATGATTCATACACTCTGCCAAAAGAACAAAACGCGACGTTAACACAATATCTCGAATTAATCAGTCTCGCTAAAAATAGATTTGCGAGTGCGTATACTTTTTAGTATACTTTGAACGCTTATGTTACGGTATGTGATAAATAAAGTTAAAAGAATTTTTTTGGGATTAGTCCAGAAGGTTTTATTTTATTATATTAATAAATTAATTATGTAACCCCTTTAGTTTTTCTTTCGCTAAAAAGAAGTCGTTTAAGTTTTCGTTTTTATAAAAAGTCTAAAATTTGTTGTTATTGTATAAAAGATAACGAAAGGAAGAAGAAAAACTAGGCACTGCATTTTCTATTGTATTATATAAATTATAGTTTCGATTGTATGTTAAATTCTCCTTGCGTGAAACTTCAGACGGTACAATGCGATAGATGAGAGAACTGAATTTTTTATTTCATTTAATATAATACATTAAAACGTATTCACATGTATGCTTAATATAATGCATATATAACGCTTGTGAATAAATGTTATTTTTGTATAAAAGGGTCAAGGCTTTTGTCGATGTCTTTGATTCTAATATTATGACAAGTCAGTGAAAGATATTAAGCGTGTTACATACATCTTGCATGTCAAAATATCAGAATCTCAAGATTATCCCATTTCCCAGAAACATTCACGTATTTCAAGAAACTGTCTTTTGCTTTCATGAATGAAATTGAAATTTTAGTTTTACTTACCTATTTCTAACAACTATTATATCAATGTAAAATGTATGTAAAAATTCCTTCTGCTATCTTTTCATTTTCTTCTTTTTTCCTTTACGAAAATATTAAGATTCGTCGCGTGCGCGTGCACGCACACATACACAAATTAGAATATAATATGCAATATATAAAATTAGTATCGTATGATCATCATTTTTATACTGATATAATTCGAGCTGCATATTTTTGAAGAAAAACTAAACGAGTTGTTAAATAACAATTACGCAATTTATAAATTGCAGACGGATTTTACAAAATTTTGCACATATTTAATCTTGGAGGCAATCATTGAGTGAAACGAGGCGAATTTATAATATCATAAATTATATTTTTTAAACGTACGTTTACGTATCTCGCAGATTCTTTGATACGAAAATCAATCGTTCGAACTGATTTTATTAGCATAGGTAGCAATAAGAATGAACCGAAAGAAAACAGCTTGTTATTTACTTTCTGAACATTAATTTATTTTTATTTCCTTTTCACCCCTGGCCAATATCTCGGACCCTTTTAAAAACTGTTTTCGAAACTGTAATGGAGTTCCTTGAATTTTCCCAAGAAGAACAAAGCGAAACCGATTGTGGGTCAAGGTGCAATTATATGACAAATTCAAGTAATGTTCGACAGCCGTTACACTATCTCTGGCAATAAGATTTCGCAGTAATACTAATAGTAAGTTAATTAAAAATACCGAAGCTTTTGAGATGTAAAAAATAAATAATAATGTTATGATGTGGGTAAAAATAAATAAGAAGGTTAAATCGACGTGATATGAAATAAATACAAAAATAATTGAAGTTTTGGCTATTAACGAAATCGGTACAGTTAACAAACAAAATCTCAATTGGAAAAATAACAAGCTGGGTGGAGTTGGCACTGCCAAATGCAAATTTTCACGAAAACCAACATTTTTTGTCCAACCAAAATGTTCATTTGCCCACCTTTCAAAAAAAAGTTGTTACCAAATAAAAATTAAAAAAAATCCGTAGTCAGCGCCTCCTGAACCTTTTCGTTGATTTTTAAGCGGGGTATGTTTAACCACGATTTGTCCAGCCAGAATTTTCGTTCGGTCCACTCTTCACAAAAATGTTATCATCAAATGAAAATTGTTAAAAATTAAAAATTTAAGCTCACTCTTTTTGGAGAATAGGCAAACGAAAATTTTGGCCGAACAAATGTGAACAAAGGAATGCTGTTTGATTTTTGTGAAAATACATATTTCGGTATTCGAACTTCAGCCAGCCGATATAATACAAGAAATGTTTATATTTTCAGTTAACTTAGTACTATCGCGTATGCTTGGAAACTTATTGTCAGGGGTATTAAAGGAGTAATGGCAGTCTTTAATATAACTGACACGTCCGGCATAAAACAATTAACGAATTACAAACGCCGGTCAGTGGCTGGCTGGACAATGTACAGTAGCCTGAACAGACTATTCATGGTCTGTAATTGATTGTTTGTCGTGCGACTGACGCTTCATTTCTTGTACTGTACCGTTATCTCGAGTGCAGCCTTCGTGTGTCACTGGTACTCACTGGCCGATTACGTTTTTTTCTCCCTTATCAGTCCCATGCTAATTCTGATATAGTGATTCCACGCTCGTCGTTGTAATTATTAGACTGGAATAATTGCAAGTTGAATGACTCGGACAATGGACGGTTCTATTATTAACGCAACAATCGAACAGTACTAATTGATCATGTTTTCATTGTTACGATTACGATTACTAAGAAAGGGTTACACTCTGCGCTGTCTGTTTCGAACATGCGAAAATCGCTGCATATCGCGGTTTTCAGTTTCAGGAACGGATCAATTCGTATCAAAGAATACGTTTAAGAATTCTTTTATTCCAAATATTTCTATTAATATTTACACTTAATATTTCTTTACATTAAGTTAACTTTATTTTGCATTGCATTAATAAAAATTCTGAAGATAGAGTTATCTTTAATAATTGTAAGTATAGAATAAGTATAGAAGAGAAATCGTGCTATTCATAAATATGATTGTTTTATTAATGGTTTCTATTTAGCTTATTCTTCTGTTTATCTGTCTGTCCGTGTGAAATTTTGGAAGAGAAATTTCATGAAATTTGGAATACGCGCTCATTTCCCATAACGATACAATATAATTTCAAAAGATTGGCAATCTGTTTGTCGAAAATAATTATCTGATTAGCTAAGGTGAAATGTAAAAAAACCTTTTCATCAACGAATCACAATCATCACCGATCACGACTAAAAAGTAGAAAATAAAATGCACGAATTGGAAAAATTGAGGAAAGATGGTTTTTATTTAAAAATGTGGCAAACAGGAGAAAATAATTTTCTTAATCAGGTATCATTTGTTACGTTCTATTTAATTGCCGACGAGAAGGTAGCGTTAATTGACGTTTAATGCAACTGGCAATAAGCTCCATTCGGTTAACATTTAGGCTAACCTGCTATGTGCGGGAATACTGGCACAGGAGGAGATTAAAGTTGTTCGAAAGTAAATTAACAATATGTAATGATTTATTCAAATCTTACTCGATTTCGATATCGACGATTGACTGACAGGCTGACAGATATAAAATTCTTCGATTGACAAAATGGTAATTTTTCGGTTGACAAAATGATGATTCTTCGATAGACAAAATGATAACTAACTCTTCGATAGACAATGGTAATTATTGTTACTCGATAGACGAACGGTAAATAGTATGACTTCTCTACATTTATTTATATCTGTCGGAGATGAAAAAACATCGGGGTCTTTTGAAAATGTTCAGGAAGATCCCCAACTTTTGTTCAAATTGCTGACTTTGTTTAAATTGTCTTAATATCGTTATAAAAGCATAGTTAGGTGAATATAAAAACATAGTTAGATAAGTTTTCGCAAGATATAGCTTTTAGCGACTTTAACTTCCTTTCACTTCAAATACTGTAAATACGGTTTCAAATAAACGTTTTAGATTAGCTTGATTTGAAAGAAATTACCAATTTTACTTTCGCGCTACGGATCGCGCGGGGTGGGTGATGTGACGCATTAAGTAATTGAATGTAATAATAATACACAGAGAAACCTGTATATATTGAGCATACGCGATAATCGTCTAATAGGGTATCATTCGATTGTTAAACTCGTATTACTAAAAATAAGGACCTGGCGAGCTCGTATCAGTTTAGTTCCAAAGTTTTCGGAATTTTAACACTTTCAAAGACTATCTGTTTGATTAGATAAATCTCGAATTCACGATTTGAGGCAGATATTCTTTCATTCTAAGCTTGCAATCATTAGGGAATTGCCTTCCTCGTCATCGTTGGATATTTCTTCGTCCAAAACTTCATCCAAGAGAACGAAAAAGGTGTTGGTCGAATTACTGCAATGAGTTTGCCAGATTCTTAGTTTTAGTAATACGAGTTAAACAATCGAGTGATATCCTATTATATGATTACCATGCGTACTCAACATGTACAGATTTCTCTGTATATTATTATTATATTCAATTGCTTAATGGTACCTGATTAAGAAAATTATTTCCTTGTTTTTAATACATTTGTAAATAAAAATCATTCTGCTCTACTTTTTAATTTATATATCTGTGTCACTGACAATAAGAGAAAAATTGTAGAAAAGAGAAAGCGATTAAGTACATGTATGCTCAGAGTTCAGAATTTAGTTTTACGAGTAATATATTTTACAAATTCTTTACTAATGTCCGCTCTCGGATCACTAGAAACACTCAACTTTGATTTTACGAAAATAAAAGCTTTCTATATATACAAAAATGCATGGAGTAAAAATCTCAATGGATACCCTTCATTTTGTAACTGTTTTTTAGTTAGTTTTCCAACTAGTCACAAAATTATCGTTATCTCATAATTAATTGAAAATCTGAACAGTTTCATTCGATTCCTGCTTCCGAGGCATTATGTTGTGATACGTAGGTTTATACAGCGATGATCAAAAATATTGGCATAGGTCAGACTTTCCTATTTTTAAGTTTTCATTTAACTTTTGTGTCTAAAGTTTCAGCATATCACAATTTAATTGCGTTAAATGGGTTGTTTATAACTCCAGCTAACTACAATAAAAGTAAACAGTAAAGAATACATAATGAACTGCTTGTAAGGAAACATAAGATTTCAAGTATTGTAAAACCAATACTTGTATGTATGTGTGAATTAAATATAGAATTATCTCGAGACCAACGTGAAACCAAAGATAAGGAAACTGAAAAATGGGCTAGAAAAGATGTAAATACCGAGGAATTGTAAATGAAACAGGAATTTCCATTACTTGTAACAATTAATTCTCAGAATACAAACTTTTCACAACTTTATCTTCGACGCTTAAATTCCATAAATGTTTCATTCGATTTTAGGAACAAATTAAATAGAGCACCATAGTTTTTACAGAATTTTACAAAGAAAGTTAGTTGGTGCCAATACTTTTGTTCATCGTAATATTTCATTTATTGCGATCTATTCTATGCATCTATTCTATAAACTTAATCATAGTGTACTTTTGCTTTTGCAACTTGTTTCCACTTTACTTCTATTCGATCATCTAGCCAACGTTGATCTTGTTATGCGTGAATGAACTGTGTACGGTTTGCACCACATTATGCTATATACAGAATCTACGAATCTATGTAACGACACTTATTCGTGTATAATAAATAATATAGTTAAACTATAACAACGAATGAGAAAATGTATGTAATATATTACAATGGGTGGAACTGACGTTAATATATATCTATGTATGTTGATTCGTAGAGAGCCTGAAATCTAAAAAACTACAATTAATTCGCTTAATAACAGAGCATTGAATAGAAAGCAAAGGACAACAACGTTATACTTACCTTTGCTTTGTACACCGGGTTTTTTCGTGTCCAAGTTAGTTTGATAATTTTATCGGTTTCTCGCAAACGAGCAGGTAACCCTCCTAAAAAGAGTCGAAGGAGAGACAACGTTGCGTGTCAATTTAGAAGCTTCGGTGATGCTATACGAATTTTTACAAATTTTTACAAAGACCCTTACACAGTGAAAAACATGTAGGACACAGATGACCGTTTACAGTTTGTGATAACAGTAAAAACGTTCACGGAATAAGGATTAACACTTAAGACACGTAGAAAGAAGGGTAGACACGTAGAAATAAGTTTCCAGTCGCATGACGTTATAAAAATATCGAATTTGAATGTAACCCTTCTGGCAATGAATACATATTATTATATCAGAACAGAGTTCCCGATGTCTGTTTCCTTTACAATATCCCAGTAATCTACACCCCCTTCCTTATTTAAAATTATTTTTTATAATATAGAAAAACATTAAAAATAAGTATTTCAAGATATAATTCTAACTTGATAGGTAATTATTTTTTTTATTTAATGCGATGGCTGTACTTGTACGTAGATAAGGAGCTTGAAAATTTTGCTTAGAATAATGCGGGCACTTGTACAAATTTATTTTAGTTTTAGCAAGTGAATCAAGTCGGTTATGATGGAAATTTAAGAAAAATATTAAAGCGTCGTTACATTTTCTTCCTTTCATCAGACTCAAGGATCGGATGTACAAATTATGTATTAAAATAAATAAATGCTAAAAACGTTCAATTAAAGCTAATTACGGTGATTATGACAGAATACAGTTCGCTTAAAGTGAATCACGAGCAGGAATCCTGGTATTAGAGGTTTGCATAGTTTGAAGCTGAAGTGTTTAAGTCAATAATAGTTATCGTTGGTATTACGAAGTTTTATCAACGGCTGTTGCTTATCTACATTGAAGTATACCTAATACCTATCGAAACATTATCATTTCTTTTTTTTTTTTTTTTGATATTCCTTTATTCCCCCTAAGCTCCAGTCTCGATGATATCAACAAATATATTTGTAAAAGAAGCGCGGAAAAGTCGGTTATTTCGATTCATGATTCGTTGTAAAATATCGATTTGTAGTAAGCGGAAAAAAACACGCAACAACATTCGGTGTAATAAAAATGGAAGCTTCGTTTCGCGTCCGGCTAGGCACTACGTGACGTGAATATCTCAATTTTCGAATCAACTTATGACCACCGGTTTCAGCGGTCGATTTAAACGGCATTATTTTTACCGGTTTAACGATAATCGTCTACACAAGGTATACCTGTATGAAATTAGCCTCCCATTTTTTAAATCCTGAATATTTTGTTTTTGTTCTACGTTGCTCCAAACTAATAATGAATTATCTCGAAAGGTTCCAGGAACAATCTCCAAAAAGAGAATTTTTGATCAGCTGTCATTTTCCAAAACTCGAATATGAAAGAATTGTTCTGGATTTTTCTAATTGATTTGGCCATTGTTCTAAAGTATTATTCCAACATCATATTTAGTTTAGGAAACAATTTGAACAAACTGTGAAGAGTAAAGCGTTGTTCCGTGTTCCGAACATCAAATTTTTCTTCTGGATTGTCCTAGGGCTTTAGGTAATTGTTCCAAACAGCCAAGCCTAGGCGTCGACGCAGGAATGAAGTCTCACCCTTGTATTTGTGTTTGGCTCTTGAAATTTTTGTTCTGCTTTGTTCTAGGGGTGTAAGTACGCGTTCTAAGAGGAAACAACCCTTTACTGTATATTATTGCTGTAGAAATGAAAAAGTGTCCGTTGTCCATTAACTTACAGGTACAATTTTTTCAAATTATTTCCTAAACTAAATATGATATCGAAATACTACTTTGGAACAACCCGGAACGACTTTTACATGTTCGAGAAGAACATCTTCAAGAAGTGGCGAATTGCATAAAAATTATTTTTTTGGAGGGTTGTTGACCTACTAAAAATTGTCTAAAACCTTTCGAGATACATGAGCATTTGTTTGTAACAATGTAGAACAAACGTAAAACAACTTGGAACAACAACAACAGAAACAACAAAAAGAAACGGGATTTGAAAAATAGGGGGTGGTGCTAACTTTAGGTGCAGGACATGCCATTAGATACAATCAATAAGAAAATGATTCTATGTGTAAAAATAAATCGAATATTTACTCCGCTTTAATAATAAAAATATATATATATAAAATATATAAAAAGATATGTAAACTTGATTAATTACGGACTAGGTTTGATCAAACGATCAGAAGGAGGTTATTCTGCGTGCAAAACCAAGAGGACAATGTAATATAAAATTTTTAGTTACCAATTGGCTCGACACACGCGTATTTATATGATAAATTTTCAAATTTCATTTCTTCGGGAACAAAGCGCTCTATAATATTTTTCTGATTCGATGATTTTTTAACATGTCGTTTAACATGTTTTTTAACATTATGATTCTGAACAACTTTTTCTTATACGAGCTCGGTCTTTCGAGTATCAATGAGGCGGTCGACAACCAATAGTAACGCACGAGAAGTTTCGAAAACTAGAATAGTTCGGTGATAACATGCGGAGGAAAAGGTTGTTTAAAATGTTGATTTCTACGAAATATTAAGAAATCGTCGAAATCCAAGATGGCGGCAGATTTCTAAATAATTAGCAAACTTTATTTCACATTTTCGACTTATTTTCACACGTAGAATAGCGTCGATTAATTTGCCTCTGCCCAGTCCAGAATTACCTAAATTTAAGTACACTTGACAAATATGAAAACTGAACATTATATCAACAAATTCTAGTGTATATTTTCGACTTGTTTTTTTTTTTTTTTTACATAGAATCGTTTTTTTTTTTTTGTCGATTATTGGGACGTCTGGTGTATGTTTATCCGATAAAATAGTAAGCATACGCGATACAATCTAGTTGCAACTAGGATGTATGGAATTATGGTTTTATGAACACATCTAAACGAGCGATACTTAGGCAGAGATATATTTCATCTACTAAATATTACAACGAGCACTGTATTTTTGATATTTTATACACGTTTGTATAATACGTCTATTCTATGCATTCCCAAATCATTAAATTTTCCTCAAATATATAAATATCTGCAATCTACTTATTATTACTGATAATTCCCGCGAATTGACTAATTTCTTCTTTCTTTTACACCATCTTTAAGCGCAGTTTTTTTAAACATGTTGCTCATTTATCGTCAATTACGTAGGATTTATTTACTTTTCTTCTTATATAAATAACGAGAAAACATTTTTCGAACGCTCTTTTTCTATCTGTTTCTCCTTCCTCGGGTTTGTTCTTTGTTTCTTCGTGTTGGAGGAACATAAAAAAGCAGAAGCGGAAGTAAGAAACGCTGCGCTTGAAAGTCTGACGAGTAGAAACGAGGGGCACGAGGTCACGCAGCGAGCTATCGAGATAGAGAGCAAACAATAATAACAGCAATACAAGAAGAAAACGCTGGTATGACTCGTGCAGCATCGACAAACGCCGCATCAGGGCTTTATTCGGTTCACTGGCCAATTGAGTGTAGTCGTAAAACGGCACGTGTTTCATCCCTAACCGTGGCTAAACAACATTAATTCTTCCGTAAATCGATAGTCGCACGTGCTTCTACTATTTCTCTTCGGTGGAGAAGGTATTTATTTGATCGGGAAATCGGAAGGGCTGGAACCATAGATCGGAAGTTTAAATCGAATTACTTTTAGTGCCACGGCTTATTAATTATTTCAACGACTTCAAAAATCAATAGGCATTGTTCCGATAATGTAGTTGAGTAATAAATTCGTTCATCTCTCGGCAATGTTACAATGTAGGAAATTACACGATGAACAGTGTTATAACAGGATTACATGCGCTGATTCGTGAAAATATTCCAGCATTTATCACAGAAAATTATTATGTCCATATCGTACGTGTTATACGGCTGACCCCCCAACAACGAAGAGATTTAAGAACGCAGACGCAAGTAGAAAGTCTGCGTATAATTTTTAACTCTCTAAAAACTTAACTGTGTATGCAATAGCACGTATATACGTATATATGTTTAATAACCTGCTGTTAACTAGAAGCTTCATTTTGCATGCTATATGATTTACATACATACATTGTTATTACCCTATTCTTATAATAAAATAAGTTAGAGAATGGAAGATCTTATTAACCGTTTGAGTCGGTTAAGTTCCAAGCCGTTCCAAGATCGCGTTGTTTAGATTTTGTGTCGAAAAGTCCCAGTACATTTGAACGCTACGGACGACTGACGGTATTTTGTATCTCATTGTTAATTTGTATCGGACAAAACTTGAAATATTTATAAACCAATAGTACGTGTATTAGTACGTATTTCATAAAGTAACAAACATGACGAGCGCTATTGTGCCGTTTGTTTCTCTTCGCAATCAATTAAGGCAAGCGCTACCTATTTTTTCAATGAGTCAATGAGTATGAGATGATATATTATATTCATACTGTGATGATGTGATGACCGACAAACGATCGATCTCACGACAAAGGTAGTAAGATGGACATTGCTCGATTGTGCTCTTCGAATGTTTGTTGCAAAATCATGGTTTACTACACTGACCACTTATGTGCATAGTATGTATCTCTGAACGGAAGCTCCTAATAAATCCTATATATAACTCCTAATAACTCCTATATAAATCATTTTGAAATTTTATTTCATTTCAATGATTATATCGTACATATATTGATATTTAACACCAATCTGAAAATCTTCATTTTGAAATGAAATGTACATGTACGTATACTTCAGTATGTATACTTGTAACAGGGGTATTATAGATGGTTCCTATGAACATTGTGCCTTATTGATTCAAATACTTTTGTAATCTCGCCGAGATATATACTTGTACTAAATATTTTGTAACTTCTATATGCTGCATTTTCAGGTTTGTTTAAAACTTCACCGGCTATGAGCGCGGATATCGGGTCTCGTAACAGTGCCAATGAAATTTCAAGATGTTTTAAATAACGCGCATAATATATTCGTAAAGTTCGTCTGCGAACGTTCCGATACTTTCTTGTGCTACGAGTGTACGAGCTTGCATTAACATTAACACATTAAGATTTAACGCAACCTGTCGTTTGCAACTTTTTCCAAGCAATTTAGATCATTGGATTTTGTTCTTTGACATTACGATATTGCAAGAAAATCTTCAGAATTTGTTTACTATTTCTTCCGTCACGATAATCTTTCTATCAGTTTGAAGGAATTCTGTCTGTCTGATATATAGCTTGAAAACTAGAAAAGCCAATATTAAAAACAACGTTTTGAGTTGACGCATTATCACGCATTAATTTTTAAAGATCAATTTGATCGTGTAACAATAGAGGAGAAAACTGTGGTTGATCCTCTCATTAATTGTTTTCTCACCAAATTACGTTCTATTAAAAATGAATAAATGCGTAAATACTTGAGCGGTGATGCGTCTACCGTTTCAATACGTTTCCTCCGTGTCTGTGTAAAGAAAACAGTGTTCGGCAGCGTGTATGTACGTATGACGAAGTAACAATCGCCTGTCTAAAGAAAGGGAATTATGTTTTGAAACCGAACAGTTGACAATAAACACCAAGTAGCACGTATGGTTCTACGACTTACGAGCCTGTAGCCCTGCCGTAAGCGTCTTTCCTCCACTCCGTTTTAATGTCTGTGACGTTTTGGCTGAGCTCGCGGCATCGGCGAGCGCACATGCTCGCCTGATGGCATCGCACTACGTCCATATCATTAGCTCTTAATGAACATAAGCGAAATAGCGTATGCAATGAATATCGTTATATACGATAGATATCTACGCTACCACTGATAAGTGGCATCTAGGCATATAATGGTTTAACACGTCATCCGATTAACAGTCGATAGTCGTTATACGATAGTGATTAATAGTCAAATCCGTTACACTCGAAAAGTGAAAACTTGGTCAATCGTAAAAATTGTAAATTATAGATTAGTGTCCTAGATCAGGAGATGCAAACGAATACGTGCGATAGGTGTAATTAGGATCCGTATTAATTGTTCGAATAACTGTGTATTCTAAGAATAGCGAACATTTACTTACATTTTCTAATAAAACTAAAATAAATTGTAAAAGTGTAATTCAAATATAGAGGAATAGTAGCGAGTCTGATTATTTCTGAAGAATGAAGTATCGAGCGGGAAGGAAACCGATACTCACAGTTGGCAGGTATAATGTTTCTTACTTGCTGTTATACAAATTTAACAAAAACTAGACAAGACATTGATCGTGTCACGTTGCTATAGTTTCTTCGTTGCTGGAATGCATCGACGAGTAAGTACATTTGTCAGACGTTTTGCTTTTATACCAATAAGGAGTTGTTAAATATCTAATTTACAAACTCTTTTCTTCAAATTTTGATACATTAAGATAACATATTTCCGTTGCTTCGTCAATTGTAATTTCAGTATTTCTAAATGAATCATCTTTCAAGCAATGTATAATGTCCTCGAGTTTTCATAAACTTTTACTTTCTCTTTATTATGTAACAGAGTATCGATAATATAACTCTTGATAAGCATACGATGTACACATAGTCCCATTTGTTAGACCAGTAGCAACAGTACCGAAACTTTATGATCACATATTTACCGAAGAGATAACTTGGATTTTTTTAACAGAAAAAGTGTGCGCGTGTGTATTGAAGCGTTTATATATCGTAGATTAGTACATAAAAGAGCAGTATAAAGATTAAAGGATATTAAAGGATTTGATTATTAACAGAAATAACAAGTTGCAACTAAAGATGGAATATCGTGACATGGTCGGAATTAAACAAAAAAGTAATATAACAAGTTACAAAGATGAAACGAATGTTTATGGAAATAAAAATTAGGAAACTATTTCTTATTCTGTTTCCCGCCATAAACGGCGGGATTTAATATCAATAAATAACGAATCGAGTAAGAGGAAACTTGCAAGTATTAAAAATAATGTTTGAATCGATACCGACATTCAGTTCTTTTCTTTTTTCTAATTTAGAGTCGCGTTGTTTCGCATTCCTGGATTAAACGTAAAAAGTGCTTAAACGTTTTGTGCCACGAATTATAGCCCATCTACGCTCATAGATCGATATTTGTTTCGAATAGAGACAAAACCAATCGTGACCGGATTATCTCGCCCTGTAGGTGTACATATATACAGTTCAATTTGCAGATCTGACTAACGGCAAAATGTTTAACGTGAAACGTTAAATAAACTAGATCCTGTTCGGATGCTGTAACAGATGCGGTCTTGAAAGATCGATACGATGCACACGATGCGACAACAAAGTAACGACTAGACCGCGGACGTTCATGTAAATTAATTTTTTATGAATGTATCTTTGACATAAAAATAGATAGATTGCTTTTTTATACGTAATATCATTACCGCTGTTGTGGCTTTTTATTGCCAGAATTATGGTATCGTTATTCGAAGCAATAAGATTGTCAGTAGCTGCATCTTGAAATTCTTTATTAGATGGCGTTCTTTTTTTCAAAGAAGACCACCAACTGTCTCTGTAGATATAAATATGCGCTTTTGCGTATTATCGTGGTTAATTGAAAATAACTCTGCGATAATTTACTATAACTCTTTCGAATTTACATACAATTGTCATGTAAATCTTAAGACGTGATTGAAACGAGGTTCTTGAATAGCTATTCGTAGCTTTGACGTATCATTCCACGAAGTTTTCAATATGTTCGTCTGGAATACATGTCGAATCACTGGAAACTTTACTCTTTGCGAAGAGGAGATTAAAGGTTTTATCATGGCATTGGTGGTATTCTTGACAAAATTGGGGACTATTTAGAGAGAAATTGGTGAGATATCTGTCTACCGTCCAGATCCGCGATTTTCTTTCACACTGGTGTTCCGCAAGAATTGTTAAAACGTGCATTACTCGACTATTTAGTCGGCGAACCGATCTCTTTTCCCTTAGATCGTAACAATAATAACAACAATAGCCGTCCGATGCGAATGAAACGTGTTGAAGCAAATATAATATATTTCCTGATGCGCCGCAGAATTTTACTGGTTAATTCGTGTGTGCGATGAAATAAAAAAGGTTGAAGATCGCTGAGCCAGATATATGTACATACACACGGTTACTGGAAATTTGAGAAACGAAGCGGATGGTGTTTTCGTCAGATGATTTACCGCTGGCACAAGCATCATCAATTACGGATGCTCCTTCAGCATTATCAGCGATGGTTGCTGCCTCTTTGCTGGCATAATCGATATGACTAGTATCAGAAATCTCAAATATATTTTTCTAAACCAAGTTCATCGAATGATATGATAAAACGAAACTGCAAATTTGGAAATTGCAAATCGTTTTTCTAATACACGTGCAGAGATACTGATATCGATATGCACAGAAAAGTTGGCAATTTTGCTAAAAGTTTATCTTGAAACACATGTCAGATGTTTTAAATTTTTATTACACATTAAAATTACATATTATACGTTGCTACTTTAATGAACAACAAGAAAGTTGAATTTCACAATAAGAAATAACAAAGGAAATAAGATAACAACGTGATACTCGTTTAGGATATAAACGATATGAAATGTATTTATGCATGGCCAAAGGAATCTGTGCTATCGTCTCTTGGCATTATAAGAACAAAGCCAATAAAATAATATAAAACTTTTCCTGGAAAAGATTTCTAAACCCAATTAAGAAATAAATGGAATTGCAGTATTATGAATTATTAACATATTAATACAGATACCAAATTGATTTGTTGAAATGCATTAGAATTGGTTGTAGAGGATCGTTAAAATGGATATGGAATACTGGCTACTGTAATATATTTTAATAATAATAATACTTTACGTTATGTTAAATCAGGAGAATATTCAAAGTGTAGAAGTGGAGCTCCGTATAATAGGAGTGATATGATTTTTGATCGATGAACCTTTACATCTTTGGTAACTACATATTAGTTTGCCTATGTATACATAAACGAGAAACAAGTCGGAAACAAAAAGTAGGAAAGTGCGTCGAAATGTTAAATTTATCTAACAAGTTATACAAGTTAAATTTATCTAACGAGTTATTTATCGCGTTTCACGAGTATGGTCATAATTTTTTTGTATGAATGCCATAAAGGTTTAAATTCTTTGCTTTATTTTTATATTATTCATATTTGCGGATACTTTTTTGTCACGCCGACAAATGAAACACTTTTATCTCAACAAGAACGTCATTGACAGAACTTGTTTGCTTCGAATATCGTATGTATCGTCTCGATAACAGATCGGCAATGTTCGACTTTCGTTTTTTCCTGTAACCAAATAAGTTGAGGAGAATCTAGTGCTAAAAAATGATAGTGTAGTAATGCAGATACTCACATACATGTACCAATCAGTTCTGGAACATTTTCGAAAAAATGATTTTTTATCTCTTATGAAAGACGATGGATGAACAAATCGACTTTGGATCTGATACTTTGATTAATAATTAAGCTTAAATACAAAGCGAATAAAAGTACCTAAATGAATTATAATTGGCTGTTTAAAATAATTATTAAACCATGGCGTAAGAATATTTGGGAATTTAATATTAAATAGTGAGATCGTTAGTTTTTAAATTACTGCAACTAAATAACGTATCTAAATTGTACGCTTGATTCTGATATTAGGAATCTTTTTGTATTATTGATAAAACTAGATACATAAACTTGATTATTTCATACAAAAATGTTGTTTTACACATGAAGATGTCGAAAAAGAAGATAAATTTTAAATAATTACATAGAGAAGTGTACAAACTTTACCAATTTTCAATAATATTGGTAGCAATTGTCAAGGCCATCGTTCTAGCGTTAGCAACTAAGTTATTGCGTATTTTAAGTAAGAAAGAAAATTCAAAATTTTTGCTTCAAAATATAACTCTGTTCAATTAGATATTGTCCTTGATTAGATATTGGCACTGCCTTTCTTTCAAGGCTTTATTCCCATATACGGCACATAACTTCTTGTGTGCTTGCGATGAGTTCTTACCTTTTCTGAAATAATGCAATAAAATATGTCTGAAATGCGCATCTTGTTCTTCCATTTTTAAATTGGGATAAAAACGAAACTAAATAATTAATCGATACAATTTTTTTACCGAATTAAAGGTGAAAGACCAAACAACAAGAAAACTATATAGGTTAGGTGCTTTGAACAGGTTGACAAAACAAAAGGATTTGTTACGACCATTCATTGACAAAATCCGCGATCACTTAGTCACTAACTTAAACTAAGTCACTTGGACTAAGTGATTGCGGATTTTGTCAATAGGTAAGACGAACCAGCTCAGACGACACCAAAAGCTGAGATTCACCAAAAAAAAAAAAAAAAAAGATAATGCTGTCAGTTTGGTGAGATTATAAAGGAATTCTGTACTTTGAACTTTTACCAAGAAATCAAACGATTAATTCAAACGTGTAGGTTCAACAACTCGTCGAACTGAGCGACATAGTTCAAGAAAAGCGGCCAGAATTGGCAAATCGTTGGGGTGTTGTTTTCCAGCATGATAATGCTAAACCCAACGCATCTTTGGTCATTCGCCAAAAATTATTGGAACTAGGTTGGATTGTTTAATGACGCTGATGATGTAAAATCACATTTAATTCAGCTTTTTGCTGGTAAAAATCAGAAGTTTTATGAACATGGAATTATGACACTGCCTAATCTAATAGTTATATTTTGAAGCAAAAATGTTGAATTTTCCTTCTTATTTAAAATACGCAATCACTTAGTTGCCAACCCAATAAATAATTTCATGAATAGATCGGCTCAATTTATATAAATACCGATGTGTTCAGTTGTCATACATACACTGTCATATGCATTATATTCACGTTAAATATCCAAGTTTCAGTGACACTTGTTATTATCCTTTCAATTACTCGAATTTTTAAAACACCTACCCAGCAAGCGTTTAGATACGTATAGTTGCAACTACGGACAGTATTATACTTACAAAAAGTGTTAAAAGTCGCGTGACATCTGTGAAAGAAAAATCGGGTGACAGCTACATAAAAATTTCCCTAATTATAAATATAATAGATATTATATTATAAATATGAAGTAATTTCCCTAACGTCGTAAAAAGATGTTTCGGACAAAAACTAGTTATAATTTGATACAATAATAAAAGTACCGAAAAAAATTTCTCATTCAAAAATAAGATCCAAGTTTCTTTTTAAGTAACTCTCTTTAAATGACATCGTGTGGCTTTTTTTATGCAGGTAAATTCAGTGGTAAACGTCATAAACAGTCGCTTTTCCCTGATGATTTCTTAAGAAAATCAGCGTAAAACCTAGTAAATTTTCTCGTGGTCGATAAGGATATAAAGTAAAATAACAACAAAATCGTAAAATGCGGCGTGATAGCCGTTCAAGTTAGCCGTCCAACTGTCGAATCTCGTTCTTTCGTTGTTCTAAATATGTTCAACATTGTTCCAAAGAAATAATGACTTACCTCGAAAGGTTTCAGAAACAATCCGAAAAATGTGAATTTTTTAACAGCCTCCCATTTCTTGAAAATCGATCGTGTAAAAGTTGCTCTGGATTATCCTAGTTGTTCCAAAGTATCATATTTCAATGTCATACATAGTTTAGCAAGCAATTTGAAAAGGCTGTACTCACAAGTCAGTGGGCATTTCTCTTTATTTTGACGGCAATAATATACAGTAAAGGGTACTTCCTTTGAAACACGTACTTACAACTTTAGAACAACCGAAAACAAAAATTTGATGACCGGACCACGAACAAAAGGACGATTTTACTGTTGGATCGTCGAGAAAATTGGTCAAATGTCGTCGACGAGTGGCTAGCATTTTTTCGCGCTAAATTCACTTTTACCAGGTTGCTTCCGAAACCTTTCGAGATAAATCACTATTTCCTTGAAACAATGCAAAATAAACGTAGAACAACTTGCAACAACGACAAACGTGCGAGATTCGAAAAATGGCCAGCTAATTTCATACAGACGTGACCTTCTGTCTACTCTTGTACAATATAATCCAGAAATCGTTTTTCTAAGATTATTTTTTGTACGTAATATGTCTTCATGCCCAAAATTATCTAACATTTTCGCAGACTTTACGTTTAAAAAGATGCTTCAATTTGCCTGTGTATGTAAATTGTTGAAGAAATATTCTTTCTTGTTTAACACACGTTATAATATAAATTGCATCATACGTAGAATGAGCCACACAACTATTCGTGTATGTGTGTCGAGTATATTCAATTTAAATAATCGATGCTCATTAATAATATACAAGCTACAATATGTATCAATACAAACAAGTAGTGTAATAATTAAATTTTTGGATATATCGTTTATTGAAAAATGGCAATTTTTAAAAGATCGAGTTCGTAACTCACTATCTAACTTAATGTGTCGATAGATTACGAAGCCGTAATGTTTGCATCTACTGGAATTACACGATACCGAAGCAATACCTTTGCCATGAAACGTTATAATACTACGAGGAAAATACATAGGAGATTAAGATCGTTCACTAGATAGAAATATTCAATGCACTACGTTCTTTCGTACAATACATATACGATACATGTATAAGTGATATACATGTATAGTTATCATATATAGATTTTCGTTGCAAGAATCCGGATTATTGAGAAACGAGTCATTTAATATACTTTATCGTCTTATAATTAACTGATGTGCGTGTGACTATAGCTTTATCAATCGCTAGAATCGCGGATTTTTATGCGGTCATGGGAAATTTGAAGCTGCAGAAACGCACACAATGCGTAAAATATCTAAAAATATATAAAGTATTCAAAGTTGAATATTTATCGTAATATTTAGTAGATGAAACAAAGATTAAAGCGAAAGGGTTAAAGTTAAAAGTGCCCTTATATTTTGTATATTTTAGCAAAAGAAAACATTTTGCGTTTTCGTACCTGCAAAGGCGAATCAATTTTCAACTCTTTACTTCTACAGGAGGACTAGTTAGAGGGTAAATTCTCATTGTCTATTTTTTCGTATTTTCGCAATTTAAAAATATGTAAAAATTCTGAAAAAATTCATGCACTTCGCAGACACGGTGGCGTGTGCTATAGAATTTTTTTGGATTTTTTCATTGCAAATTTCGTGTATAAAAAATGGAAAATGCTGAAACATGCTAAAAAATGTGTACTTCGTATCAAAGTTTTAGAATGACTACTTTTCTATTTCTACAGTAGCAGCGTGTTACCCTGAATTTTTTCAGACCGTTTGGTGCAGTGCGCCGTGGTTGAAAAATTCAAAAACTGATTTTTTCGAGGTATTTCGGGAAGAAACGTGATCGATGCTTTGAATTTTTGAATTCTTTTTATACAGTGAACATATTGCTTGATGTTCCATATTTTTGCACTCAAAAGAAAGTAATATATAAACGAAAAGAACCAACTAATTCGATTAATTGAAAATACATATCTACCTTCAACTGTTGAACCAACGATGTATCTAGCGAAACACCGTATTCGATTAGGAAACCACCATGACCTTTTTCTGTCGTAGCTTCTCGCCTCCATAGAGATTTCATTTCTTTGCTATTCCGTTAAATTTGTTTTATCATCTGTATGACGATGAACCATATTCGTTAAAAAAATTTCAAAAATATTTTATCATGAAATGTTACGTGCTATATCGATGAATTATAACAAAGATGATGAGCGATGTCCTGATTTTTATGTGCATTTTACGATAAAATATCTTTACGATATTCTTAAGCGAATAACATTAGATATTAACGTTCGAAAACAACTGAAAAAATTAATATAAATAGAATTTTATCTTCTTCGGAGGGGAACTTACGACGAAAAAAGTTTATATAGCTTAAGCCGAATTTTATTATCTCATTTTGGAGGAATACGGCGGATGAACGCTGCTTTCATGAAACCGTGTTCCTCCAATCTCCAAAGCGAAACAATGTAAATTCGCGTTCAGCTTTAACTTTAATGATTTTGCTATCTACTTGGTTGAGTCGATAGCTAATATACTCAAGACTCTTGACTCTAGACTCCAGAAGATAAGAGACATAGACCTCGAAAAATTGTTTTTTGATTTTTTGACTAGGGCGCGTCTTATCAAAAATCTGAAAAAGGACGCGAATAATAGTTACGTCAATATGTGGCCACCGTAAATGTAAAAAAAGTAGTCGTTGTAAAACTTCGAGATCGCGAAATATACGTTTCTCAGTATTTTTAAGGTTTCTCTGGTTTTTACTCTTGGCATCTGCAACGAAAAAGTCTAGAAAATTTCTCTAGGTTCAAGGGTGCTTTTAACTCCGTTGTTATTCTCCCATATCTGATTAGGTTCCGCGTGTTTAGTTACGTTTATAAAAATATGGAAATCTATAAAATTCGGCGATCTATTTACAAACCCCAAGCCTGAAAAATTTGATTTCGAATAAAAGATTTATTTAGAATCAGGGTGTTGATTTACTCGATCGATGGAGATCGAATCCCACAAAATAGAGAGGCAATGAACGCTCTTGATAGAGGCCGTAGCAAGATATTCTGCCTTTCGCTGATACTGGACGCATGCTCACAGAGCAGCATTTGTAAGAATGAACCAGCTGAATTCGTCGTATAAGAATGGACTCGTTGTAGTTTCATTCATTTCTCTGGATTTCTTTTTCGATGATCCAATAAAGTCGCAAGCGACGTCTGGCTCCACGTAATTTCAGAGGTCGTTTATCGCTTTATAGGGGCTTCTGCGTATTCAACGAATCCGTTATCCTTACGCTTGCTAAATTCCATTAACTTTATTATTTCCTCAGCTCTCCATTGACACGATATTAACTTTCGCACGATCGCATTTTTCGATCGGTTTATCACGTTTCCTGCGATTCTGTCTCTGAAAAAGCTCGAAACAAATCCCTTCCCTGAAGAAATCTTCGAAGAAACGGAATTTTCTCCAACTTTTGATAAGTCTATTATTGCAAAAGTCGGTAAACATGATTTTACAATCGTTTTACAGTCGCGAAAAGTAGAGCGAAGGTAAAACAAAGTAAAAGAGTAGAGCAAAGTTCGGAATTACCGTATTACCGTATCAAGAAAAACTTATTATACATGCAAAACAGATGACTCCTGTATTTGGCAGTGTCCCATTTAAGTGAAACGATTTACAAACAGAGCTGATAAGATTGGCAATTTGCGAGTCGAATGATGCGGTGAAAGTGAATGGCCAGAAAAATGATTACAATGCCAATTTCTGGAACTGTATGAGACGATCAGCAGACAAATAAATAAACTCGTATAATGCATAAGTGTACAAAATAAATTAAGATAATACGGTGAAGATCGTGATTTTCTCAAAAAGCGTATCATAATTACACGCTAACAGAGTGACTGAAAAGTGCCGACGATTCGCCGTAAGATCTGCGCCGAAGATTTGCGTCCAAGTGTTAATATAACAAAGCATACGCATATAAAATCGCTATAGATAGCAAACAAAAATGGTGAGATGCATACAGCGCCAAAATGATAAAACATTTTTATTCATTTCTGAATATATACATAAGAAAATATATGTTTTGCATATCTTATGCACACAAACTGTTGCGTTTGTTAATTGAGGTGTATCCGGTTTGTCCGAGAACGCTCAATGAAAAATTGTTTCGGACTAAAGTTATGTATGATATACAGGAGGATATAATATACTCTCGTCCTTGTGTCGATGGCTTGGTAACGTTTTGCGAAGATCGAATTAACGTTTTCAAATAGGGACACGCGTTTTTTTGGTACATACTTTTCTTGTTGACATTGAGGTGTTTTAAAAATACTACAAACATGTATCTCTCGGAACACCTGCTATCGAGTATGAACTTTCAAATTCGACGGAGCAGTGCACTTTTACTTTAAACATTTCGTCGACCCATTTTCTAAATAAATCGAAAAACGAGACACTATAGCACTGCTTAGGAATTTAATATACCCTAGCGCTTTCAATCTCTAATACTATAACAATCAAGTTTCATATATTATAAGAGCCAATTAATTAACGAGGATCGTTCCACCGATCTTATCCTCGCTTTTTCCATTTCTTCCTATAACCTTCATAAACCACGTTCTCATATCATTTTCCATAAGGTAAAGTTAATACGATTTAACCGTATAATTAAAATAATAAAAAGCAGAAATTAAAAACATGGGTTCCTAATGCAGGATCCGTATATTTATTAGTTTTCTTCTTTTTTCACACATTCGACACGTATAATCTATTATATTTCTTCAACACCGCAGTCTTCGTGGGCCCACACTTTATACATTTAACCCATGTTATTATTCACCATATACATACATCAATCATCGTGAAGTACCAAACAACCATTCTGCATTATAATTTTCTTGACGATCACTTTCGTCGTCTGGAACAATTTCTTCTTCGTACTCGTCAATTCCACTATCAGACTTATATAAATATAAGATTGGTCTCGTGATAGAAACTTGCAAGTGTCCCACATGCGGAAACAATAACATGATAGCTTAAATAGCTCGAAGGATAAGTCTCCGTTATTTGATGATAAAGAACAAGTAAATCTTAAACTTCGTTATAACATCAAAACATAATCGTGTTCAAACAAAGGAAAACAGAAATATTTACCATTTGAAAAGTATTTGTAACTCGATTAAATCACTTAGAAAAGCTTTCTACAACGTATTTCACGACATGCTCTTTCAAGACGCTTAATTGATTTCAAGGCAAACGCGCGAAGAAAACAACTAATTAAGGGATACCTAGGGAACAAAGACATTGAAGAATTAACGGTAACGGAGGAGACAAACTAGGCTCTGGTATTAGGCAACTTTATCCTGTATATTCAAAAATAAAAGATAAAAATGTTATGTGAACTATCATTCTGTCCCGCACTGTAGGAGTATCGGAGCTCGTTTCCTGCTCGCGCAACACAAAGGGAATATTCGATGGAAAATAGGTGGACAACGCGACGCGACGCGAGAAGTTTGCAACGAGTTTTCGGCGAAACGCTTCAGTCGACGCGACGGGACGCGAAGAAGCAGGTTGGCTCGCTTTCTGGCCAGTCCCTCTCGTTCTCCTCTTGATTTCCCAGCATCGTCCGTTACCACGTATAAATAGCGTTCCAAAATTATCAAGCATTTCGGCGATCAGTGCCGCAGAAAACAGCGTCGCCGAAGAAAAATCGTCCCACGGACCAAGTCGTTTCAACTCTCGAAGGAAACGCGCAAATTGTAGTAAAATTTTTTCCAAGAGTCGGCCGAATGAGATTCACGCGAGCGGCAATAATAGCCACGCTATTTATTAGCAGACATTACGTCAGAGAAGATGAATTTATTTTTATCAGGGCTAACTATCTAGCCACCAACTTGTTCGAAATTTTCTGTAATTTCGTTGTTGCGCTCCACGTATGTCTGCACGTACAGGAGAGTTGCCTTGCGCGTATCAGTCACCTGTGTATTTCAAACAAAAATAACAACTCCAAGTAACCAATCACTTCGCGAGTAATTATTCACTTTTTTTAAACGCTTTCAGACGAAACAACTCAATTTCACATAATCCATAACGTAATTTTGAAAATTACCGAATAATACCGATATGATACTATATTTCCTATACATTCGAGTCACGAACAATTAGAATTTAAACCTACGTACGAAATATTTTTGGCCGAAATAACTTGATATTATTCGCGTAAAAGTTATGGATCGCATTTATCAACGCATTCGAATATTTTGTTTTATGCGAAAAACGAAAATCCATCCATATAAGGAAATTATATTAAATCGTGTGCTGAATTATTAAATCTGTATCTAATTCATTTTTCGATATTGTTTATGGTTTATTCACGGTGATCGACTTAAATTTCTGTGTAGATAACAACAATTTATTTCACATTATCGTATATCATAAAAGCGATTGAAAAAGTGAAAAGTACTTTTTATCATCTCCATTCGCGAGTTTGATACTTTTATCCTTTATATCATGACACGAAGATACTTTGGCAGATTAATTTTTTCTTGCATATTGGTTAAATATGTACGTAATAATAAAGTTTTCACATTTCTTGCCTCAATTTTCAGTACAGATAAAGTTGGAACGTACAGATTATGGGGGAAATCTACGTTTTATGCGATCATTTTTCAAAAGTGAAAACGTTTTAACGATTACGATGAATATTCGATCGTTGTTAGCGACTGTTTTGTACGAGGCATCTAAGCCTTTAAACCTGAACTAGACATTTTGTTTCTTCTCCCGCTTGTTTCCTTTTTGCCGTGTAAGATGTTATGTCGTCACGAGTCAAATTATGTAGCTGTGTATTCTTTCGTGAAATTGGTCTGCCGTAATCACATTTGTACGTAATTTTTGGTTGCCACGGCTTCTTGCTAAATTAGTATTGGCCAACCGATTTATGCATCTAGGTTTTGTTTTAAGAATTGTATGTTGTTTGTATGCTGGTAAATTTCGTATGTTTGCTCGAACGATAACTTGCATCGATTCTTGTATCGAACGTCTAATTTGAAAGCATTTTTTCAGATAATTTGGTCAGATATCCATTTAAGCTGAATTTACATTATTCACTTTGGAGAATTGCCGCGGATGTTGAGAATGAAAGACATTGTTTATCGATGAATCAACAATGTAAATTCGTTTTATTTGCTATTTGACCAAACTGCTGGCCATATCTGAAACTGCCTTTAGTACATGTAGAGTGAACGACATCCGAATATACGTGACGTTTCCAAGGATTATTCAGTAAGGTTTTTAAAATTTACTTTTAGAAACTTTCAAAAACTTTGAAATTGGAATTTTCCTTTACGTTCGGTTCTCGATTTGCGGTTTTCTTTATTAACATACGAGATATGTCGTTTAAATCGATTAATTGACCAAACTGCAAGTTGTTGATATCTTCCGTCATCGTGTATGCGAGGAAGATGAAAATGAAAATGAAAATTCTAAACAACCGTTTACAATCGTTTTACGTTACGATCGTCGCTATTATCGGCAGCACGATGAAATTTTCTCTAAAAAATAATCCCGTTTCTTCGAAACGTAAAACACGAATGTTTGTTTAATTCGATGAAACACAACGAATCATATTCTTTTGTTCAAAAACTTAATTTAATAGAAACGTATCAATGCGGATATTTTATCGTGATTATTAGTTCACATATATAACTGCAATCAAATTATACTTTGAAAAATAATTCGTCAACTATGAACTCGAAATATTGAATGTGATCCTGATCACATGGGATTAATAACGAGAGACTCAACTATTTCAATGCTTTTTAATCGCTAAATTTTGATATGCTATGCGTACATGTTGATATTCTACAATGGAACGTAAATATATAGAACCGAGGGCATGTTATAAAACTGTGAACGACGAAGGTTATAACTTAAGTAGGATAACGGTAATTAATCAATTCAAAATGTTAGTTAATCAATATAAACGTTTCTTCAAATCAGTTATGCAGACTGTTTGGCAACAAGCGAACGATATTTAAGGGACGGATTCAGTACTTAAAAATAGTTAAAAAAGTTCCTATTAACGTGTTTTATTTGATCTTGTTTACGAGATGCGGCGAGTTTTGTATTTTCTCATTTCGTATTTGATTATCTTCATAGGAGATGCATAAAATCATTTCCTCGCATTTTTAATTGCGAAGATACCAGAAATCCATTGTATACTCGACACAGTGTCCGTATACTCCACCATAAAATCGAACAAGGATTTACTAAGTAAATATCAAACGAATATGTAAAATAAATCAATTGCAATTACTCTCCTTAACATTCGGACACCCTATTTTTTTTTTAACCTAGAAGTTAAAAATATTTGTTTACCGGATGACGCGTACAAAAGCGTTGAAAAAATTGCAATTGGTCGGAATCACGAAGAAAAAAGCAAAGATCGCTTTTTACAACCTTTGTATCTTGGTCTGTGATGAAAATTCAAATAACACATTTCGAAGATTGACGTCAGTTATATACCAGCGAAAGGCATCGAAAGACTTTAGGCCGAAAGTCGTGAAAAACTGCGATTTTCACCATTTTCAACAGCATAAATCTTCGAAATGTATCGTTTAAATTTACGTTACAGGCCTAGATAAAAAAAATTGTAAAAAATTATCTTATTCTTTTTAATTAAATTTCATTAAATTACATTATCGTTTTTTCTTCCCGATTCCAGCTAATTACAATTTTACTAGATTTTGCTACATCTGACAAACTAATCCTAACTTTTAAAAAAAGCTCAAGTCGTTCGGTTCAATTTTACAAAAATTATTGTTTTAAATATCAATTTCCGAATATTAATCGGAGTATCTGTGCGTATTTTATAAAGGATAATTAGATTTCGCTCACGTATATCAAAAGTGTCACAAGTCAAAGTAAGTCAGCTCTACTTTGAAGAGATACCAAAATCATTAAAGAGCGGTCCCAAGGACTAAGAATGAAATAATAATATTTGACCATTGTTTCCTAAAATTTATAGTTTTTCTCAACGCTATTAGTAACAAATTTCTTTCTGAACTGCCAAATTGCTTTTCGTTATTCCTAAAAAAGTTATCCCAGATATGTTATTTTTTAAATTAAACATTAATAGTTGTCAAGTTTTTATGCATGAAATAGCGAATTATAGATATAAAGACATGAAATGTAAGATACAGTTTCATAAATTTGTCAACAGCATTACTATCAGCGACGCGGAAACTTGTTAATCTTATTTAATTTTTAATTAATATGAGCTATACCGTTGTAAAATTGGCATCGGTTTCTGAAATTTCGTTTATTTTTCATAGCATACGATAAATGGCTATAGACAGTACCAATGAAATATAGTTGTAATAGAATGGAATATTGATTGTGAACTTTGAATTCCATTGCATTATATCAATGGCGGCAATATTTGCCAATTTAGCAATTTTCCTCTGGTTCTCATTACCGATTTGCAAATGCAAATCCCTTTGATTTCTTTATTTGATAATATCCATAATTTTTAAGGGCAATTCACTTTTCGTCAAATTAATAACTCAATTTGTAAAATATCTGTTAAAATATATACACGAATTATTTGAATACTGTATAAAATTGAGCACAAATAGTGAAATCTTTCACAAAGAGAAAAGTAATCTTTCTTTTTTTAATTAAAAAAAAAAAAAAAAATTAGTTATTTTGTGGTTTGTCAGATTACAACAGCGCTTTCACACCTTTTTACAGAAAAGTATGAAATCATAGATTCAAAATCTATTGATAGATTTTCTAATGGAATGAAAAAACCCGAGGCATTTATGAATCCGCTGTGTTTTCTAGCTGTAGCTATTGATATTTCGAACAATATCAAAGGATAATAGAAGTTGGCGGAACAATTTTTTCTCCCACGTTCCTATACCGTTGTTTGAACAAAGTTTACTGTGCATTTGTGTCAAACTATGATTTTTTAATCTTTTTCTAGGTAGAAACATGTTTCGCTCGAATATTCGGTTTAGATTTCTGTTATTTTGTACGTTTGCCTTTTGTACAACTCGAATGTACAAGAACTAGAACCAAAACACAAGTACTTGTAACGCGAGTTTCGCTCACTGCATATTGATTTCTATTCTTGATGTACACATACATATATATGATACGCTTAATTTTTCGATTGTGAATTTTATCATATCCGAGCTATAATCGAATATATAGTTAGAAGGGGAGAAGAGTAGGAGTTAGAAACCGAGATATACAATTGGACGGAATCGGAATAAAAATCATAAAAGGAGAAATGATTTGGAAATGTAAATGTTGATCTAGAAAATTGTTGACGTGCAAGAAAAATGCACGAAAGTAGGGCAACAAACTGATATTTACTCGCCTTATTAGAAAAATTATTATAAAAATGTGTTATACAAATTTTAATACTCTTCTACGTCGCTATCGATTTACACTTTACGTTATTGATCGAATTTTCCGCTTCAATATCAATTCATTTTTCCGATAGTGAATAAAATATGTATGCTAATCATTTTCCTGGTAACGTAAGGTAAAAAATGGTTTACGAATGCATTTTAGCACGAAAAATCGTGTTATCAGACGGAAATTGTGTTGGAAATATTGACAAGACATTGGATGAAGCAATACTTTCACAGATTGCAAAACGATCGAACATCGACTATTACCGGAGGAAAACAACTGCGTTTATTCCGAGAATGACACTTTACTACTATTCAACGTTACGCCACGTAATTCGAAAACGCCATAGTTAGGAACAGCGAAGAACGTCAAGCGATAATAACTCATCGAACGAAGGGATATGCAAACCATTTATCGACCATCTTAAATAGAAGAAATTAAATCAGTTAAATCGGTATAGCAGTAATTTGTAAATTGTGCAGCGGTAGAATGTCGTAGTGTATTGGTACAAACAAAGTAATTACGACCGTTTGATTAACTCACGCGCGTAATCTATTTCTGCGTAATTACTAATTACATTAAGAAGCGAAGAATTTGTGCCTTTAGTCGGTAAGGATATTAGACGTAGATATCGAACGATCGATAACGTCGAATATATTTACAGTGCTGGACAAAATGGGATAAACGGTGATTAAAAAATTTGAACGGCTTCTACTCGCTATGAATAATTTCTGATCGTCTTTTACTGGCGAACAAAAACGTCATTCAACGAATTTCATTATAGATGGAAATCGAATCGAAGGAAAGTCTTGTTCGCGCATAAACGACGCTCTGAACTATTGAACTCGGCTTCTTCCGCTTTCGTAACGTAACTGCCGTATAACTCCACAAGAATGACCTTTCAGGCCTTGAATATTAAGCGACCTGATAATTACACGTCAAACGTGTTCGTGTGCAGCTTTTGCACGAACCATTTAAAACGGCACTTTGGACAACATTTCGATGGTAATTGACAATACTTAGAACATTACGAAAATAAAATGTCACAACTTGCAATAAAGTGGATTTCCACTGATCTTCTAGGTCTATTTTAAAAGTAACTTTATTTTATAACCAGATAAAATAAATCAAGTAATTCTGTTCTTTTAGCGAGTTGTATTATTAATTTGAATCTTTTGACACTTTTCACATGTCTGAGTCATAAACAATAAAGCAGAATTATATATATTATATATATAACGTAAAAGGTAACGAATTTGTTCACGCAGCTGCTCCTACTGAAATTTATCATGAAATACGTGACACTCTGTATATTCATATTTCCGAAGCAATTGACGTAATAGAAAAGTATCATTTACTTCGGGAAATGGTTGCATAAATAAAAAATAATGTGAAAAATTGTTTCATTTCAATGAAGTAATTCCGAGAAAAACATTTTTTTTCTTCAAATAGACTAATATATATGCAATTATGTTAAACTAATTACGAACGAGCCAAGTAAAACGATGTTATAGAATTTTCAAGTATCTTATTTAAGTCATGCCCGAGTCTGAGAATCATATAGGAAGTCGTGAAACGTGAAGCGTGGACATAATTTACTATTTCTCAGTAACATACTCATTAAAATATGTAGCAGATACAACGACGAAACAAACAAGAGTGTAACGTCATGCACTGGAAGCATGATAAGAATATTCATTCGATTATTTCACCGCGTTCTTGCTTATGCAGAGTGTCCCGTAGCATCGAGGAACCGCTTAAGTGCTGAATTCTCTACGTGGGAATAATAAGAAAAGTCCATATAAACATATACTCTATTTGACGTTGTATTCCAGTTATAACGAGCTTTATGTCGCAACAATTGTATCGAAAGGCTTACTTAGAGAAGTAGTTAAACTAATTCAATTATTTATTTATAAGCAGAGCTCAATTCCTCACGTACAAATCATTGGTTCGCTACTTGTAAATGTCAGATTATTGAAATGTAAAGACGCGCAGATACAATTTGTTACAGAAGAAGCTCGCTATACCTCGGAAACAAGGTCAAATTACTATTGGACCACCGCTGAAGCGGTTCTACTTGATTACTTGACTTATCTTTGAAAAGGTATTAATTAATTGTTAAATTTTATTTTCGTTATGAATAAAATATACATTGGCTTTTTCTGAATGTTATCTATTGAAAAAGCTGTTAAACAAAGTAAGAAATATATGTAGAAATACAGTATTTAATGCTACAAAGTATTTATAATTTTGTTTGAAAGCGTTAGTTGAAATAAAAGATTATTTGAAAATAATTTTCTCAAGCTGTCCTTGCCGAGACAATTTTACTTTTCATCAAATAATAAGACATAAAATTCCGCCTGTAAATATTGTCCAATCACGTATAAAGGACGACAAAGGAAAAAATAAAAGATTTATCCATCTTGAGTAACTGTATGCACAGCACTATTGGACAATTCACTGTTGTTTCTAGAATATCTTAGTAAATCTTTTCTTACATGTTTCCCGGAATCTCCTGCTCTTCGCGATCATAAACTATTACTCTACTCATAACACGTGATTCATTGTAATGTTCCTCGTAAGACGATTCTCGGAACAATCTAGCTGAATCACGATGGAGTATCAGACCCAAACAAACAATATATCTTTTTTCCCGCGTTTGCGTGCCTCACGCGGTTTGGTTAAGTTTCTAACGATATTTCATATTTTTCCGTCATTTCTAATTTTAATGGCTATTATCGTATGTATATGTGCTCGAAACATTCGAAATGAATACTTTGACGAGAGAAGGCAAATTTTATTCGTAATTGATAACATGTTTCGTGCGAAACACCGAATCAATTTTCTTACCGAATTTTCATTTTCCTCTCTGCAGAGACTCACACTGTGGCGATGACAGACCCACAGTTAGCAAACAACAACAACAATAACAACACCAGTAACAACAACAACAACAACAACAATAACAACAATAACAATAACGATGGCGAGCCGAAATACTTGCACAAGAAGTTCAAGAAGATGGCGACGACCGAGGTTACGCCGCAAGTGGAGTCCAAGGAGGACGCCGTGGTCAGCAACGGTTCTCCAGAGACAACTAAAAGGAAGGAGTCGGCCAAGGACTCCAGAGAGTCGCCGAAAGATCCGATCAAGATCGAGATCTCTGCGGAACCCGCGGACGGAGAACCGACCGAATCGAGGAAAAACGGCTACGTGTGTCCTTATTGCAGGCTGTCGTGCGCGAAACCGAGCGTCCTGCAAAAACACATCCGAGCTCACACCAACGAGAGGCCGTATCCTTGCGTTCCTTGCGGATTCGCGTTCAAGACCAAGTCGAATCTCTACAAACACTGCAGATCCCGTGCTCACGCCCTTAAGATGGAGGGTGGCGATGCCAGCAAGGTACGTTTCCCATTTCACTTTCGAATATACTTATAAGTTATTCGAACGACGCGAGCTGTTATCATTGTTAGGCTTAACCCGATACAAAGTCATCAAAATACGTAACGTCCCGTTCTCGCAGAGTTTGAAAAAAGCCTGATATTAACGCTTATTTAAGATCGCGAATGCAACTTTAACACTCGGTTTTTAACTTAGAAGTAAGATTTGATTGAGAAAACATGTGACGTAAAAACATTCGATCATTTCACAGGTATCGGAGGACTCGGACATAAGCTTGTCCGACAGTGCGAGCAACGGAACCGGCACACCACCACCCCCTCCGTCATCGACGCCCACGACGACTTCAGTTAGTGTAAAAACGATTAAAACGGGGAAAATCTACAAGCCAAAATTTCACACGGCCCTCCAGTGTGTCAACAACGATATCGAAACGTCTTCCCTTTCCTCCGTTTCTTCCACGAACAGTTCTTCCTCGACAGCCGCTACCGCCATGCCGAAACCAAACCCAGAGCAAGTACAGGAACATATTGATAAAATTATTACGGACAACCAAGCGATCGTCGATGCGGTAGATCCGCGACTGCACAAACTGATTCAAAGACAGCAAAGCCTTGTGGAAACGAAACAATCTAGCGATCAGCCGTTGAATCTCTCATCCGCGGAAGAAGCTTCGAGAAAACGATGTTACAGTGAGAGCTTTGTGCAAGAAAGTAAAGATTATCCGAACGGTTCGGAAAGTTCGATAATCAAGGATCTCTTGTTGAAAAATCAAAACTCGAGTCAAGAGGGAACGACGGAATACGAGAGCTATTTCTGCCCTTCCTGCAATATCCCTTACTCAAGTATCGATAATCTCGATGTTCATCGTAAGTACTACTGCAAAGGCAACGTGAGTCCTCGAAGAGATTATCAGTTGGAAATGGAGAAAAGAGAGTCGGATTTTGATTCCAAGTCTTCCGAATATTACAACACCTTGCAACCCCTTCCCTCTCCCGGGCCTCTGTTGGGCAATACGAGGCTCGTCGACGCGTACGCTCCACCCATGAAGAAACAGAGATCGGACCCTGTACCAACCACGTTACGATCTCTCGAGGAGCTAAGCAAGTATCCACGACCAAACTCGTTGCAAATGTTCGGCGGGGAAGTCAGGATATTGGACAATACCGGTGAAACGAAGACGATGAGAATCGAGCCGCGACAAACCAACTCTCCTACGAGCGAACAGATCGTCAGCAGCAAGTGCGTCACTTCGGAGACCGCTTCGATCGTGGTTAGATCGGGTCTTCACTCGGGAGGCACGATGGTACACAAACCACCGCGTACGGCGGTCAGCACGCCTAGTTCCTCCATATCTTTGCCCAACACTCCGAAAATGTTGGCGCCGATCATACCGAACATATCAACCTCGAATATAGCACCGAACATGTCGTGCTACAGTTATCTAGAGCCGAACTTAAATCCTCTGACCAGTATCACTGCCTATAACCCGCTGACTTTGCCTCAACCGGGAATCACGAATATCCTTCACGGTGGTAAAGTTATACCTTATGTTCCTGGCATGCCTGGACCACACACCCTGACGCCAGCCATAGACATATCCACGAGTTTAGCCACCGATGAAGCCGGATACAAGGTGATACCAGGATTGCCTGGCCTCCACATAGTCCCTCAACCCTTAGATCTCGCCAGTCCGGTGAAAATACAAACGCCAAGTACAAATACCAACGCCACCAAGATACAAACGCCAATAGCTGGAATTCCAGAGACGATGTCCAATGGACACGTCTCGATGATAGGCCAGCCATTGGATCTCGCCAGCCCGGCAAAGGACCCCAAGCTCGGCTTCAAAACTCCTGGCAACGACGTTTTGAAGATCGGATTAACGAGCCCAAAAGTTCCTAGCGTTAACGAGACCTCGACGAGACTTCGCCTCAAGTTCTTGAGGCCGACTTCGTTGCCATTAAAGCCAGGCACGTTCACGCCCAAGAAGCATCATGGTATCACCCCTACGGCAAACACGCTTCCGCTCATAAGCCCAGAAACCCCTCGGCCGAAGAAATCCTACGGGCAGCTTTATTTGAACGGTCACGCGTATACATATCTTGGCCTGAAATGTTCGACCAGAGTATTTTACTGCACTCTGAATAGACCACAGCCGATGTATGTGACACAACAACACGGTTTATCTATGTACTCGAATTGGAAGATATGCAAAGAAGTACCATCTGACGTTGATATGGCGCATTATGATTCGAGGCACAGACCGCTTAATTATACGACCGCCTGGAAAAAACAGGAGGACATTTTGACGCATTCCTCGGAAAGACCGACCACCCCAACTAGTTCCGATAGCGGTTTGGATAGCGATATGCAAGAAAAAGCGAAAAGGGTTAAGATATTCGACGGGGGATTTGAAAGCAACGAGGACTATACATATGTCAGGGGTAGAGGTAAAGATATAACATGTTTTTACACACGCTGCCTTGCCTTCGACTCCAGTACTGACTTTATGCGCAGTCCAACACCTGTCTCTCTTTGTATTTTCACTTGTTTGTTTACGTTTGATATTCAGAGAAATTGGAACGTATCAGAAAACGAATATGCGAATTTCTTTCCAATATGCAATAAGTCAGTTAGTAAGCCAGTCAGATATGTTTATATCTACAGACAGAGGCTATGAAAAGTATTTGTACGTACCTTATTTTCCGATGGAGCGTCTTTTTATTAGGTTTTACATTCCATATACATACTATCAGGCTTTTATAATCGTACGAAGGTATTACTAAATGATGTGAAATGTATTATAATCGTATCTGATTAATTACTATATAATATAATATATAATTAATGTATAAATTCAATGGTGTACAAATACTTTCTGTAGTCACTATACGTAATATCTCTCTAACAAGTAATAGAAGAAAGAGTACAAATTTTAAGAGGATGAAGTATTAGAAGAAAGGGCGAATGGTGAAATAGCTAGCGAGTGTAAAACTATACAAAATTGTTATTTTAATACTATTTTTATAGTTTTTTAAATTTCTGTATAGGACTGAGAAAAAGAAAAGCGAAATATTATCACGCATTGTACAGGATGGGTGAGAAATCATAGTACAATTGGGCATGGGGTAATTCTACATGAAAAAATGAGTCGAAAATATGGAATAAAATTTTGTCACGCGACGCTCCGTTTCGGATAAAATCAAATTTGGAAATTTGTCAAATATACTTTAACGTGGCTAACTAACAAGTACAGATTTCGTATGAATAAACAATCAATACGAAGTTATTGTAGATGTGAAAATAAGTAAAAAATGTAATATAATATTTGCTCATTTAAAAGTTAATTACGAACTAATCTGAAACGCGCGCGATTTTTAAATTTGTTTTCCTCGAAGAAAAAAAAAAAAAAGAACGAAACACCTTATGAAAAATGTTGTTCTTCGTTTTCGACATATTCTCACATGTAGTTCAAACTCGAGTTTCTCGAAAACGAAGTCTGTGATGAAAATGTTATATCAAATTTTTGTTTTATTTCTTTGCGTGAAATTATCCGCTTGTATTACGATTTCTGCCCCAGTCTGTATTCTCATATATATATATTGTCACGTTAAAGGTATAGGTATATGACTACACAACTAATATTTGCATTTATGTGTGCGTCTATTGAGACATATATCTTTTTCGTAAATAGCATATTATGTGCTGGTTAACGGTTTCAACTTATTTCTTTATTATGTAAGGTCGAGGCCGATACGTTTGCGAGGAATGCGGCATTCGTTGTAAAAAGCCATCCATGTTAAAGAAACATATCAGAACGCACACGGACGTAAGGCCGTACACGTGTAAACATTGCGCTTTTAGGTAAGTCGTTTTTAACGAATCTTCATTTATTTCCTTCAATATCTACAATTGTTTATTTGAATACATTGCAAAATTAAAACGTTTCTTTATTTCATATATAATAATAATAATAATAATAATAATAACAATAACAACAACAACAACAACAACAATAATAATAATAATAATAATAGTAATAAAGTATAGAAGATAAAATGGAAAAGAAGTACAAAACGTATAATTCAATAGAAATTACAGACAATTCTACCGAAATGTAATAGATAAAAAAGAAAAAAAGACAAATATTGCTATCGAGCAGTAGATGCCAAACACTATTGAGAAAAGATATGGCTACGAAAGAATCGTAAAGTTACACGGCTACCTGAATAGATATAAAACTACTTTCACAATAGCACGCACAACAGAAACTTGTTTAATCGGGCTGATTTGATACAAATATATTGCTCAGTCTAAAAGAGAAAAAATCTACAAGTACATATACACAGAAACGCATGCGCGTGATAAGACACGAGAAAGATAAAGGAGTAAAAAGGCAGTACCTAAACGGCGAAAGCTACGATATTATATAAGATCCAAATATAGACAAGTACGGTGGGCCACCGTTTAACGCGGTGGATACGTTCTGCGTTATAGGAAACAGCGTTATATGCGCTGTACACGATAACATGCGTTATTTATACCAACCACATGTACATATGTATGCATTACACAGGGTACCCGTAGTTTAGTGTATAAATTTTGCTAATGTGTCGTATAGCTAAAAACAAGACTAAAATGTCACATAGTAAAAAGTTCGTAAATGTTTCCTTAAGAAGTTTTAACAAAATTATGACATGTAAAGCTATATAATATAGAGGATGTTTGGAACCAAGGAAAGACACGAAACTGTATTCTTGCGTTTACCTTGTTTTTGTTTTTCGTATGTTAAATTTGAGAAATTCAAGTTAAAATATCTGCTAAATTAGTGATTTTTCAGTATAGATAAGTCAATACCTTTTACACGGAATGCGGAGATGGTTCGATTAATGTATCAAAAAGTACATGGTTCGATTTAAAAAAATGGAGTTGACCCTGAAAAAGACCTACTAATCGATTTACAGAAAAATAATTGGCAATAATAATGCTTCCTTTGAAACAAACCAACAACTTTTGTTCAAACATTTTTTTGATAGGGCCAAGCACTTTCGAGATATTTCAAAGTATCGATCGTCTTTATTAATTGACTTGTTTTGTTTAACTTCTCCACGTGCAGCTTTGGAAACCCTCGGCTCTTATTTCACGAGCCAGGACGAAACTAAAATGAAATAGCGTGCTTTTTTCGTCGTATAGTAAAACCATAAACAATAAACATACCTACATGTATAAAATACACTCTCATGTATGTGCCATATATCAACACTTACCATGAATATTATACATATATATTGTCTTATCCTCTGCTAAACCGAGAAAAAGAATATTAACGTACATTCGTCGCATTTTACACTTTCGTTGTAAGTTTCTTATAACTTAATGAAGCATATGCGATCGTTTTGTTACACGACATTTCAGTCTTGTCCTTAGTTGCAGAGCACACCGAACTTTCCTTACAGAACAATTAAATATTGTACATTAAAATGTGGGACACCCTGTGTATGGACTATGAGTGTGACGTTAAACGAATCCAAGTTATAGAGGGAAACGCGTTGTACCGAGTCCACTGTACTTCTATATAAGTGGCTCATAAAATGGTTTAAGACAATTCTTTGTAAAAATAAAAAAAATACTGTCGTGCCAGTCATGACAATGCATGAAAATACGAGAAACCACAGGAAATACAATACATAATAAAAGAGACCATTGACATAACGCATGCAAAAAATGTTACCACTGCAGAAAAACAATAGAACATAGATAGCTGCAGAAAAAGATTCGCTGAAAAAGATTATATAGACAGAAACAATACTGTGGTAAAGGCTGTACACCAATATCAATTATACAGCGTAAACGTTCGTATCTTCCTTGCAAGTGCACATCCAAGAATATACATGATTCATAAATGCGTGTCTATACTTCAGGGGATGAATCTACACATTAAAATAAATAAAAAAATATCATATAAATGTATATTTATACCTGTAGGCAGCCACAAAAATTTAAATGGCCAAACAGTAAGGACTTAATTTAGGCGAAAGAAAGAAGGAAATGTCAATAAGTACTTTGTTACAGAGTTATAAACAAAAATTGCAATAGATAACGACGCATCACACCACACAGAAATTGACCGTATCACATGTTAACAATTCTGTGTCGTTAATAGTTGGAAAATATCATATGCAATATGACAAAAACGATTGTCGAGTACTTTTATTTTCTCATTTCAAAATGTTGTCCTTGTCTTCGGATACAAGCTCATCAATGAACATTTGATCAGGAAGTTATTGCTCAGTTTGAATAAACTGCGTGCGTCATTACTTATTTCATGCATTTCTTTATAATTCTGCAACAAATCGTTTATTGACAAACTTTACATAACATTTCTTTCGTCTCTTTGCCTATAGATTATGCCCCCGTAGTCTAGCATCTGTTTGGCACATCCGTTTAAGTTTTAAGTTTTAAGAACATCTTGTATGTTTGTCTTATGTATCACAGTTTTCGAGTTACAGATAATTAAGGAAACTACCGCGGTACACGTTTCTGCACGGCTTGACATTGGACTATATATAGCAGAATACGTCTTCATTTTGCGAAGAATCATTTTGCGAATTGTTCCCAAGACAATATTCAGAAAATCCTGCTTTGCCATGTTTCATGTTGTTTGTTGACGAAACGGGATTCGATAGAAAAGAGATAATAAATTATCATATCATAATGCTTGATTAGGATATGTTTGATTCCGAAACATGTGTCGAGGCACGAGGTGGATTTTGAATATTTTCTTCTATCATCTCTATCTCGTAAACTGACACGTAGGAGCTATACATGTTATTTTAATGTAGATTCACTCCCGAAAGTATAGACGTACTTTTATGAATCACCCTATACATGCGGATAAAATAAATACATGTAACAAACGATATACATATTCAGACGTTAATATTCATCAAGAAAGGAGGAAATGAAACCTGCTTAATTTACATCATGATACCGTATAACACAAACATTATGCATAAAGGATAACAATAACACACAAACACACACGCACACGCACATACACACACAAGAAATAGGACGAGGAAGAATAATAGCAATATTTATTAATAACATATTATATCTTTCCATTATTTTTCATTATCTCTTTTATATCTGTTACATATATTTATCTACATATAAGTTATGTTGTATACATTAAGTTATGAACCTTACAAGATAAAACTTGAACAGATAATAATGTTAACGTCGTTGAAAAATTCGAAAAAATAACATAAACTGCATACAGGTTTTTACTAAAATTATTATATTGACGTAGGAATTACAATTTATTGCCAAAGAGAATTAATTATTTGACAAATTTTATTGGAAATCTATTAGAAATGCATACACATTTTATTCATATTTAATCTTCGCATTACTGATGAATATCTGATTGGCAATATAAACATGTTCAAAAATTCCAAATATTTTGTGAAATATGTTTTCATTTACTAATTTCTTTGTTTAAATACAAAGTAGTAGAAAAAAAAAAACTAAAAATGTTTGAAAGGATTGCGATGTTTTAGAATAAAACGTAACTCTATTTTTTAAATATGCAGTATTTAATTATGTAGCATGCAACAAGTAACGTTTCCTTCTATTTTGATCTGCTTTATTAATTCTAATATTTCTGCATATGTGTATGGTATTAGAAACGATAATGAGGATTACGATGCGAAAGCTTTATCAAAACTGTTATTGCACAATGTCAAACGAACTGAGATCTTAAAATCATGAATGCTTTCGACATGCTTTCCGATGAAAGTAAATGATTTTAAAGTAAACTTTTTATCTTTTAAGACAGCATACTTACGCCTAACACTAAAATTTAATAATATTAAGATATTAGATTATTAGATTTAATCCACTCTTTCTTTTTTGAAATATTTATTTCTTGTAAAGTTTGTTCTCGTAATTCTTAATTGTCATTTTAAAAATACGTATATATAATACTAAACAAAAATTGTAGAAAAATTTTAGGATAGTCGTTACATGATTGTATATGAAATAATTGTGCAAAATTTAAATTGAACCGGCTTACCACTTTTTATAATTTCTGTGATACTATTTCATGAAATAATATTCTGAGAAAAACATTCGTAACTACTAACTACGGTTCATACGTGTATACAAATATACATGGCTGACTTGGAACGGTATAACTTTGTTATTTCAGGGAATTTTAATTTGAAATTTTGTAGCAAAATCGTTGTTTCAAATGAAATGTTATTTTATATGCTCGAAATGCTATTTTTAACAAATCGATATTTATACTAGAATTGTTCCAAATATTATTTAAAGCGAAACACTTAATTAGAACCGCTTCGATAACTTTGAAAATAACGACTTTATTGAAAATTTTTTGGGATGAATGCTACATGGATTAATAGCGAACTATTCGATTTTCTTCTATCACTTTTGTTTTTAGACATTTTAGTCATCTTCGATTTTTCAGATAAAAGTTAAATTTTTATTTATAATGAAAGATACATTTACATATACGAGTCAAGTACTCACTTAAACTTTAGCGCGTTAATTATCAGAATTCCTTTGACAGTCGTTTAATAGCCATTTTAATACATATTATTATTCTTTTTTTAATGTTATTCATAATTTTCGTTATAAAGAAAAATTTGAGTTTCATTTAAGAAAGGTTGAAGGTAACATGTATCGTATACTTCCTGACGAATCAACACGCTCAAGTTATTATTTGCAGTATTATTATTAGTAGTGGCTTTAGTTACGTGTATCATTCTGTATATTATAACTTATACAATTATACGTTATAAATATTTACAAATATTTCTTCTTTCATGCGCAGCTTTAAAACCAAAGGCAACCTGACGAAACATATGAAGTCGAAAGCTCATTACAAGAAGTGCGTCGAGCTCGGCGTTGTTCCGGTACCTACGACGGTCTGTGATGAAAATATCGATAAAGAAGCTATCGCCCGGTTGGCTGCAGGTGGAAATACCGAGGAATCCTCGGAAGAGGAGGAAGAAAGCGATGGAGAGGAGAGTGAAGAATCCGGAAGCGAGGAGCAAGAAGCTGCACAGAGTTTGCTAAGTCTATCGCAACGTAATACAAACAGATTTCCTGGGCTTCTACCGTCTGGAAGACCGACAACTTACCCTTACACTCTAACTTTCCCAACGACCTCCAGGTCCGCGAACGTATCATCTACCGCGATAAGCAACAACGTCTGCTTGAGCAGCCAAACTGTCACCACGCAAGAAACTACTCTCGTTCGAAACGAATTGTCCCATCGATACTATTTTCCCTCGAGCCGAACCGCTCCGGAAGAATCGAGGACGACCGTGATTCAATCATCGAAAAAAGAAAGTTCCGACATCGAGGTGAACGGAGTCGATACCGACTCGCGAAATACTTTGGCACAGCCTATGGATCTCACGACGAAACCAGCCCTTCAACCGTTGCCCTCTTCCATACCGCAAAGAGCCAAGCCAGCAGATATTTTAACTCCCGTTTCGGAACCGGTACTGTTACAAACGATCGTTCAAACGATGGAAAGACTACCGATACAAGGAAGAGAGTGGAAACCGGATGCCGAGGGGCATATGTTACAAGCATATCTCACTGAACGACACGTTATGGATAGTAAAATTAAACAACAATACCGAGTAGGAAACACGAAGATGGAAAAGCAACCGAGAGAGAGGGACATTTACCCGGAACAATCATCTCCGAAATCAAGAAACGCTGAATTAGAGACTAGTCCAGTAACGACTTATAACGATCCTAGCAAGATGCAAATGACTATGATAGATTCCAGGATTAAGCACGTATCGAAGCATACCACTGAAGATATCAAGATGGAAATCAGAGAGAAAATTTATCAGAACAATATCGTCATAGATCGACGGTCGTTCGATATCGAATCGATTCACAGAGAAAAAGAAATAGCAGAGAGTATGAAACATACGGTTGCGCGGAAAATGGTTGTCGGTGGACCCGGTTTTAGATCGCCCTCGCCTAACGCTGCAACCACTAAACCACAAGCCGAGTTCTTGCAGCCCTCCAATGGACCTGCACCTAATTATGTCAGGTGAGCGATATTTCACATGTTAGTTTTAATTGAGTGGTAATAACACTTCACGAGTTCCTTAACTTTAACTGGCATCATTCGATGACCCACAATCATTTCGATTACCTATTCTTCAAGTATTTCTTAACTTCTGTTTTGTATTTTCACGTGATAAAGACCAGTAGTGACTAATTGAAATGAAATGGAAAATTAAGTCATTTAGACAGAAATAAACGGTTGTGATTATTGATAACTCAACGATGTCAGATTTAGGAATAATTAACACTCACGCTGCAAATCATCTTTCTTTGTCTAATAAGGAATTGTTAAGAAATTAATCTGATTTTATCATTGTACGATACAAATACTGAAAGACAAAGAAATCTCAAATTTTATTAAAAGTTATGAATATGATTTTTTTTTTACTTAAAATACGATTAGTACAGGATAATGATAGGATAATTTAATCGAATTGTCTTTTAACACGTTGACTGCCACGCGTGTTTTCAAAGAAATCTCCGTCAGGCCACGCGTGCAGCAGTACCAAGCGTTCTCTGCTAGGTGCTCCCATCGATATTTTAGTAATGCGAGTCGCTCATATGACGGTCTCAAGAATAATCTTTCGTTTCGTTTGTTCGCAACATTAAAACCACTAGCTGTTGTTGAATATAATGAAGGAAAGTGTGGTATAAATTATTACGACCAAATGGTTTTTTATGCCACCACAATTAGAAAAGGGATGAAATGGTACAGAAAACTTGGCATTCAACTCCTTCTGGGAATTTCTGTCGTAAACGCTTTGACGGTTTACAAAATTGCAACAAGAAAGAATATAAGTATTAGAATATTTAGACAATTATTAGTTGCAAAATTATTAGAGTTGTCTGAAAATACAAAAAATCCTTGTCTTTGACGGAGTCGGCATAATATCGCCGTTCGGAAAAAGAAGCATTAGGTGCGCATGCAAACTATGTTATGCAATTAAAAGACGTCGAATGGACCAAACAAAGGCACAAAAGAATTTGAAGGAAACAACAACTTATTGTCCAAATTGTCCCGACCAACCTCAGTTATGTATAGAATGCTTTAAAGTTTTATATTCTAAATAATTTTTTAATAAACCATTTTCGTATTACTTTTATAACAATTCAATAGTTTTATTATTATGGAATATCTTTTCAAATACCTACGACGATCCTTCGCAAGTAGTCAAATAAGCGACACTCGAATGTGGGTTACGTGGCCCGACCAGAAACTTTGCTGACACCCGAATACAGGTGTCGTGGCAATCAACGTGTTAATCGGAATTTTTGGTACACCGAGGTAGTCATTAATAAAATGGGATTAATTCGTTCTATTAAGACCAGCGCATTTGACACTACTACGTTTGCTCATGATAAGGGATTGACAGACCTGTCAAACAAGATCGCAGAGTTCCAAAGCATAGATATCCACATAGGATAACATTAAAGATTTGACGTATAAGTTAAAAACATAGAATATCGAGCACAAAATAAGGAATATCGCTATTCTTTTTACTTGCACTATTTCTGGATACTATATGTTTGCATTACATCAATAGTAACAAAACGCATAAAGTTCCCGTACATAACAACGGGGGGAAGTACGTTAAATAAATGAAAAATAAAATACATATGTAAGGTTTAATAAAACTATCAGATATTCCTCGTTTTTCATCCATTTTTAATACAATTGTAACGATACATTGTAAAAAGAGTTATTATCCGCAGTATATATATTGATAATCCAAATAAGGAATTAGTTCCATTTCCCTACACTCGATTAATAGATATAAAAGAGAATAACATAACAGTTTATATATAACTTGGAAAATGTGAGAATTTATAGAAATTCAAGATTATAGGAAAGTGGTAGAATTATAAAATGTTCGATTTATTGATAATCCTTTAGCACATTCGATGCTAAAGCAGCTTTCGTTGAAAGAACTGAGTCTACTGAATGTAGTTACAGTGTGACTGAAGATGGGAGAAGCGTCTGTGGAATTTGTAACAAGGTGTTCAGCAAACCTAGTCAGTTACGGTTGCATATCAACATTCATTACTTCGAGAGACCATTTAGATGCGAAAGTTGCGCGGTTTCTTTTCGAACCAAGGGTCATTTGACAAAGCACGAAAGATCTGTTTCTCATCACAATAAGGTAATCAACTTTTTATATTTAAATATTACATATTTCATTACGATAATAAACTGTCTAATGATCGCGAGTTAATTACTTGATTAATTACTTAATTTTCGGCCTTTAATTGTTAATATAATTACAGTGGATCCCTGTATAACGTAGGGGCACGTCCCGCGTTAAAAGGAACGCGTTATACGGGGATTATCTACCGGTAAATTTATAGAGCGTCGTTAACAGCTGGTATGGTTTTCCTAGGAGATACAAACGAATATTACCATTGAAGCAGTTAAATGTGATTCAAATTGTATATGGTGATTTATTTAATTATTACTTTATAAGCAATTTTTTAATAACAAAAATAAATGGAAGAAATCTAAATCTTACGACTGAAAACTCCCTCACAAGTATTTACATATATCATATATTTATTAGTTGAAAATTTATAAGATCGTCCACCGGGTACAGTGATTACGTTATAATATACTTGGTTGCAAGAATTATTTCAAAAATACCCAGCCGTTTTAAATATTTCGAAACCGAATGAAATTGATATAACTTAACGACTATTTGAAACAAATCTTCCAGTGTATATGTAAATTCTTCTGTAGTTATCCAATTGGCAATGCACGTTACGATATTCAGTGAGTTCATATTTTTGTGATCCTCGCATTTAAGCGAGTAAGTTTTCGACTGTTGATTATAAATGACAGAGTGCCAAATCTGAGACATAAAAGGATTAACAGACGTAAGTAGATGATATAGTGTTTTATCATTTGTGCAAACTTCTGTTTGTTGAAACTGATATTTGAAATGGTAAAACTTACTCGCTTAGTCATTGTAAATGTAACAACAGGCACACAAAACGTAAACTCACTCAGCGATATTTCATTATCAATTGAATATTGAATGGCCTCGCTAAGAATGGCTGTTCACATACACATAGTGATATTCGTTTCAGATGGTTGTTTGGTTACATCAAACTCACACAATCTGCTTTCGAGATATACATATTCAGAATGGTTGAATACTTTCCTTAAATAATCCTCGTACAGCAACGCAGCCTGAAATAAATATAAAGTTTCTATTTATTCGTTATATTTTTTCGTATTGTAATGAATTGAACTTACAAGTGTACTATATTGGACTGATTTACAAATCATTTACAAATCGTTTACAAATCTACTCATGACGAAGTAAATTTATTTCATAAAATTAAAGACGAATAAAATCTTACGGTTAAGGGGCGAATTATTTACTGTTCTCTGTAAAGATACGTGCACATGCACGTGCGGCGTACAATAAGTGAGTTAACTTATAATCAGAATAATTAAATATTTAGTAAATCAATAAAGATATACAAAAATTGTTTCTACAGAGGTTCCTACGGAGTTTTTCTGCAATAATGAAGGAAATTTTAAGATGATTTTTTCAAATGCATATCTTTCTATTTATTATATAATAACATTTTTTAGGACTTATTCAAAGACGCATTATATGACGTATCTTCGACGCATAGCAAATCATAAATTAGCGTGGTTCGAAACTCTTTTATAAAGACAATCTTCAACTATTTTTATAGGTTTATGAAATATTGTTTAAATATAATTGCAATTGTTATTTCACTTTTCATCCTACAAGTATTCAATATTAATAATTTTGATCAAATGAAACAGTTGTTTTCCTAACAACAAATCATACTAATCCATTTTCTGATAAATTATTATATTCCTATTTACTATACTAAATTGTATATATTTACTATACTAAACTAATCACTATACTAAAAAGAAATTAAAATATAAATTAATAATCTTTCTTATTTTTACTATTTATTTCATTATTAATTTATATAACTATCTTGAATTATTTTTTGTTCCAAATCTTCCGTTATTAACTTATTGTTAATTTTCGACTACGTTATTAACTTTCTGAATTTGGTTTGATTTGAAATCAAGTTGAGAGTCGTAAAACAAACATATACGACTAACTGCGTTAGACGTGGGATAACTTTCGCTAGAGGAAAATTACGTGCTCAGAATGAACTTGCATTATAAATAAGCACAGTTTTTCCTCATTCAGAGTAAATACTTTTAAATTAAAATAATTATTGTTCCTAGGTGTTTATTCTTAAAATTATCACGCTTGGAAAACCATACAAACTTCTGACAGCCACTAACATTAGAATCCCGGATGTGCTGATTATGATTGTTTTTGCTTTTCTCCTCTTTCATTATTCTATTACTGGAAATTTAAGGCATCGATATTTATATTGAAATATATCGTGCGCATAGAATTTCATCTGTATGTCGCACCCGTTTTTCTAAAATGAATTGACGTGATCATGTGATATAAATAAGAAGAACGCGTTTTATTTATATATTTTTTATTCAGTTAAATTTCCAGACAAATTTAAAACTTATTCTCTTATAATTCGATATTAATTTCAGGAGCGTACCTTATATTGACTCGAATCGTTATTCATTCTTTACATTTCCATAATATATCCAATATTTTAATCGAACAAAGTTAATTATTGCATTATCAATGCAATAATTAATGGAATGTGAATAATAGTAATGGAATGTGACTGAAAGAAACGAAGTTTTACGGTAATGTTTAAAGGTGATTAAACTCATAGAAGCAAAAAAGTTGCATACGATCACAGTGAACTGAATTTATCGGAGTTTGGTTACGATAGAAGATAGAATGAAATTTTCCTAATTCTAGAGTTCATCAAATCTCGTGTTTAAATGCGATATGCATGCATATTTTTCGATACTTTAGACGTGAACTGAATTTTCGAATTTGTTTGATTACAGGTTAGTATGACTTCCACGTTCGGAGCAGCGACCACCAGCAATCCAAGGCCATTTAAATGTACAGACTGCAAAATAGCATTCAGAATACATGGTCACTTGGCGAAGCATTTGCGTAGCAAAATGCACATTATGAAATTAGAATGTTTAGGAAAATTGCCCTTTGGAACGTACGCTGAGATGGAAAGATCTGGTGTCAATTTGAATGATATTGATACTACCGACTGTGATAATAGTCTTTCTAGTCTTCAGGTAAGTTCAGATACGTTAAAAAATTCTCCAAAATTTCATATTTATATGTAATATTTTATTTAATGCAGTAAAAAAATTTGTAAAAATTTGCATTTCGCTAAAAACAAGAAACTCTCATAGTATAATTATGAAATTACCCTTATTGTACATATAGATAGCAAATTTGAATTTGAATAAAAGAGAAATGTTTAATGTAAAAAATATATTAGGAAAATGTGGAATGCGTTAGAGTATATAGACAAAATAAACGATAAAAGACTTTGATTAATTTCATTTCTTCTAAACATGCAATAACTTGAAATAATTATCTACATTAATATTATAAAGAGAGAGGGTCTCTTTATATGCATTCGAGGTATCTCAGAAACTGTTCAACCGATTTACACAATTCTTTAACCGTTGGAAAGTACATTTTCACCGGATGGACACAGGCTACATTTTATTATGCGTACTCCTCGGGGAACCGAATAGTGAGCATAAATGCGACACTGCGCAAATTCCTTTTCATCATGCACACTTGTTGTCCAATTCACAGTCGTCGCCACAACTACGACCCCGTACTCTATATAATGATGAATATGCTAACATTCTTCTTTTACGTAAAGTCATCAATAACCTTGTTCACAGTCCTTCGTTAGTTCAGCTTATTAATTTCGACGCTTGTTCACGTTCCTCGTGCGATACTCTGATCTTCCGCGTCTATTTCTTCACGAATGATCTTAGATTTGGCGATTCCGTCACCAGACTAAACTATGCAACTATGTAAATATATGAATATGTATTTCCACCGATCGAGTCGACCTCTTTTCTGTTCCTTTCTAGAAACTCAGACGATCAGCGTTACAGTCTTCAACACTAAACCTACCGACACTTCGTGTATACCTATTCCTACCGAGTGCGGTCAAAATGACCGGTAATTAAAGAAGTAATAGTTTTTATGATTTAACTTAGATAATGGTTAATTTATAACTAAATGTATATAAAATGATGAACTTTCATAAAATTTCGTCCGAATTTACTTTTTTTAAATTTCAATTATAGACTTAAATAGAATCGTTTTACATTTTTATTTATATAGAGATATATCTTATTCAACTTTGTTGCATTTTTTTACAAGTTATCTTATTATGAAGATAACTGCCGCATAAATATTTCCCGCATCTTAAACAAATTTTCGTAATTTTGTAATCTTTACTTGAATACTGACTTTTTGTTTGACAAGTTTTTTGTAATACTTGTTGATAGTTTTATTGCATGGTTTTTTTCCGCGGTTCTTTATATAAAAGTAATGTATGCACTAGGTTTATAACAATTCTGTGAATGCTCTGTAAATTGGCCCCATACTATAGATACTACTGCAAATTTATTGGTTCGTAAACGTTGGCTTCTTTCGCTCTTCTTATCAAATCGTATAAACTTTATAATTTCAGCAAAGTCATTCCTCTTCATTGTTTTTCAAACAAATGCAGGTCTCCAAATTTTATTCTACAAATATTAGACATCTAAATTTTTTACCTGATATGCACCGCGGGCATATAACAGAGCAATAAATGCATCTAGTTTTGTTGTATCTAGTTCCCTCTTAATCCCCAATACTCTAAATGCTTCTTCTTCGGTACATTTTATTATATGATTCTTTATACGGTGATCAATGATAAGATAAAATGTCGTCTTTACTCGTCCTTTCATTATATGCCGTTTAGCATATTCCTAAAAATATTATGAACTGATGATAGGTCCTGCCAGGTTTGAGACTTGCATCTATTTCTTTCCAAACTGTTCTATCGGGCCCAGTTTCACTCTCTGCCGTCAACGATAATTTCTTCCCTTTTTGCCCTTACGTAAACGCTTATTTATAATATTCAACTCTGATTCGGTTGTAAATAGCTTTTCATGTGTTTCCATGCCGTTTTCTGTTGCTGAAGTTTCTTGTTCATCGCACACTGAACAGTCTTCTTCTACGTCAGTTATTTTTTATTATTATTATTATTTTTTTTTTTTCTGAAAAATCTTGATATTTCTAGGGTAAATATTTATCACAAAATAATACCATGTATGGAATACAAAACTGTTGTCAAATTTGATGTGCTTTACTTTTCCTTTTATAACAACTTTACACAAAACGCTCTGAGACTCTCCGTCTGAGTTTTAGAGATAAAAAATTTAGATGTCGAGTAATTGACTAACAAATCGAGATGTATTCTAGTCGAAAAGACAATAACAAATAAAAATATGATCTTTAACCATTGGAGATAACCATTCTCCACCAACGATTACTCGAGGGTGGAGTTGGTAAAGCTTCTCCCGTGTTTTATAACAATTAGTAATAACTCTAAGAAACTTCTCGACTTTTAAAATGTTTGTAACAATGGACTGTAAAAAGTGCTAAATTTTGTGGCGATTAGGATTAGGATTAGGATTAGGTGACCGTAGGATTATAATGTATATATAGGATAGATTGTTTTATGACAAGATTACGGGTGTAACAGCTGTTATTATTTGTTATACTAATTTTGTTTGTCATTTGACCTCGAGGCAGCCTTTTCTTTGTACTGATTGCATTTATTTTAAGAATAACTAACATATTTTGTCAGGCGGTCAAAATAACCGCTGACGGTAGGCAAAACAGAATATAAATGTTTCTCAGAAAATAAAAGATCAAACTAGAATTAAATACAGAAAAATATATTGTATGCATGTTTTAGGAAAAGTCAGAAATTATGAAGCGATATGATAAAGTTTAAATATGGTTAAATTTGTGTAGAAGTCGCGAGAGCGATCAATTTGACCGCGCCGGTAGATTTAATGTTAACTCTTAATCAGTTATTGTACTTTCGTTTCTTTTTTTGTGACATAAGGTTAGTGTCCGTAAGTTACTAAATGAATAAATATGCCGGATTAAGCTTGATTTGCACCGTACCTTTATTCGATTTCGTCCTATGACAAATGCCATTGAATCTGGAATCGCACAGTTACTTGGTGGGTTGGCGGGATGACGATGCGATGCTATGAAATCCCTTTGCGTCGCATCGAAGATACTATTGAGATCGAATTGTATCGATTGCTCAACCGTGCGTTCTCTTCTCTAGCGGCCGCGAATATTTAAAAGTAGGAGTTGCTTTCTAACAGATTTCGTTACGGAATCAGAATTGACCCTTAGCTTCGTCTCGTAAATAAAACACGTAAAAGATAGTCATAATTATCCCGAAACACCTCTGCCTCGAGCCAAATAAATATTTTTGGACTTTTTGTAATATTAATGTAGGTAGGCGGGTATAGATTTAGGGCGAGAAAGCTTTTGCTCACGAGCAATTATATGTCGGTTTGCCCAGATTTGAAAGTTCCTAGAATTAATATCATTAACCTTTTTAGTTTTAATAAAACTAAAAATATAGCTTATGTAAAGGCATTATAATATCAAAAAATAAATAAAAAGAATATCAATTACCCGCGTTCTACGAGAACAAAGTCGCGAGCAACAACTAGTTAATTATCTCTAAAATTGACACTACTCTGTTTTAACAGATGCTGGCTCAAAGACTTTGTGAAAAAGATCCTACAAAAATAGGTCAATGGGAGCCTGAAACAATTCCAAGTCAAGTGATCAGCGGTGGTGAGACTTCGTCCGATGAGGGTGAGCCTATTCTACAGCATGCGTGAAAGTGACAACCGCGAATATGTATCGATCCATGTATCATGTGCCAATTGCAAACGAATATCCAAAGTCCGGTGTCCACCTTGGGAATTCTTAGTTTAATCGACAGAAGCACGAGGACAGCGCGGAAGAAAGCCAGAATTAACCTACGTTTTCCATAGAGGATACAAAGCCGGACGAAGATATACAATCATATAAGTGCCAAGTTTGCACAGTGTTTACTATGAACGAATTATAAGAATGAGTTACATTGCTTTGTTGAACATAATATCAAATCAGATTCTAGTACAAATACCCAAGGGGATGGGGGCTTGAACATACCCAAGTGTAGAGAGAAAGAGAATACTCAGATATGAATTACAGATGAACTCGTAGTCAAGACAGATCACAATCACAATAGACAAACAATCGAAGACACGTATGTAGTGCCAAAATAATGCAGCGAACTATAGACAATCTGCGGTGAAATTTCAAAGAATTCGTTGCCGTAACAGATAAAATATAGCTGTAATAACAAAATACCATCACCTTTCGAAGGAAATTTTTCAAGAGAGATTTTCATTAACCAAGTTAATAGCGTTTGTTATTGTGATGAAACATTGCAGCAATTTTCTTCCAAGATGCCAAAAAAGTGATTTAATTACATTAAAAACAAATTCTACAATATGGTAATGTACAACAAAAAATTATCGAAAAAAATTACTATTATAATGAAACTCTGATTTATTTAATGTGTATTTATTTAATGTGTCGAAGTATACAGAGTACAAACAGAATAGTACTATAGTACAAAGATAAAAGAGGGAATTATATGTGAAGAGATAAATAAAAAACATGCTATGAAATTTCTAATCCGAGACTTCGTTTTCAGAAAAATTTATTTTGTGAATTCATCGGACATAGATTGAGGTTAGTTACTGTCCTATTCCGTTACTAATTGTTTTATACGACATAATTTTCTCGGTTATTTAGATTTCAATCAGAGATTTCCGATCACCGAAGATACACGATGATGTAGTTTGGTAATATAACGAATCTTTTTACAAATCCGGGTTCTTCTTTTTGCTTTTCTACCAATGTTGTCAGACATTCAAGCTCGTGATTTTTGTACGTGCCCACGTATAGCAAACAGAAGCTGTAGAAGGATTAATTATTTGTGTATTCAAGCAATTTCTAAAATCAATTGTATCTCTTTTATTTTTCGTAACATATTCCTTATTCTTTCAGTTTCAGTTATACTACTGTCTCACTCTGTATAATAGACGCACACCTTGCAATATAAAGCAGTTAAATACACGTTAAAAATTAATTGACTTCGAAAATTGAAAGCAAAAATATTGAATACTTAACAATACAATTTTGTTATTTTTGATACTCTAATAAACAAAATTTGCTGTGTAGCTAATCACATCATCAAAAGAGTGATTTTTTTATGTTTTGAACATTTTTATCGATACTACTTCCTAAAATAACAATATGTGTATTTTTAATTATCTGTCCAATAAGAAAATCTTTTCTAATTGAATATTATATACTTTCCTCATTAGAGTTTGCTTTTTGTATCATTTGTCGTAATAAGTAAAAAGATTAGAATAAATGATATCTGCTGTTCGGTGGACAAGAAATTTTCTGTACATTTGTATGAAGTATGTGTGTAGAACTATACACTTTTTCTTTATAGATTTAAATTAAAATGTAGTATTTCCATTTTAAACAGGTAGCATTATTCATTTTATTTTGCTTCAGTCTTTTAAAAATAATTTTTTAAGCGTACATAAATAACCAAGTCATCTGTATTTAACATAGTCATACGTGTATGTACATAATATAACATTAAATATATTGTACAGATTTATAATCAAATGTGTCATACAAAATGTACTAAAAAGTTATTGAAAGTATAATGGTTTATCTAAATGCCATTCCCAAAAATGAAGGAAACATTAAATTGATTTGATATCGTACTATGATATTACTATATTTTTTATTGATATATACTGGCATATTGATAGTTACAAACTTCTACATGTAATATTTCATGTCAGAAAACTAAATTTAGATAAAGTATTGTATATATATAATTTAAATTTATATTGAAATAAGTGCACTTATTATAAAACAGATAAAAAATTCCCAATGGGTGACGAGTACAAGTAAAACAATAATGTGCCAAATATTTATATAGAAACTTATAATATTATAATTTCAATATATCATTTAATTCTATGATTAGAAAAATCTCTTCTCAGATGGCATAACAGATAAACCATTAAAATTCTGTTTTAAAATTTTGGTACATACATGAAGATACAATCACAGAGTAAAGCGGATATTCTAACTCATTGATAATAAGAAATGCAAACCTATGTTTAGTGAGCGTTGTTTGTATTCTTATAATGGTTCACATAACAGCTTTTTCATTGTCACTCACATTTTTAAAAAACTGAAGAACATATTTGGTATTATTTACAATATTTATATAACAACATGAATATTATATATTATGATTACATTTAAAATCAGATCAGAATAATACAATACAGATGAAAGAAGAATTAACTTCTTGATTTTTTGATTAAACATTTCTTATTCAAAACGTTTATTTAAGTTTTTACGAACATATTTTAACCTCTATAAACTTTTCTTCTAAAATAGTTTTAAATATGGGGAGAAGCTATTTTCATTATTTATTACGAAGTTTATAGAATGAAAAATAGTTAAGCCGGATTATTTAAACCTTAACATTAACAATTTTGAAATTTGCTAAATGTGTATCTCATAGTATGAGATCTCTTAACACTGTTTCCTTTTATTGATTCAAACATTGATATAAATTCATTATTTTATGAAGCCTTGTTTGTCTATTTGTCTTCTTTCTTTGAGCTTTATATTCACTTAGCAATTGAATAATTTAGTATATTATTTTAGCATATTCCTATATAACTGTGTTAGATACGTATAAAACAAATGACATGCATCTATATAGAAACAAAAATTTATTCATTTTTATTTACATATTATATTTATTCTTTCAGTTTATGTTCTAAGATTATTTATGTACGTACGAAATATTTCTGATTTATTTTATGTGTACAAAACTCCTGCTTTCATTTTGCTTTTTAATACTAACGTATCCTAAAAACATGACATATTTCTAAACAATAATATGATACAACTCTGATTGTACACTACAACCTCTGAGACAAACATCAATTTATAGTTCTTTTCCTCGTATATTTTTTACAGAATTTTTAATGTGACATAATTTACAATATAATATATATTTCACTCTTTATTATGTGTTTAATAAGTGTTTGAAAGTAAATGTTAACTATAATAAGAAACTCAAATAAATAGAATATCATCATATATAGTGCTCATTTTGTATACTTATATGGATCACATAACACCACTAATAATAAGAGCTCAGACTGAAAAACTCCTATTTATTTTAAAGTAGAAAATTATAATTTACATCATTTGTAAAAATGGTAGTAATTTATTACTAAAAAGTTATCCTTCTTAATTATTATACCTTAAAACCAAAACATAAGTTAGAAATTCTGGTTTAAATCTCTATAAAGTTTCCTTCGACTAGTGATGGTGAGTAAACCTGTAAAGGTATAGTTCTTATCTAGTAAAAGATATAATATTTATATACAGTAGTATTGTGTCAGCATGAGGTGCAATGGACTGGTATGTGATTCTGTATGTAAAGTGCAACTGTTGCGTTCAACATTGAAGAGTATTCTAATATTAAAAATTAATATTATATCTAATTATTGATAGATGAATCATATATATGATTATATATATGATATTAGTATGATCAATTATGAAAATTATTGTTGATATAAGAGAAGATGTGTTTGTATATATTTATGTATAATATAATGAAATCCTATTATAGTCTTCACTGTATGTAATTGTAAGAAATTTATAATTGGGAACAGAATCGGTTATTCGGATTACCCACAAATTATAATTTTAGCGATCTTCATTTATAGATATCTTTTATTCCTCTATTATTTCTGAAATTTATAAATATTCTGCACCTTTAAAACAGAGTTAGGTAAAACATTTTAACTTTTCTCATAAATACATATTTATCATCATAATTATGTTCCAAGCTTTTATTTGAAATCATTTTTTATTACCATTAATTATTTGTAACAAAAATATATTTATTGATTTTATTAAATTTTCATAGTTGCAGACATATATTTAAATTCTTGTTAAATATTCATATAATGCTAAGTAAATAATATACATGTATCAGTATAAACAAAAATTAAATTTTTTCAACTTATAATAACATCGTAAGAACTAAAGTTTAAAATGATAAATTGGATAGTACAATAAAATACTTAAAATAAAAAATAAAAGATTAATTTGAACTTTAAAGGAAATTATACACAGACATACACTTAACTAAAGATATTTGAATTGTCAATTCAATAAATTTAAAAATAAAGACTATATATATGAATGTTGAAATTATAACAATTATTGATATGGTAATGATTTGTGTAATTTCTAACTCTGTTTAATAGCTAGTAAAATTAATATGCATATTTTAATAAGTTTGATTTAATTTAATGAAATGTTGCGGGCTAGATCATCATTATTGAACTCTGGGTAACCGATTTTCTGATTTTGCTTAAGGTATTTAAAAAGTAACATACCTTCCACAAGCGATAGCTATTCTATCTTATAACTATTAACATAATATGCAGAGCCCAGTTTTATTAACATGTCACTCAAGCACTACTTGTCTTTCCTACTGCATAATCAGATATCGATTATCACAATTTGTACCTATGTGTGCTTGAGACAATAGGAGACGAATGACCGCACAATCATGTACATGAGGTCCATTTGAAATGTCGCCAAACAATATCAATGTAGCATAGATCAATATAGCATTTGGTGTATATCCATTCTAATGAATACCAACTAAATCATGTATGAATTTCTAAAGCGTGCATGTATGTATGTCCACAATGCCAAGCCAACGATGTTTATATTTTGGAAGAAATAATATGATAAACAAAAAATAACTTTTGCATTGAAAATAATATTTGATAAAAAAATATTAGAAGGAAGATTTCATGGAGAAAACATATTTTGGAATGCAGCTGAAGCCAAATTTCATACAATGTAATATTTATCTCTAAACTATCTCACATGTGATTACTAAGATAGTTCTTTCAAAATATTATTGTCAATATATTTTCGAAATAATTGTTTTTTGTAAAAATATGAAGTATTTTAAACAACAAAAAGTCCTTTACATATCAAATCCATTAATTTAGACCTAGGGAATCATAAATATCTGTACTTTTCATCATTTATGCTGCACTAAATGAAAAAATTTGATGTAAGATAAGTATTCTATTCGGAAAGAACATTATAAATATGTTAAACAACATATTTTTTCTAGTGTTATTTGAAAATATTTTTAGATGATTTATATATATATTTATGTAAATCTATTTTTTGTTAATATGCAAACAAAAAATTTTTATGAATTTTATATGTGAGAAATCCAAGTTTGCTAACGTGTTTAATTAAATACCTATTGAAAAAATTGATGTAAACGTTACTTTAAAACAATGTAGGATATGAAGTATAGCATACAACAAACAGAGAATTTTAAAGTACTTAGTACATGCAATATTCTTTAACATGCACAAGGCATTTATCACTTATAACTAGTATATCGTTAAGGTTATTATATCAGAATATTACAACAGAAATTAACTGATTTGTTTCAACATGCACACAAGCTATCATATTATTGTCTTAAAACTATGTTTCTCGAAATATAATATATATTCCAGGTGAAAGGATCAGAGTAATATATTGCTTTATATTAATGCAATTACTTATAAATTCCGAAGGGAATGAAATTTCAAGAAAACGTTTTGGAGGAAGGTCCTAATATCTCCTAATAATGAATAAGTTCTAAAAATCTTCCAATTTTTGTATCATTAACAAGCAAGTAACGTTACTGTTACATAAAAAGCTTACTATAAATGCTAAAACTTTCATAATAATTGTAGTTTCCCCTTTCTTTAAAAATAATAATTGTAAAATTTACTAATCTATACACTGAAGAATAAGTCGATTCTGCGTAATATTCTGCTTAATAACACTATTTAGTTTAGTAAAACCCTAGAAAGAAGTGTTATAAGTGATAACATACTTTGGTCTGTATATTGTTACTATATGTATAACTCCTGTAAGAAGTTGGCTTGGCTCCTTCCAAACTCAGTATTAAAAAATGATGATATTGAAAAATGAAGAACAAGCAGGATCAAACCTACAATTTGTGGATTATTTTTGACCAAATTGTGTTTTACAAGGAAATTCTTCCAAAATTTATTATCTATCATTTTATTTAAAGAATTTCTGACACAATCTATGTCTTTTTACAAATGATTGAAATTTTATAATGGGTGTTGACAGTTGCAAACACTTGCAAACAGTTGGCAAACTAATATTTTATAAACATTTTTTTCCAGTACATAATCTAGCTAAATTGTACTCATGTGAAAACATTCATCTTACACTCTTGTAATTAGTTCCTACAATTATAATATACTTAAAGCGTAAACAATTTATTAGTGAAAATAAATTTTAATCAAAGTTGATCAAGCTTCTGTTGATGAATATCATAATGCAATGGGACCGCATTAAGATTTTATAAGATATACATATATGTACAAACATGTAATATCAGCTTTTATGAAATGTAAGAATGCCAACATTTTGCTAGTGTCGCCGTCAGTTTTCTTCCTGATTCTGTGACTCTGTTGACCTACTGATAAAAAAATGTAATTTATTTATTGTAAATAAAAACATATATTGCATAAAATGTTTTATATTACATATTCTGCATGGATACACAATTAACAAAATTTTGGTAAATGGAATGCAAGAATTAAAGCTCATTTAAAGTTTATCAAAAACCGTGAAATACATATACATTTTTGGATCAATATCAATATAATTTTTTAAGATAGCATCACAAATATAAAAGTATAGTTTTATGGATGATGTGGGATGGGAATAAATATTTAGTTTGCAATAACTGTGTGTGTGTATTATTTTATTAAAAGCTTTTTAACCTTTACATAAAGATTAATATTTCAATGATTTACATTTTTATGAAATTTAGTTTACTTTACATTTATATTGTTGCGGCCACGTATGTTGAGAAAAAAGGATTTTGAAACGAATTCAGGTGCCCGTAATAATAACAAAATGTAATATAAAATCAATAGACTTGTATTTAAGTTATATAGAGGTTTTAAATTACCGATAAATTGAACAACAAACTAAACTTTACGAGAACAAAATTAATGTTAATATTACCAAAGAAACATTTGATAAATAATATGTCCGGACTTTTTTTAAATATTGGCCTTTACATCGATGACCCATTCATATGGACTGAAACCTGTGGCTTTCTGTACGGATGTGTTGTACGAGAAAATTTCTAATCTTATCCTAGTCTGTCGCAGTGCAATAATATCTTGAATAATTTATAAAAACTCAATTTGCAAGTTACAGATGAAAGACGGTAGACGTTATGCTTTGAGTTTTGAATATTTTAATCCGTATGAATTGCTCGGGGCAACCAAACCTAGTTATGAAACGCAGTTGCAACAGGAACCGAGTCTACCGAGGCTAATAGAGTCCCATGTAAATATTTTACAGGCAAAATGGTCCTGAACGATTAAAAAATATTTATTTCTACGTTTTGAGATAGGCAAGGAATGTACAATATCTATTTGGAAGTTGTTTTGTGAGTGCCCGTAATTCTCATACATTGTTTGGTCTCGGCAGAGGCAGTCTTATTTCTTTGACAACTGGGATATGTCTGGATAAAATTTATAATATTCGCTTATTCTTGGTCAACAAAAATCTGCTCTAATTTGTATATAAAGTTTTGTCACTGTTTGATGACCGCCTACTATCAATTCAAGATATTCTTTTAGAATTTTTGATCTTCTGGATATAGATGGAGTTATAATTTCATTCATGCATATAGTAACAATATATTCTGGTGGACCACAATTTTTCTGAAGGAGAGCTTGGAGAAAGGGCCAACCGACGGGTTCTAAATTATTATTATTCCGAGAGATGTTTATGGTTTTAATAGCAATGAAATCCATTAATTGTTTCAAAGTGGTCAGACAAAAATTTATATTTTAAAGAACTGATCTAGCAGTATGGATGCATTTGATGAATAATTGAAGTACACAAAATTTTCTGCTTGGGAAAACCAAAGTATGACTAAAATTATTCCATTGCATCAGATACAGAAATTTTGTCGCGTTTCAACAGTTCACTGCATACAGAAGAAGCTGTTTCAATATTGAGGATAAAAAATGTACTAAGTTACCCTGAAGCGTGTGAAGGTAATTTTGTCGAATATAGAAACATAGGTGTTGCTGAACGAATGGTTGGATTTAGAGGATTAGCATCCGTAGCATCTGTGGTTAGGACTCATTAATTTTTTCGGGTCTGTCAATAAACTTCATTGGAGGTTGAACTGAGGTCTGCGCGTACTGATTAAAAGAAAATTCAAGCATAACAGCCTCACACACATCTCTCTCCGTGAAAAACCAAGACTTCCGTCGGTCTCATTCGCAACATCAACCATGAAACGCAGTATTGCAATTTGGACCTCAAAATCAGCTGCAGGTCCCAGATTGTCAGTCCAGATCGCAATGCAGAAATCTCATTAGCCAATTGACCTGTCACAGTGAAGACTCCAGGGAAATCACCAAAGATAGCCAACAGACTGCTGAGTCCAGGTAGACCCGTGATGTGTACACGATCGAGGCTCCTACCACTACTATTTGACTCTTTTTCGTCGGCAGTGAAATACTTGTCCTTATTGGAATTGCTAATCGAGTCGAGCTCTATTTCCACGTTGCATACCTTAATTTGTCCATATATTGTAAAAACGGATATTAGCTCTCGATCCGAGTAAGTGTCCTCGCTCCCTCCACAATCCACAATCGATAAATCGTTGCCATCAAGGTTCGTTTTTTAAGGATGCTTCGAAGATTAGAGGACGAGGACGAGGATGACAAAAATTTAGGAGTGGTATTTACATTTAAACTTGGTATTATTGAGTTTTATTTTAGATAAAGGGTTGGCATTGGGATTGATTTTTCCTGGTTTATAAACAATATTCATACTAGCCGCATTCTGTCAATCTTGCGCGCCACCTCATAATTTTCGACATTTGGGTCGACATTTTAGATTGACATAATGTATCCAAACATGACGCTGACTATAGTGAATCGTTGACCATACAAATACGGATGGAGATACTTTAATTTTTTATCGTGAAATAATGGGTTTTAGACTGATTAAGGGTTCGAAATGCGTATGCTGCGAGTATATCTTTACTAATGAGACCATGGCTCAGAAGGGCACTAAGAAGGGCTGTAACAAATTTGAGAATTGAGGTAGGGCTTCGGAAGATATGATATCTCGCAATGCTTCAAAAACAATTTGAGCTTTCTCATCCAAGTTAAAAGGTACATTCTTCTTCAGAAGGTGAGTAAGTGGCTTGGCAATCTTAGCAATCTTCGAAGCATCTAGAATACCTTCCTCAATCAGAGAATAGCTTAACATTATTTTGGGTTTTAAGTACTGGAAATTGTTTAACACTTTGACTGCTACGTTGGTAATATATGGCTGGCCACAGTTTCTTCTGTGACGCCACGGTGGTCATTGGTGCATCTAACGGTGCACTGAGTTAAAACACTGTGGCATTCCTCAGCGGAATATCTGATTTCGGCGTAGCAGTCAAAGTGTTAATTACCTCAATCGTTATCGAGTTGAGCTTAACTTCATTTGTCGAGATATGGCGCCCCAAGTGTGTTAATTCTTTATAGAAGAAAAGATATTTTTCCCGAAGCCAGGGGGGACTGTCGAGACAAGCGCCCCGCTTACGTGAATCTCCTATGTACACCGCAGGGTAGGTCGCCGGGAATATACTACACTCTCTCTACGCAGCCTTGGATAGTAGCGCACCCATGAGCACGAAGCCAAGGGTGGGATCAGAGAACGTCTTGGGCCCTCGCTTACGTGAGTCTCATCTAGAACTGTCGAGTTCGGTTAGCAAGATCTCTGACCGGCAGTGACGTGGCTGTATATCAACACCGATAGTCCCACCAATGATTAAAGTTGGGATCACGAGCGTCGAGTGATGCCTAGAGGGAGTTGCAACCCCTCAGCTCGACCAATTTGGGTTGAACTCGTGGGGGTAGTGGTTGAAGGCCAAAGGCTGACCAGACGGCCAATTTAAGAGGTATTTGGCTCCTCCGAATAGCCGTCGGCAGGTGAGCAGCGTCCCAACTGTTCCGGAATCATCCTCAAGAGACGGTAGGGCTAGGAAAGAAGCCCTGTTCGACTTGAGACGAATGAAAGTCCCTGCAGGCCTAACTAATACAGGTAGCAGGGTCCGGGTACCGACTGCGCTGGTTGGATGTGTTCCCAACCCCAAGGTTCTAGGGGTCCGGTATGGCTACTTCGCCGAGGTACGGATCCGTAAACTAAACCTTCTACGGCGGCAGACACTAGGTGCAGCACAGGTTCCCCCGGTCTACCATCTAGCCACAAGTCGCCCTTAGGTGTCCGAGCTCCAAGTATCTGAAACACTGCAGAGGCCTCTTCGAGGTGGCTCGACCCTTGCAATTAACCAGCCCAGGGGCAATCCTTCTCGCTCGAATTAGTTTCTGCGCTGCCGCCGTTGGACACCTGATCCAGGCTGACCACAGGCTGCCTCTGGAGGTCCTGGGTATCTCCTACTTGCAGCTCCAAAGCCCCACATCCCCGGCCCCAGCCAAGGTATTCCGAAACTCCTTCTTGGCGACCGAAATGTCGATTTCGACCACTCTCAGGTCCGCTGTCCTTGATCTAGCCATGACTCTCACCGTGGCCGGGTCCAGGGCTTGGGCCAGCCGCGCGGTAAGCGCGGGGGTCTTATTTCTCTCCTTATCTCCGGGGACTTCCAAAATGATGGTCCCGGTCATTGCCTTCCTAATTCTAACCTACTGAATGCCGACTGCGGCTAGCGGGACTTTCTGTCTAGCCGTCGCCAGCACCTTAGCGTAAGATACCTTTGCCTTCTCGCTCAACGAGCCATCACAGATGATCGCGGTAGGTGAGTGAGCACCGCCTTCCTACTTGCCTGCACCGGCACTCCTTTTTTGTGGCAGCTGCGCGATCCCCGCAGACTTGGTGGCACTTGGTCTTATCATGCTCTTCATTTTCCTTCCCACCTGAGGGCCGCTAGCCGGTGGAGACGTTTTCCTGCTCTTCCTGCCTCTTTCTCTGCGTCTTTTCTCAGTTTCCCCTTCCTTCGCTCGACGACCTTGCAATCACCATCCTTCTGCTCCCTCGGGAGTGATAGTAATTGTCATTAGGCTGGGGTTAGGAGTTACCCGTAGCCGTGGTTGCCTTCTTCGTCCGTGCCGTCGGGCTACGTCGCTGACATTATAGGCGCTCTTCTAGAGCCCTCATTAGTGAGGGCCCCAGCTCTTCTATTCTTCTTTCGAGGGCAGAGAGACGCTCACTCTTCCCTCGATCATCCTTTGTTAGGCAACCCGGTTCTGAAGTGGGGGCATCGCATCGTGTATTCTCCTGAAGAACGCGCACAGCCCTTCTGGATAGCTCTTTCCGAATGGCTGCGTTCTCCTCCTCCAACACCGCCAAACGCGCTTTCGCCAGCCTTGCAACTCCAGTGCCGCCAGCAGAGCTCGTCCTCCTGGCCAACTCCATCGCACCAGCGGCAACGGAGCTTCAGGGTTTTGAAATAGGTGTTCTTTCATGTTAGTCGATGTCGTCGCAACTTTTATTACTTCTTCGGCCCGCCTTATTAGTTCAGCACCTATGTCTGCTGTCAAGGACGTCCTCATTTCTAGAACCAGCTCCACAGGTACGTGTGGGGTTGTGGAGGTCAAGTTCCTTTCCCTTGCCCTGAACGTCGTTGATGAGGACGAAGTCACATAGACCAAGGACTCTACGACGTCGGAACTCACACTTCCCTTCGAGATTCTCGCCGTGGATGATCTGGTACTTGAAATCATGACCAAGATTAAACTCTCTGGCCTGACCGTCCTGTTCGCTATTCTCCTGGATCTCCTGGTCATCTTTCTTGCAGACTCCATTCCCTTCTCCATCTTCTCCCTTCTGCTAGTACTATTTCATCACCAAACGCAGAAGTCTGTTCGGAAGCCTGGCGGTCCACTCCCGTATGGCTGTGATCGTGAGATTTTTTTTTTTTTTTTTTATTTATTAGAATATTCACAATCAATTCTCGTTGAGAATTTTCAGTAACTTAATTTGGCGTGATACAATGACATGGATTATAATAGCTTTATATTGTTGGTTCTAGTAGAAACTAAGGATTTAATCTAGAGGGTATTTTCTTTTTAGTCTGCGGATCTGGTCCGTCGTGTCCAGTAGTTGGGTGACTAGTGGGTTGTGGTGGTTGTTGACTCTTGTGTTATATCTGCTTCTGGACTTGTGTATTTCATCTTTGACTGTAGGTATCTTGAGGTCACGGTGGATTGTTTCGTTGGTAACATACCAGGGTGGATTTAATAGGGATCTTAGCGTTTTCGATCGGAAGCGTTGGAGTATTTCAATGTTGGAATTACTTGCTGTTCCCCATAGTTGGATTCCGTAGGTCCAGACAGGTTTTATTACGGTCTTATAGAGCGTAATTTTGTTCTGTGTGCTTAGGTTGGAGCGACGGCCAATGAGCCAATAAAATTTTTTGAGTTTGTCCCTGAGTTGTTTAGATTTGTCTAGGATATGTTGTTTCCAGGTTAATCTCCTGTCCAGAGTCATGCCCAGGTATCTGACTGTGTCCTTGTTGGGAACTGTTATATTGTTAATGGAGACCTGTGGGCAGGTTTCTTTTCGCAGCGTGAAGGTTACATGTGTGGATTTTTTTTCATTAATTTTGAAGCCCCATTTATGGAACCACTTTTCCATTGAGTCGAGACCTCGCTGGAGAGTGGATGAGGCTATTATCGGGTTGGTGTGGGACGCTAATAGCGCTGTGTCGTCGGCAAATGTTGCTATGGTTATTTCTGTTGATATTGGTAAATCGGCAGTGTAGATGGAGAATAGAAGGGGTCCGAGGACACTGCCTTAGGGTATGCCCGCTTCTATTGGGAAAGTTGTGGTAATGGCGTTTGCGTATTTAACCATGAATTCCCTATTGGTTAGGTAGGACTTTAGGATGGAGTAGTAAGTGTGTGGTAGGACTTTTTTAAGTTTGTAAAGAAGCACTTCGTGCCATACTTTGTCGAATGCCTGTTGAATATCAAGGAATACCGCTGAGCAGTATTTTTTCTTTTCGTGGGTTTGGCTGATATTGTGTGTTATTCAGTGGATTTGCTCTATTGTGGAATGCTGCTTCCGAAAGCCGAATTGATGATCTGGCAGGATTTTCAGATCCTTTAGGAGTGGAAAGAGCCGATTCGTTAGGAACTTTTCGAATAGTTTTGACAAGGTGGGTAGAAGACTAATTGGGCGATAGGAGCTAGTTTCGTGTATTGGTTTTCCGGGTTTAGGGATGAGTGTAATTTTTGACGTTTTCCAGGTTTTAGGATAGTATTCAAGGCGAAGAATTGCGTTGAAGATTGAAGAAATGAGTGCAATCCCTTTTACAGGTAGTTCCTTAATTGCTTTGTTACTTATTTGATCATGTCCCGGTGCTTTCCTGGGGTTCAGACGATGGATTAATTCAGTAACCTCTAGAGAAGTGAAAGGTTTAATGGGGAGAGACATTTGGAAGGGAGAATGCAAGTATTCTGTTATTTCAGGAGCGGTATTGGAGGAATGGGGTTTGAAAACGTTGGATAGGTAGTTGGCGAAGAGGTTGGCTTTTTCTATAGGGCTTCGTGCCCATCCGCCTTGCGGACAACGAATTTGTGGGATTATTTGGGAGGGACGCGTGAGTTTCCTGGAAGCCTTCCATAGTGAGTAGTTGGAGTCGGCAGAGGGGGACAAATTGACGAGGTACTTTTGGAAACAGTCATTTTTGTATTTTTTAATGGTTTTGGTTAACTTCCTGGTTGCGTTGTTTAGCTTGCGTTTGTCGTCCGGTGTTCTATGGGTTTGTCATACTCTTCTTAGTCTTCGTTTTTCTGTAATTTTGTTTAATATGTAATGGGAGTATTCGTGTTTACTGATAGAAGTCTTGGTAGGTGTTGAGGAGCGGATGGCGTTTAGTATGCTCGTGTTTAAGTATTCTGTGGCAGTTTCGATATCTTCCTTTGTCTCGTCGTACGGTGCTTACGTCCCACCTACGACACAGAAAGAACTTTTAAACGAAAATGCTGGTTGTTGCGAATATGTCAGGAAGGCAGTCACGGGGGCGCTACTGTTCGAGATATCAGGCCAGGACGCTGGGAGTAGGGTATCCCGACTGGCCGAACGGATGGCGGCCACGCTGAAGGAATTACCCGTCAAGGTGACCGTGCCGCGCAGGGCAGCCGAATTAAGAATGACCGGACTGGACGACTCGGTCACCCCGGAGGAGGTGGCGGCCGCCGTTGCCGAGGCCGGGGGCTGCCACGCCGACGAGGTCAGCGTGGTACCCATACGCTACGCTCCTCGGGGCCTCGGGTCGGTGTGGCTACGCTGCCCGCTGACAGCGGCCAGGAAAATCAACAGAGGAGGGGACGCCCGATCGGGAGGTAAGATCAATATAGGTTGGTCAACGGCGAGGGCTATCCTTCTGCCGGCGCGTCAGCTCCAGTGCTTCAGGTGCATGGAGCCGGGTCACGTGCGCATGTATGCTCAGGTCGCACCTATCCCGGAGTGTTCCCGGACTGCACGACAGCCAGTTTGGCTTCCGGAGGGGACGGTCTACGGCCGACGCTGTGGCCCGTGTCCGCTCCTTGGTCGATGGGGCCGAACGGCGCGGCTACGTGGCGTTGGCCGTGTCTCTGGAAGTGGTCAACGCCTTCAACAGCATCCCCTGGGACAGGATACACCGGGCCCTCGAGTTTCATCGGGCACCCACGTATCTACGGGGTGTGGTCCGGGCATTTCTCTGGGACAGAAGCATCGCCTATGCTTGGCGACATGGTACATATATATGCGACATATATATATGTACGCGTGTGCTTCACCATATTGCTTCGTATAAGTCTAGATGTTAATTGATGTAAATCTTTGCGTATTTGTATATTTTATATTTGCTGGATTATTAATTGTTCAGTTTTAATAATATAGAACATACATATATATATATATGTCGGAGATGAAAGAACACCGGAACTCCTCCTTGGATTCGCGGGAATACCGTAACTCTGTAACTTAGCATAAACAAATGTCGCTCCGATTATTCGAGATTTATGATCATGAGCTTGGACTCGAGGCGACAATCAGTCGCCGAACGCAGCCGCGGTCAAAGGGATGAACGTTTTATCTAACAAAGGCACAGAGTAACTCTATACCTCTCCTTAAAAGAAATAGTCGTAGCGATACGTGGCAGTAAATACTTCAATAGTTTCTATCCCGCGGCCCGCCACACGCAGATTTTGTCCTCCGGGTAAGATGATCGCCGGGTGTCGGCATGCCTTTGTAGTGTATGTTTAGCTAACGTGAGGACCCGCTATAGATCTTAAGATTTAGTCAAGCGAAGTCCGTCAAATAGACTTTGTTGCAATTACGGGAAGATAGGAGAAACCTATCTTCCACGAACGTTGCCCCCCGTCAACAACCTCCCCTCAAGGGCGGCCAGCATCTCTTTCAAAACGCCGATATGGAGATCGACCAATTAGCAACAGCGCTAATTTCCCTCACCTTTGGAGCGAGGGCTTTCTTTGACGAATCTGAGGATCCCATATCCTTAGACCCACCCATTATAGTTTTCCTCGACGGCATCGTCGAGACGGAGAGTCATTCTTTCGTACGATCTCATCGACGAATGACAGTGCCACCTTGCAACCAGTGAATACCTCACATCTAGTTAACAAAGAGTTAGACTTGAACTGTGCGAGAACATACGTTTACCATCCCGTGACCGCGGATTCGTTTCGAACCTAAGGTCATTATCGCTAGTGCTACGAGTGCTTAATCTTGTTAATAAGCCTGTGCTAATAAACTCTCCGTTGTATCACGACAATGGCTAATTCTAATGAAAATTCATTAAACGCCCATCTCCATAATCCTGACTTCAATCCGACATATATATATATATATATATATATATATATATATATTGTAAGTAGTTTTAATAATACAGTATCGAATAACTTACTATTACTGTTCGTCAGGTTATTAGTTATTCGATGTGAATTACACACACACATATATATATATTTTAATAATAAGTTTCCACATGTAATTTTGCAAGCCCATTGTGGCTTATTAACAGGTTCAGTTGTACATATTTTATCCATTTTATTTCTGTACTTAACAATTAATTAAAATGTGTATCCCTGCTGTCTCCATTATTTCCCTTCAGCTGTCATGTCGTACCTGGTCGTTCTCGTTTTGATTGATCAGGTTAGTTCGTGGCCCATTCTATTTATTAGTTGAGTTTATTTAATGATTTTATTTAGTTTGAATTTATATATCTTCATTGATTGGCTTTATTATCTTTCCTATTATTTCATTTATTTTATTTTGTTTATCTGTCATACATAACCCTTTTATTTTGATTGGACCGCTGCTAATTAAATTCATTGGTCAATTGGTTAGTTATTAGTTAGTTTGTTACTATTGGTTGTGTTTAATTATTCATACGTTTGAATCGCGGCTTGTTTTATTTATTGGTTCATTTAATCATTCCGTTTTATTCGTATTTTGTATATCATTGTTGATTGGTTGTAGTGTCTCTTCCTATTGTTTCATTTACTTTATTTTGTTTGTCTGTTCTATATAGTCCTTTTTATTTTGATTGGTTATTAGTTAATTTATTATTATTGGTCGTGTTTAATTATTCATACGTTATTGGTTCGTGGCGTCACGTGCGGAGTGCGGGACGTGACACCCCCGCCCTTGATGTTTAAATTTCCGAAGGAAATTTGACTGATCGTTTCTCTGAGTTCGTCCGTAGCAGATGTAGTTGCGATTGGTTGTTGGTGGATGTCCCTAGTATGTAGTGACTTTTATCAATATTGAATTAATTATCTATCTGTTAATTATTTTTAACTTTATTTTAGTAGGCGACGTGTAATTTAAATAAAATTAATATTATTTATGTATATATATATAATGTTCAATACTTGGATAATTCAGGGATCGATTCTTAAGTCTGAAAATCGAGTTTTTTATTATGAAGTAATTAGATAAAATACAAAAATAAACAACAATTAATATGCGTCTATAACAATAAATAACAATAATTATATAAACGGGAAATAGCAAGTCTTTGGTACAATGTTTACCTGAAAATTGAAAATCGATTTTCAACGTCCTGAGCCACCGATCTTTCTTCTTCAGTCTTTAAAATCTTAAATAACTATTCTGTAACCTTGTCTGTCTCTAATGTAACTCTCTGTCCGTCCGTTTGGAAAAAACGTGCTTCTTCAAATGGTCGTTCGTAAAACAAAGGAAGGTCGCTCTGTCCGTAAAACACAGCCTGTCGTACTACCCGTAAAACAAAAAGAATCCTTATCCCACATGAACTCTAGGGAGTTCACATATATTTCATTGCGCGTGTTAAGGACTATTCCCTATTCATGACAATCTAAGATGACCGTTCATGAATGTCTCTAGTACATGGTGACTTTTATTAATGCGGTTTTATTATTTATTTGTTAATTATTTGTGACTTTATTTTAGTAGTTGACGTATAATTGAAGTGGGAATAATATTATTCTGTATTTATTTTAGTGTGTATGATTATTGCATGTGGTTTATTGCGCATGCGTGAGAACTGCTTCACGCTCGCGACGGATTTCCAAAATGGATGTTTGTGTACGTCTTAAATAAGAGTGTGGTGTTTTGTAAATTTGTTTGATATTGTAATAATTATTTTGTTACTTAGTTTCAACTCCGTTCTAGTGAAGTGTCAACGGTATTGTTTTGTGTTCGTCGTAATGTGTATGTTTAATTTAACATTGTTTTGTGTTTGTTGTAATATGTGTATATATACTGTGTGTTATTTTAATGTAATAGCGTGTGGATTATATCGTTGTCGAAAATATTAATTACTAATAGAATCGTTTCACCGTTTAATTATAAGGTAGTTTGTATTTATGTAGCTTTTGTTTAATTGGTTTAATCTAATGCGTGCATAGTGTATTGTGTCACCAGTCACCACTGTGTAGTATAACCTTATTTCTTTATACGTTATTTAGTATAGTAATACTGTAATAGCTTAACACAATATGATAATTCCTAATTTTAATCATGTTTGATTATTAATGCTCGGCTAATCTATCTTGATTAATTTCTAGCCTATTTCTATTTTTATTAGCTATTTCTATATCTTCCCAATTAATCTGTTGTTACTTAATACTTGTGATTTATTATTATTTCATATTTGTATAGTATAATTTTTGAGCTAATCTATGTATTATTGGTTAAAACTTGTTTATTGAATTATTACCGTTTGTAGTTTCTCAAATCCTATTCCTTCGATGCTACGTTACCGTGTGTAAGGCATCATCCGGTTTTCATTATATTCAAAATACTTACTACAGATACTTTTATTCATCCTATATTTGTAATTATAAACATATCATTTAGTTAATTAATTCAATATGCGCATAGTGCATTGTGTGAGCGACTGCTATTGTGCATTACAAATCTGTTTCTATATGTGAGGTATAATAATAATCGTGTAATGTAAGTCGAGACAAAACCATGTATTATAGATTAGAACTTGTACACTATATTATTACTGTTCATAGTTACTTCATTTTTATTCTCCAAGTCTACACGCTACGTCGCTCACGCAAGACACCTACCCAACGTAATTGGCATCACCAGGTTTTCATTATGTTCTTATTTGTAAGTATATAAAAAACGTTATTTAATTTATTTAAATCAATATGTATTGAGCTGTATTGTATCAACTATCGCTATTGCGTATTATAGAATTTATTTCCATATGTTGGATACAATAGTTTAACCATATTATATAGGTTAATATAATATAACACTTTCTTATTCTAGTCGTACCTATTATTGTCATTTGGTTAACCTATCTTAATCATTCTATAATTTTTTCTTATTAACTGATTTTATTTCTTCTTATCGAAGACTGATGCGCGAATGTTATAATGCCACTAATTTTCTTGATTTTTTAGTTTCCCTTTTCATTGGACGGCTGTAAGTCTATTGTCGAACATCAATCGTTGATTGATATCGTGTTTCTTTTTGTTTGATTATAATATTGTTGTAAGTTTTAATACTATTATTTCCTTTCATATATGTCAAGGCAATTGAGGTCAGTTCTTGCATTCGTTTCAGCTGACAGTCGTATTCTATGTTCTACGAAGTGGATCCATAATTTATCTCTGCGGAATTCCTGCATGTACACTTCCTTCTACGATGATTAATTGTGGACTAGGTACTTTTTACTTTCACTACCTTTAATGATGTTATTGAATTAACACGTTTTATAGAACACAAATAGTAATCTTTCTTTTGTTTTTAGGTTTCCACTATCTGCACTATTCGACAAGCAGTCATACTTACTTTGGTTTAACTACAATATTGTTATAATCGTTTAGTACTATTATATTTTGTGTTAAGGTAATTGAGGTTAATTCTTCCATTTGTTTCAGATGGCTGTCATACGTTATGTTTTGTGGGCGAATATGGGCTTATGACCTGTCTTTGCATATACACTTCCTTTTACAATAGTTAATTGTTCACAAGGTACTTTTCACTTTCACCGTTTTAATCACTTTATTGAATTAATACATTTTATATTTGAGTAATATGTAGAAAGTACATAGTAATTTCCTTTTCTTTTTAGGTTTCCACTATCTGCATTATTCGACAAGCAGCGCTACACTATATACTACTGCACTGTGTTACCTTCTGAAAACGTTTCGTTTATTGTTTATTTCGGTTATGCGTTAATTTTAACTTATTTAAGTGCACTGTTCGCGGAATCCCTTTTACTTCAATCATGACGTTTTGATTTTCTAAAATTTCTAACACTTTATGCGGTCCTGAATATTGATCGGAAAATTTTCCTCTTCTGGGTTCCTTTAATAGATATACTAGATCTCCTGTTTTGAAGTTTTGCAGGTTGATTCGTATGTCGTAATATTCTTTTGACTTTAACTTAGATTTTATCAGATTTTCTCTTGCCATTTGTTGGACGGTGTCGATTTTATCGAACAGGTCTCTGAGATATTCTGCATATGTTGGTTCCATATTCTCTTCGGTTATCATCTTGCCAGTAGGTTCTCTGGCTAAGTGCCCAAAGACTAGTTCGTGCGGGGAGAATTTCGTTCCTTCGTGTACAGAGGTATTGCAGGAAAACATGGCTAGTTCCACCCATTCGTCCCAGTTTCCGGAATTTTCGATGTACAATTTGAGGTATTCAGTTAATACGTAGTGAGATCTTTCGATGGAGCCATTGCTTTGTGGATGGTATGCTGACGTGGTGTATCGTTTTATGCGAAATCTCTTTGCTACTTTCTTCATTAGCGAGGATGTAAAATTCGCTTCCTGATCGGTAAGGATAGCTCTTGGTGACCCGAATCGGCAAATGAATCGTTTTACGAAAACGTCAGCTATCTCAGCCGAAGAGATTCCTTCCATCGGAATCCCGATTGAATATTTTGTCAATAAAACCTTGAATAGTTAGTATATATTTATTTCCCTTTTGTGTCTTCGGTAATGGACCAACGATATCCATACTAATTTTATCGAACGCTTTACCTGGCATGTCTGTGAACACCATCGGTTGCTTTGTTTTTATTCTAGTTAACTTTTTTAATTGGCATTCTTTGCATGTTCTTACGTATTCCTGGATTTCTTTCTTCATGTTTTCCCAATAATAGTATTGTCGTATTCTTTGATAAGTTTTTGTTACTCCTTTGTGTCCTACTACAGATGATTCATGTTTTTCTCGTATTATGTTGCTTCGCGTTTCCACCGGTGGGGTAATTATTTCCCCAGTACAGATGGTAATAGCTATGATTTTTTCCATGAATACTTCCTTCAGTTTCCTGATTATATATCGCCAAGATATTTCTTCCAGGTTTGTTTTGCTGATGCTAAAGGACGTTAATTGGTTTTTGTTTACCACATCCAGTAAGGATTTCAATGAATTCAATAGATTTTCTGGCGTTATAGGAATATTTCGATCTTCCTTTACGGGTAGGGATACGATGTATTTTCCGGAATCTTGATTCAATCTTGCTCTTTCCAACATTAAATCTTCATAATGCGGCAGTTTCCCTGCTTTCTTCATTTCTAGGGCTCCTTTATCTATCGGAGTGCCCAGTATATCAACGAATATTATTTTATAATCATTTACTTTTGTAATCGAGTCTCGCGTTTCCGAAATTTTTAGTTCCGCAAGTACCGCAGGCATTGCGTCCTTTCCTTGTTGCTGAATTGGTTCGGAAATTGTTATAGAGGGTTCTTCTTCATTCGTTTTATCGATGTCAGTTATCTTTTCCTCGTTTGTGTTTACATCGATTTCGGCTAATGCTTGATCAAAATATTTTGTGGGTGTTTCTTCTAAGGTGAGGTGTTTTCGAATGGAAGTTTTTCCTTGTTTTCCTGGCTTATCGTATTGCGATAATTCGCGTGGTTTAGCTTCAAATATGGGAGAGTCCTCGGTTGGCGTGTCTAGTTCAAATCTTTTGGGGGCGGGATATCGAATCGGTGAATCTTCTTCTATTTTTCTGATCGGTAGACAAACCTCAGGGGGGTTTCTAGATAATGCGTCTGCATTCGCGTTCGCTCTGCCTTATTTGTATATAATATCGAATTCAAAGTCCGACAATTTTAATTTCCATTTCCAAATTCTTGAGGTAGGATCTTTGATGGAATGCATCCACATTAAAGGTTTATGATCGGTTATAATAGTAAATTTTTTCCCGTACAAATATGGTTGGAAGTGCATTGCGCTGTAAACGATCGCTAGACATTCCTTTTAGGTCTTTTCCGATAGGTCCTTGACTTAGTACGCTGCCCAGATGCGTCTCACGACAGAATGATGGTTTTACCGGAGTGTTCGTCGGTTTTGGCGTCGGTTTTACGGGAGTCGTTTGTTGCGTTCGGTTGGATGCCGTCGGATCCGGTCTTCTCGTTGTAGTTTGTAACCTTGAGCGATTTATGGCGTTGCTACTTCGAGGTTCGCCCCCTCCCCTCGAAGGATTCGTCTGGTTTCCCGACTGCCTTGACGCGTAAGGCACAATTATTCCGGCATCTACTCTTGCTTTAAATTTATAACAGACTCTTACTAAATGCCCAGGTTTCTTGCAATAGTTATACATGATAAAGTTTTGTCTTGGAACGTTCGGACGATTCTGCGTCGGTGGTACGAATCTTCGATCCTTGCGATTATTTTTGTTGATACGCGGTTGTTGTTATAATTGTTGTTGTTGTTAGGGCGAGCGCTGTTCCGGTTATAATTGTTTGGGTTTCCTAGTCGTTGACATCGCGATCTATCACTTGTTTCAATTCTTTTGTAGCTCTCACGGCTTGACAAAACGCGTCGTCTAAAGATTGATATCCGGCTAATTTTACTCGCAGAAATATCTCGTTCTGGAGTCCTTTAACGAAGGCTTCTCTTGTGTCTCAATCTATAGTATCTAGCATATCCGCGGGTACAGTACCAAATTCACATCTTTCCCCATCCATTGTTGCTAGCCTGAGATTTCTAACGCGTTCTACGTAGTCTAATATGTCTTCTTCCGGTCGTTGGAACACCGTTGCTAATTCACCTTTATATTCGTTAACTGTGTTTCCCGGACCGAACATATTTTTTAGCTTATTTCCGAAATCACTTAGAGTTAACACTACACTGTCTTCTACGACGAGAAACGCATGTCCGTGTAGTTTATTCATCAATAATTTCACTAAGTGAGGTTCTTGATTTCTTGCACCATACTTTGGGCTCGTTCGCATGCCCTTAAAAATTGAAATACCGACGATCGATGGCCATAGAACACTGGCACTGACTTGATCGCGTCTTTTAACTTAATCGGTTGGGAATTACTATCAATGGGTTCTATTTCTTGCGGAATTAACGGCATTGATGTCGGAATTTCGGTTTCTCTCGATTCCCTACTTGCACGCAGGTCTTCTTCCACTCTACTTAGCATTACACTAATGTCGGTTAGTACGCGAAGATTCTCGTCCCACGCTTTCAATTTTTCCGACAATACCGTGATCGTGTCCTCATTCAGTGTATTACGTTATACAGTATTATGTTTGTTGAGAATTGTGGATCTTGATGGCCGAAATATTGTTATGGAAACAGTAAACTTATACTGGGCATTAATATTAACGTAGACACATATTTATTTTATAAACGATTTCTAGAATATTCATCGATACACACTTGCACGCGTCTCAGCACTTTCTTCCATACCCGACCTTTTATCGACAGTTAACCGACTGAACTGTTTACATTCGTCTGTTTTTCAGTCGCCGTGTACACACATATCTCCACACACAAATATCCACATACAAATATCTCTACTACGCATTTGACCTAGTCCAGCACAAAAATTATACATATCTCAATAATGTTACAACGTATAACATTGTAAAGTATTACTTTGTAACATATCGCGTTATATAGTATAACGTTATAACGAATAACGTTGTATAGAATTAGGTTGCTATGATTAACGTTATATAGTATCACGTAATAACGTATAACGTTATATAAAATTACATTATAACGTATGACGTTATATATTATTACGTTATAATGTCTTAAGTTATGTAGTATGACGTTATTGTCACGTCCCGCGCACCGAACGTGACGTCACGAACCAATAACATATGAATAATTAAACACGACCAATAATAATAAATTAACTAATAACTAACCAATCAACTAATGAATTTAACTAACCACATACCAACCAAAATAAAAGGATTATATAGGACAGACAAACAAAATAAAGTAAATGAAACAATAGAAAGAGACACTACAACCAATCAACAATGATATATAAAATACAAATAAAATGAAATGATTAAATGAACCAATAAATAAAACAAGCAGCGATTCAAACATATGAATAATTAAACATAACCAATAGTAAGAAACTAACTAATAACTAGCCAATTGACCAATGAATTTAATTAGCCGCGGTCCAATCAAAATGAAAGTGTTATGTATGACAGATAAACAAAATAAAATAAATGGAACAATAGGAAAGATAATACAGCTAATCAATGAAGATATGTAAATAAAATCATTAAATAAAAACCAGCTAATAAATCGAACGAACCACGAACCGAACAAATAAATCAAGAAATTAGAATGATTATATATCACGCAATAATAAAGGAGAATAAATGGAACAACAAGAGGATACGCTTTAATCAATCTACAAGTATAAAAAATATAGAATATAATTAATAAACTAAACGAGGTGCGAACTCATCTGATGATTCAAAATAAAATATTCATATAGGACACAACAGTGAAAGGGAAATAATCGAGACAGCAGGGATACACATTTTAATTAATTGTCAAATACAGAAATAAAATGGATAAAGTATGTACAACTGAACCTGTTAATAAGCCACAATGGGCTTGGAAAATTACATATGGAAACTTATTATTAAAATATATATATGTGTGTGTACAATTTACATTGAATCACTAATAACCTGACAAACAGTAATAGTAAATTATTCGATACTGTATTATTAAAACTAGTTACAAAAAAAATATATATATATGTCGGGTTGGCGTTAAGATTAGAGTTAGGGTTAAGGGCGTGAAACGGATCCCTATTGGCATTAAACGTGATCATTATGCAATAGGGGAGATATTTACTAGTGCAAATATGACTATGATAGAATATGACAAGTAATCGCGATAATTAGATACTCGAGAAGCTAATGACAATGATCCTAGGCTCAATAACGAATCCGCGGTCAACGGGATGACGAACTTTACCCTTCTTTAGCGTCTAAGTTGTACTCAATGTTAATGCAAGGAACAATCGCTACGTATAAGAATGACAGTTCAATCGTTGATGATATCGTACAAGAGAGTGGCTCTCCGTCACAGTGACGCTGTCGAGGAAAACTATGATGGGTGTGTCTAAGGGCACGAGATCATCGGATTCGCAGAGGAAAGTCTTCGTTCGAAGGGTGAGGAAAATGGACGTTACTGTTAATTGGTCAATTTCCATGTTGGTCGTTAGAGAAGGATGTTAGCTGTCCTTGGGAAAAGTTGCCAGTGGGAAACGTTCGTGGAAGGATAGATTTCTCTTATCTTCACGTAGTTGGGGCACAGGCTATTTGTCTATTTGAAAGACTTTGTATAATTGAAACTTAATATTCGTAGCGGGTCCTCACCCAACTAAACATATACTGTGAAGATGCGTTGGCATCTGGCAATCATCTTACTCGAAGGACAAAGTTTGCGTGTGGCGAGCCACGGGACAGAAATCGTTGAAATGATTACCGTCGTGCCCTTGAACAAAACGTTCATCCCTTGACCGCGCGTACGACTTGGTTGTCGCCTCGAGCCCCAGCTTACTACCATAAACCTCAAATAAGTACAGTCGGATCGAATGACAATTTCTTATTATTAGTATTACAGTACTAAGGGGTCATCCCCAATTTCCAAAGGGAAGGTACCGGGGTTCTTTCATCTCCGACATATATAAACTTTTTATTTTGATGGTCCGCGGCTGATAAAATTTATTATTCGATCGGTTAGATGTTAGTTTATTATTGGTCATGTTCAATTATTCATACCTTTGAAACACAGCTTGCTCTATTTATAGGTTCATTTAAAAAAATTATTTAATTTTGTCTATTACATATCCTCATTAATTGGTTGCAGTATATTCCCTATTGTTCCATTTATTTTGTTTTGAAATCTTTTTATTTCGATTGGTCCGTGGCTAGTTAAATTTATTAGATAATTGGGTAGATGCTAGTTAGGCTATTATTGGGTTGTACATAATTATTCGTAAGTTTGAATCGCGGGACGGGACAATATAATGTTATATGTTATAATCTAATACTACACATCGTCACATGTCATAACGTAATACTACATAACGTAATACGTTATAACGTAATATTAAATAACGTTATAAGTTATAACGTAATATTATATAATGTTATACGTTATAACGTAATACTGTATAACGGTATACGATATAACGTAATACTATATAACGTCATACGATATAACGTAATACTATATAACGTAATACTATATAACGTAATACTATATAAGGTTATACGTTATAACGTAATACTATATAACGTTATACGATATAACGTAATACTATATACCGTTATACGTTATAACATAATACTATATAACGTTATACGTTATAACGTAATACTATATATCGTTATACGTCATAATGATGTACTATATAACGTTATATGATATAACGTAATACTATATAACGTTATACGTTATAACGTAATACTATATAACGTTATACGCTATAACGTAATAATATATAACGTTATACGATATAACGTAATACTATATACCGTTATACGTTATAACATAATACTATATAACGTTATACGTTATAACGTAATACTATATAACGTTATACGTTATAACGTAATACTATATAACGTTATACGTCATAATGATGTACTATATAACGTTATATGATATAACGAAATACTATATAACGTTACACGCTATAACGTAATACTATATAACGTTATACGTTATAATGTAATACTATATAAGGTTATACGTTATAACGTAATAGTATATAACGTTACACGTTATAACGTATTACTATATAAGCTTATGCGTTATAACGTAATACTATATATCGTTATACGATATAACGTAATACTATATCACGTTACTCAATATAACGTAATACTATGTAACGTAACACGTTATAACGTAATACTATATAACGTTATACGTTATAACGTAATACTATATAGGGTTATAAGTTATAACGTAATACTATATACCGTTATACGTTATAACATAATACTATATAACGATATACGCTATAACGTAATAGTATATAACGTAATACTATATAACGTTACTCGATATAACGTAATACTATGTAACGTAACACGTTATAACGTAATACTATATAACGTTATACGTTATAACGTAATACTATATAACATAATACTACATAACGCTTTACTGGATAATGTTATACGTTATAACGTAATACTATATACCGTTATACGTTACAACATAATACTATATAACGTTATACGTTATAACATAATACTATATAACGATATACGCTATAACGTAATAGTATATAACGTAATACTATATAACGTTACTCGATATAACGTAATACTATGTAACGTAACACGTTATAACGTAATACTATATAACGTTATACGTTATAACGTAATACTATATAACATAATACTACATAACGCTTTACTGGATAATGTTATACGTTATAATGTAATACTATATACCGTTATACGTTATAACATAATACTATATAATGTTATACGTAATAACGTAATACTATATAACGTTATACGTCATAATGATGTACTATATAACGTGATAAGTTATAACGTAATAGTATATAACGTTATACGTTATAACGTAATACTATATGCCGTTATACGTTATAACATAATACTATATAACGTTATACGTAATAACGTAATACTGTCTAACGTTATACGTCATAATGATGTACTATATACCGTTATATATTATAACGTAATACTATATAACGTTATACGTTATAGCGTACTACTATATAACGTTATACGCTATAACGTAATACTATATACCGTTATACGTTATAACATAATACTATATAACGTTATACGTTATAACGTAATACTATATAACGTTATACGTCATAATGATGTACTATATAACAATAAATGATGTAACGTAAGACTATATAACGTTATACGTTATAACGTAATACTATATAACGTTATACGCTATAACGTAATACTATATAACGTTATACGATATAACGTAATACTATATAACGTTATACGTTATAACATAATACTATATAACGTTATACGTTATAACGTAATACTGTATAACGTTATACGTTATAACGTAATACTATATAACGTTATACGTCATAATGATGTACTATATAACGTTATATGATATAACGAAATACTATATAACGTTACACGCTATAACGTAATACTATATAACGTTATACGATATAGCGTAATACTATATACCGTTATACGTTATAACATAATACTATATAACGTTATACGTTATAACGTAATACTATATAACGTTGTACGTCATAATTATGTACTATATGACGTTACACGCTATAACGTAATACTATATAACGTTTTACTATATGACGCTTTACTATATAACGTTATACGTTATAACGTAATACTACATAACGGTATACTATATAACGTTGTACGTTATAACGTAATACTATATAAGGTTATACGTTATAACGTAATACTATATAACGTTATACGTTATAACGCAATACTAAATAACATAATACTACATAACGCCTTACTGGATAATGTTATACGTTATAACGTAATACTATATACCGTTATACGTTACAACATAATTCTATATAATGTTATACGTAATAACGTAATACTATATAACGTTATACGTCATAATGATGTACTATATAACGTTGTGAGTTATAACGTAATAGTATATAACGTTATACGTTATAACGTAATACTATGTAACGTTATACGTTATAACGTAATACTATATATGGTTATACGTTATAACGTAATACTATATAACGTTATACGTTATAACGTAATACTATATAACATAATACTACATAACGCCTTACTGGATAATGTTATACGTTATAACGTAACACTATATACCGTTATACGTTACAACATAATACTATATAACGTTATACGTAATAAGGTAATACTATATAACGTTATACGTCATAATGATGTACTATATAACGTTGTGAGTTATAACGTAATAGTATATAACGTTATACGTTATAACGTAATACTATATACCGTTATACGTTATAACATAATACTATATAACGTTATACGTTATAACGTAATACTATATAACGTTATACGTTATAACGTAGTACTATATAACGTTATACTATATGACGCTTTACTATATAACGTTATACGTTATAACGTAATACTACATAACGGTATACTATATAACGTTGTACGTTATAACGTAATACTATATAAGGTTATACGTTATAACGTAATACTATATAATGTTATACGTTATAACGCAATACTATATAACATAATACTACATAACGCCTTACTGGATAATGTTATACGTTATAACGTAATACTATATACCGTTATACGTTACAACATAATACTATATAACGTTATACGTTATAACATAATACTATATAACGATATACGCTATAACGTAATAGTATATAACGTAATACTATATAACGTTACTCGATATAACGTAATACTATGTAACGTAACACGTTATAACATAATACTATATAACGTTATACGTAATAACGTAATACTATATAACGTTATACGTCATAATGATGTACTATATAACGTGATAAGTTATAACGTAATAGTATATAACGTTATACGTTATAACGTAATACTATATGCCGTTATACGTTATAACATAATACTATATAACGTTATACGTAATAACGTAATACTGTCTAACGTTATACGTCATAATGATGTACTATATACCGTTATATGTTATAACGTAATACTATATAACGTTATACGTTATAGCGTACTACTATATAACGTTATACGTCATAATGATGTACTATATAACAATAAATGATATAACGTAAGACTATATAACGTTATACGTTATAACGTAATACTATATAACGTTGTACGCTATAACGTAATACTATATAACGTTATACGATATAACGTAATACTATATAACGTTATACGTTATAACATAATACTATATAACGTTATACGTTATAACGTAATACTGTATAACGTTATACGTTATAACGTAATACTATATAACGTTATACGATATAACGTAATGCTATATAACGTTATACGTTATAACGTAATACTATATAAGGTTATACGTTATAACGTAATACTATATAATGTTATACGTTATAACGCAATACTATATAACATAATACTACATAACGCCTTACTGGATAATGTTATACGTTATAACGTAATACTATATACCGTTATACGTTACAACATAATACTATATAACGTTATACGTTATAACATAATACTATATAACGATATACGCTATAACGTAATAGTATATAACGTAATACTATATAACGTTACTCGATATAACGTAATACTATGTAACGTAACACGTTATAACATAATACTATATAACGTTATACGTAATAACGTAATACTATATAACGTTATACGTCATAATGATGTACTATATAACGTGATAAGTTATAACGTAATAGTATATAACGTTATACGTTATAACGTAATACTATATGCCGTTATACGTTATAACATAATACTATATAACGTTATACGTAATAACGTAATACTGTCTAACGTTATACGTCATAATGATGTACTATATACCGTTATATGTTATAACGTAATACTATATAACGTTATACGTTATAGCGTACTACTATATAACGTTATACGTCATAATGATGTACTATATAACAATAAATGATATAACGTAAGACTATATAACGTTATACGTTATAACGTAATACTATATAACGTTGTACGCTATAACGTAATACTATATAACGTTATACGATATAACGTAATACTATATAACGTTATACGTTATAACATAATACTATATAACGTTATACGTTATAACGTAATACTGTATAACGTTATACGTTATAACGTAATACTATATAACGTTATACGATATAACGTAATGCTATATAACGTTATACGTTATAACGTAATACTATATAACGTTATACGTTATAACGTAATACTATATAACGTTATACGTTATCACGTAATGCTATATAACGTTATACGATATAACATAATACTATATAGCATTATACGTTATAACGTAATACTATATAACCATACACGTTATAACGTAATACTATATAACGTTACATGCTATAACGTAATACTATATAACGTTACACGTTATAACGTATTACTATATAACGCTAAACGTTATAACGTAATACTATATAAGGGTATACGTTATAACGTAATACTATATAACATTATACGATATAGCGTATACTATATACCGTTATACGTTATAACGTAATACTATATAACGTTATACGTTATAACGTAATGCTATATAACGTTATACGATATAACATAATACTATATAGCATTATACGTTATAACGTAATACTATATAACCTTACACGTTATAACGTAAGACTATATAACGTTACACGTTATAACGTAATACTATATAACGTTACACGTTATAACGTGTTACTATATAACGTTATACGTTATAACGTAATACTATATACCGTTATACGATATAACGTAATACTATATACCGTTATACGTTACAACATAATACTATATAATGTTATACGTTACAACATAATACTATATAACGTTATACGTCATAATGATGTACTATATAACGTTATATGTTACAACGTGATACTATATAACGTTATACGTTATAACGTAATACTATATAACGTTACATGCTATAACGTAATACTATATACCGTTATACGTTATAACATAATAATATATAACGTTATACGTTACAACGTAATACTATATAACGTTATCCGTTATAACGCAATACTATATACCGTTATACGTTATAACATAATACTATATATCGTTATACGTCATAATGATGTACTATACAACGTTATATGTTATAACGTAATATTATATAACGTTATACGTTATAACGTAACACTATATAACGTTATACGTTATAACGTAACACTAACGTTATACGTTATAACGTAATACTATATAACGTTATACGTTATACCGTAATACTATATAACGTTATGCGCTATAACGTAATAGTATATAACGTTACACATTATAACGTATTACAATATAACGTTAAACGTTATAACGTAATACTATATAAGGGTAAACGTTATAACGTAATACTATATAACGTTATACGATATAACGTAATACTATATACCGTTACACGTTATACCATAATACTATATAACGTTATTCGTTATAACGTAATACTATACAACTCTATACGTTATAACGTAATACTTTATAACGTTATACGCTATAACGTAATAGTATATAACGATAAACGTTATTACGTATTACTATATAACGTTATACGTTATAACGTAATACTATAAAGCGTTATACGATATAACGTAATACTATATACCGTTATACGTTATAACATAATACTATATAACGTTATTCGTTATAACGAAATACTATACAACTCTATACGTTATAACGTAATACTTTATAACGTTATACGCTATAACGTAATAGTATATAACGATAAACGTTATTACGTATTACTATATAACGTTATACGTTATAACGTAATACTATATAGCGTTATACGATATAACGTAATACTATATACCGTTATACGTTATAACATAATACTATATAACGTTTTACGTTATAACGTAATATTATATAACGTTATAGGATATAACGTAATACTATATACGTTATACGTTACAACATAATACTATATAACGATATACGCTATAACGTAATAGTATATGACGTTATACATTATAACATAATACTGTATAGACTTACACGCTATAACGTAATACTACATAACGTTATACGATATAACGTAATACTATATACCGTTATACATTATAACATAATACTATATAACGATATACGCTCTAACGTAATAGTATATGACGTTATACATTATAACATAATATTGTATAGCCTTACACGCTATAACGTAATACTACATAACGCTATACGATGTAACGTAATACTATATACCGTTATACGTTATAACATAATACTATATAACTTTATACGTTACAACATAATACTATATAATGTTATACGACATAATGATGTGCTATATAACGTTATACGTAATAACGTTATACTATATAACGTTATACGTTATAATATAATACTACATACCGTTATACGATATAACATAATACTATATAACGTTATACGTCATAATGATGTATTATATAACGTTATACGTAATAACGTTATACTATATAACGTTATACGTTATAATATAATACTATATACCGTTATACGTTATAACATAATGCTATATAACGATATACGCTATATCGTAATAGTATATAACGTTACACGTTATAACGTATTACTATATAACGTTATACGTTATAACGTAATACTATATAACGTTATACGATATAACGTAATGCTATATAACGTTATACGATATAACCTAATACTATATACCGTTATACGTTATAACGTATTACTATATAACGTTATATGTTATAACGTAATACTATATAACGTTATACGATATAACGTTATACTATATACCGTTATACGATATAACATAAGACTATATAACGTTATACGTTATAACGTATTACTATATAACGTTATACGTAATAACGTTATACTATATAACGTTATACGTATTAACGTTATACTATATAACGTTTATACGATATAACGTAATATTATATAACGTTATACGTTATAACATAATACTGTATAGTCTTACACGCTATAACGTAATACTATATAACGTAATACTATATCCCGTTATATGTTATAATATAATACTAACTATATAACGTTATAGGTTACAACATAATACTATATAACGTTATACGTTACAACATAATACTATATAACGTTATACGTCATAATGATGTACTATATAACGTTATATGTTACAACGTAATACTATATAACGTTATACGTTATAACGTAATACTATATAACGTTATATGTTATAACGTAATACTATATAACGTTATACGTTATAACGTAATACTATATAACGTTATACGCTATAACGCAATAGAATATAATGTTACACGTTATAACGTATTACTATATAGCGTTATACGTAATAACGTAATACTATATAACGTTATACGATATAACGTTATACTATATACCGTTATGCGTTATAACATAATACTATGTAACGTTATACGTTATAACGTAATATTATATAAGGTTATACGTTATAACGTAATACTATATAACGTTATACGTTATAACGTAATACTATATAACGTTATAGGATATAACGAAATACTATATCCCGTTATACGTTACAACATAATACTATTATACGTTATACGTTATACGTTATAACGTAATACTACATAACGTTATAAGTCATAATAATGTACTATATAACGTTATATGTTATAACGTAATACTATATAACGTTATACGTTATAACGTAATACTATATAACGTTATACGCTATAACGTAATAGTATATAACGTTATACGTTATATCGTAATACTATATAACGTTATACGTTATAACCTAATACTATATAAAGTTATACGATATAACATAATACTATATAACGTTATACGTTATAACGTAATACTTTATAACGTTATACGCTATAACGTAATAGTATATAACGTGATACGTTATAACGTAATACTATATAACGTTATACGTTATAACGTAATACTATATAACGTTATACGCTATAACGTAATAGTATATAACGTTATATGTTACAACGTAATACTATATAACGTTAGACGATATAACATAATACTATATAACGTTATACGTTATAACGTAATACTATATAACGTTACACGTTATAACGTATTACTATATAACATTACACGTTATAACGTATTACTATATAACGTTATAAGTTATAACGTAATACTATATAAGGGTATACGTTATAACGAAATACTATATCACGTTATACGTTATAACGTAATACTATATAACGTTATACGATATAACGTAATACTATATATCGTTACACGTTATAACGTAATACTATATAACGTTACACGTTATAACGTAATACTATATAACGTTACACGTTATAACGTAATACTATATAACGTTACACGTTATAACGTATTACTATATAACGTTATACGTTATAACGTAATACTATATACCGTTATACGATATAACGTAATACTATATACCGTTATACGTTACAACATAATACTATATAACGTTATACGTCATAATGATGTACTATATAACGTTATACGTTATAACGTAATACTATATAACGTTATACGTCATAATGATGTACCATATAACGTTATATGTTACAACGTAATACTATATAACGTTATACGTTATAACGTAATACTATATAACGTTACATGCTGTAACGTAATACTATATAACGTTACACGTTATAACGTATTACTATATAACGCTAAACGTTATAACGTAATACTATATAAGGGTATATGTTATAACGTAATACTATATAACGTTATCCGTCATAATGATGTACCATATAACGTTATATGTTACAACGTAATACTATATAACGTTATACGTTATAACGTAATACTATATAAGGATATACGTTTTAACGTAATACTATATAACGTTATACGTTATACCGTAATACTATATAACGTTATGCGCTATAACGTAATAGTATATAGCGTTACACATTATAACGTATTACAATATAACGTTAAACGTTATAACGTAATACTATATAAGGGTATACGTTATAACGTAATACTATATAACGCTATACGATATAACGTAATACTATATACCGTTATACGTTATACCATAGTACTATATAGCGTTATTCGTTATAACGTGATACTATACAACTCTATACGTTATAACGTAATACTTTATAACGTTATACGCTATAACGTAATAGTATATAACGATACACGTTATAACGTATTACTATATAACGTTACACGCTATAACGTAATACTATATAACGTTACACGTTGTAACGTATTGCTTTATAACGCTAAACGTTATAACGTAATACTATATAAGGGTATACGTTATAACGTAATACTATATAACATTATACGATATTGCGTATACTATATACCGTTATACGTTATAACATAATACTATATAACTTTATACGTTACAACGTAATACTATATAACGTTATCCGTTATAACGCAATTCTATATACCGTTATACGTTATAACATAATACTATATAACGTTATACGTCATAATGATGTACTATATAACGTTATATGTTATATATAACGTTATACGATATAACGTAATACTATATACCGCTATACGTTATAACATAATACTATATAAGGTTATAAGTTATAATGTAATACTATATGACGTTATACGTTATAACGTAATACTATAAAACGTCATACGCTATAACGTAATACTACATAACGTTATGCGATATAACGTAATACTATATACCGTTATACGTTATAATATAATACTATATAACTTTATACGTTACAACATAATACTGTATAACGTTATAAGTCATAATGATGTACTATATAACGTTATACGAAATAACGTTATACTATATAACGTTATACGAAATAACTTTATACTATGTAACGTTATACGTTATAATATAATACTATATACCGTTATACGTTACAACATATTACTATATAACGTTATACGTCATAATGATGTACTATATAACGTTATACGTAATAACGCTATACTCTATAACGTTATACGTTATAATATAATGCTATATACCGTAATACGATATAACATAATACTATATAACGTTATACGTCACAATGATGTACTATATAACGTTATATGTTATAACGTAATACTATATAACGTTATACGTTATAACGTAATACTATTTAACGTTATACGTTATAACGTAATACTATATAACGTTATACGCTATAACGTAAAACTATATAACGTTATACGCTATAACGTAATACTATATAAAATTATACGTTATAATGATGTACTATATAACGTTATATGTTATAACGTAATTCTATATAACTTTATACGTTATAACATAATACTATATACCGTTATACGATATAACATAATACTATATAACGTTATACGTCATAATGATGTACTATATAACGTAATACTATATAACGTTATACGCTATAACGTAATACTATATAGCGTTATACGTTATAATGATGTACTATATAACGTTATATGTTATAACGTAATTCTATATATCGTTATACGTTATAACGTAATACTATATAACGTTATACGCTATAACGTAATAGTATATAACGTTACACGTTACAACGTATTACTATATAACGTCATACGTGAAAACGCAATACTATATAAGGGTATACGTTATAACGTGATACTATATAACGTTATACGATATAACGTAATACTATATACCGCTATACGTTATATCATAATACTATATAATGTTATAAGTCATAATGTAATACTATATGACGTTATACGTTATATCGTAATACTATAAAACGTCATACGCTATAACGTAATACTACATAACGTTATGCGATATAACGTAATACTATATACCGTTATACGTTATAATATAATACTATATAACTTTATACGTTACAACATAATACTATATAATGTTACACGTCATAATGATGTACTATATAACGTTATACGAAATAACGTTATACTATATAACGTTATACGAAATAACTTTATACTATATAACGTTATACGTTATAATATAATACTATATGCCGTTATACGTTACAACATATTACTATATTACGTTATACGTCATAATGATGTACTATATGACGTTATACGTGATAACGTTATACTATATAACGTTATACGTTATAATATAATACTATATACCGTTATACGTTACAACATAATACTATATAACGTTATACGTCATAATGATGTATTATATAACGTTATATGTTATAACGTAATACTATATAACGTTATACGTTATGACGTAGTACTATATAACGTTATATGTTATAACGTAATACTATATACCGTTATTCGTTACAATATAATACTACAAAACGTTATACGATATAACGTAATACTATATACCGTTATACGTTATAATGATGTACTATATAACGTAATACTATATAACGTTATACGCTATAACGTAATACTATATAACGTTATACGCTATAACGTAATACTATATAACGTTATACGTCATAATGATGTACTATATAACGTTATATGTTATAACGTAATTCTATATAACGTTATACGTTATAACATAATACTATATACCGATATACGATATAACATAATACTATATAACGTTATACGTCATAATGATGTACTATATAACGTTATATGTTATAACATAATTCTATATAACGTTATACGTTATAACATAATACTATATACCGTTATACGATATAACATAATATATATAACGTTATACGTCATAATGATGTACTATATAACGTAATACTATATAACGTTATACGATATAACGTAATACTATATAACGTTATACGTTATAACGTAATACTATATAACGTTATACGTCATAATGATGTACCATATAACGTTATATGTTACAACGTAATACTATATAACGTTATACGTTATAACGTAATACTATATAACGTTACATGCTGTAACGTAATACTATATAACGTTACACGTTATAACGTATTACTATATAACGCTAAACGTTATAACGTAATACTATATAAGGGTATATGTTATAACGTAATACTATATAACATTATACGATATAGCGTATACTATATACCGTTATACGTTATAACATAATACTATATAACGTTATACGTTACAACGTAATACTATATAACGTTATCCGTCATAATGATGTACCATATAACGTTATATGTTACAACGTAATACTATATAACGTTATACGTTATAACGTAATACTATATAAGGATATACGTTTTAACGTAATACTATATAACGTTATACGTTATACCGTAATACTATATAACGTTATGCGCTATAACGTAATAGTATATAGCGTTACACATTATAACGTATTACAATATAACGTTAAACGTTATAACGTAATACTATATAAGGGTATACGTTATAACGTAATACTATATAACGCTATACGATATAACGTAATACTATATACCGTTATACGTTATACCATAGTACTATATAGCGTTATTCGTTATAACGTGATACTATACAACTCTATACGTTATAACGTAATACTTTATAACGTTATACGCTATAACGTAATAGTATATAACGATACACGTTATAACGTATTACTATATAACGTTACACGCTATAACGTAATACTATATAACGTTACACGTTGTAACGTATTGCTTTATAACGCTAAACGTTATAACGTAATACTATATAAGGGTATACGTTATAACGTAATACTATATAACATTATACGATATTGCGTATACTATATACCGTTATACGTTATAACATAATACTATATAACTTTATACGTTACAACGTAATACTATATAACGTTATCCGTTATAACGCAATTCTATATACCGTTATACGTTATAACATAATACTATATAACGTTATACGTCATAATGATGTACTATATAACGTTATATGTTATATATAACGTTATACGATATAACGTAATACTATATACCGCTATACGTTATAACATAATACTATATAAGGTTATAAGTTATAATGTAATACTATATGACGTTATACGTTATAACGTAATACTATAAAACGTCATACGCTATAACGTAATACTACATAACGTTATGCGATATAACGTAATACTATATACCGTTATACGTTATAATATAATACTATATAACTTTATACGTTACAACATAATACTGTATAACGTTATAAGTCATAATGATGTACTATATAACGTTATACGAAATAACGTTATACTATATAACGTTATACGAAATAACTTTATACTATGTAACGTTATACGTTATAATATAATACTATATACCGTTATACGTTACAACATATTACTATATAACGTTATACGTCATAATGATGTACAATATAACGTTATACGTAATAACGCTATACTCTATAACGTTATACGTTATAATATAATGCTATATACCGTAATACGATATAACATAATACTATATAACGTTATACGTCACAATGATGTACTATATAACGTTATATGTTATAACGTAATACTATATAACGTTATACGTTATAACGTAATACTATTTAACGTTATACGTTATAACGTAATACTATATAACGTTATACGCTATAACGTAATACTATATAACGTTATACGCTATAACGTAATACTATATAAAATTATACGTTATAATGATGTACTATATAACGTTATATGTTATAACGTAATTCTATATAACTTTATACGTTATAACATAATACTATATACCGTTATACGATATAACATAATACTATATAACGTTATACGTCATAATGATGTACTATATAACGTAATACTATATAACGTTATACGCTATAACGTAATACTATATAGCGTTATACGTTATAATGATGTACTATATAACGTTATATGTTATAACGTAATTCTATATATCGTTATACGTTATAACGTAATACTATATAACGTTATACGCTATAACGTAATAGTATATAACGTTACACGTTACAACGTATTACTATATAACGTCATACGTGAAAACGCAATACTATATAAGGGTATACGTTATAACGTGATACTATATAACGTTATACGATATAACGTAATACTATATACCGCTATACGTTATATCATAATACTATATAATGTTATAAGTCATAATGTAATACTATATGACGTTATACGTTATATCGTAATACTATAAAACGTCATACGCTATAACGTAATACTACATAACGTTATGCGATATAACGTAATACTATATACCGTTATACGTTATAATATAATACTATATAACTTTATACGTTACAACATAATGCTATATAATGTTACACGTCATAATGATGTACTATATAACGTTATACGAAATAACGTTATACTATATAACGTTATACGAAATAACTTTATACTATATAACGTTATACGTTATAATATAATACTATATGCCGTTATACGTTACAACATATTACTATATTACGTTATACGTCATAATGATGTACTATATGACGTTATACGTGATAACGTTATACTATATAACGTTATACGTTATAATATAATACTATATACCGTTATACGTTACAACATAATACTATATAACGTTATACGTCATAATGATGTATTATATAACGTTATATGTTATAACGTAATACTATATAACGTTATACGTTATGACGTAGTACTATATAACGTTATATGTTATAACGTAATACTATATACCGTTATTCGTTACAATATAATACTACAAAACGTTATACGATATAACGTAATACTATATACCGTTATACGTTATAATGATGTACTATATAACGTAATACTATATAACGTTATACGCTATAACGTAATACTATATAACGTTATACGCTATAACGTAATACTATATAACGTTATACGTCATAATGATGTACTATATAACGTTATATGTTATAACGTAATTCTATATAACGTTATACGTTATAACATAATACTATATACCGATATACGATATAACATAATACTATATAACGTTATACGTCATAATGATGTACTATATAACGTTATATGTTATAACATAATTCTATATAACGTTATACGTTATAACATAATACTATATACTGTTATACGATATAACATAATATATATAACGTTATACGTCATAATGATGTACTATATAACGTAATACTATATAACGTTATACGATATAACGTAATACTATATAACGTTATACGGTATAACGTAATACTATATAACGTTATACGTCATAATGATGTACTATATAACGTTATATGTTATAACATAATTCTATATAACGTTATACGTTATAACATAATACTATATACCGTTATACGATATAACATAATACTATATAACGTTATACGTCATAATGATGTACTATATAACGTAATACTATATAACGTTATACGCTATAACGTAATACTATATAACGTTATACGTAATAACGCTATACTATATAACGTTATACGTTATAATATAATACTATATACCGTTATACGATATAACATAATACTATATAACGTTAGACGTCATAATGATGTACTATATAACGTTATACGAAATAACGTTATACTATATAACGTTATACGAAATAACGTTATACTATATAATGTTATACGTTATAATATAATACTATATACCGTTATACGTTACAACATATTACTATATAACGTTATACGTCATAATGATGTACTCTATAACGTTATATGCTATAACGTAATACTATATAACGTTATACGTTATAACGTAATACTATATAACGTTATACGTTATAACGTAATATTATATAACGTTATACGTTATAACATAATACTATATAACGTTATACGCTATAACGTAATAGTATATAACGTTACACGTTATAATGTATTACTATATAACGTTATACGTTATAACGTAATACTACATAACGTTTTACGTTATAACCTAATACTATATAACGTTATACGTCATAATGATGGACTATATAACGTTATATGCTATAACGTAATACTATATAACGTAATACGTTATAACGTAATACTATATAACGTTATACGTCATAACATAATACTATATAACGTTATACGTCATAATGATGTACTATATAACGTTATATGCTATAAGGTAATTCTATATTACGTTATACGTTATAACGTAATACTATATAACGTTATACGTTATAACGTAATAGTATATAACGTTACACGTTATAACGTATTACTATATAACGTTACACGTTATTACGTATTACTATATAACGTTATACGTTAAGACGTAATACTATATAAGGGTATGCGTTATAACGTAATTCTATATTACGTTATACGTTATAACGTAATACTATATAACGTTATACGTTATAACGTAATAGTATATAACGTTACACGTTATAACGTATTACTATATAACGTTACACGTTATTACGTATTACTATATAACGTTATACGTTAAGACGTAATACTATATAAGGGTATGCGTTATAACGTAATACTATATAACGTTTTACGTTATAACATAATACTATATAACGTTATACGTCATAATGATGTACTATATAACGTTATATGCTATAAAGTAATACTATATAACGTTATACGTTATAACGTAGTACTATATAACGTTATACGTTATAACATAATACTATATAACGTTATACGGTATAACGTAATAGTATATAACGTTACACGTTATAACGTATTGCTATATAACGTTATACGTTATAACGTAATACTATATAACGTTTTGCGTTATAACATAATACTATATAACGTTATACATCATAATGATGTACTATATAACGTTATATGCTATAACGTAATACTATATAACGTTATACGCTATAACGTAATAGTATATAACGTTACACATTATAACGTATTACTATATAACGTTATACGTTATAACGTAATACTGTATAACGTTATACGGTATAACGTAATAGTATATAACGTTACACGTTATAACGTATTACTATATAACGTTATACGTTATAACGTAATACTATATAACGTTTTACGTTATAACATAATACTATATAACGTTATACGTCATAATGATGTACTATATAACGTTATATGCTATAACGTAATACTATATAACGTTTTACGTTATAACATAATACTATATAACGTTATACGTCATAATGATGTACTATATAACGTTATATGCTATAACGTAATACTATATAACGTTATACGCTATAACGTAATAGTATATAACGTTACACGTTATAACGGAATACAAAATAACGTTATACGTTATAACGTATTACTATATAACGTAATATGCTATAACGTAATACTATATAACGTTATGCGTTATAACGTAGTACTATATAACGTTATGCGTTATAACGTAATACTATATAACGTTATACGTTATAACGGAATACTATATAACGTAATACTATATAACGTTATTCGTTATAACGTAATACTATATAACGTTATACGCTATAACGTAATAGTATATAACGTTACACGTTATAACGGAATACTATATAACGTTATACACTATAACGTAATAGTATATAACGTTACACGTTGTAACGTATTACTATATAACGTTATACGTTATAACATAATACTATATAACGTTATTCACTATAACGTAATAGTATATAACGTTACACGTTGTAACGTATTACTATATAACGTTATACGTTATAACGTAATACTATATAACGTTATACGCTATAACGTAATAGTATATAACGTTACACGTTATAACATAATACTATATAACGTTATACGCTATAACGTAATAGTGCATAACGTCACACATTACAACGTATTACTATATAACGTTATACGTTATGACGTAATACTATATAAGGGTTTACGTTATAACGTAATATTATATAACGTTATACGCTATAACGTAATAGTATATAACGTTACACGTTATAACGTATTACTATATAACGTTATACGTCATAATGATGTACTATATAACGTTATATGCTATAACGTAATACTATATAACGTTTTACGTTATAACATAATACTATATAACGTTATACGTCATAATGATGTACTATATAACGTTATATGCTATAACGTTATACTATATAACGTTATACGCTATAACGTAATAGTATATAACGTTACACGTTATAACGGAACACTATATAACGTAATACTATATAAGGGTATACGTTATAACGTAATACTATATAACGTTATACGCTATAACGTAATAGTCTATAACGTTACACGTTATAACGTATTAGTACATAACGTTATACGTTATAACGTTAAACTATATAACGTTATAAGTTATAACGTAATACTATATAACGTTATACGTTATAACGTAGTACTATATAACGTTATATGTTATAACGTAATACTATATAACGATATATGATATAACGTAATACTATATACCGTTATACGTTACAATATAATACTACAAAACGTTATACGATATAACGTAATACTATATACCGTTATACGTTATAACATAATACTATATAACTTTATACATTCCAACATAATACTATATAACGTTATACGTCATAATGATGTACTATATAACGTTATATGTTATAACGTAATACTATATAACGTCATACGTTATAACGTAATACTATTTAACGTTATACGTTATAACGTAATACTATAGAACGTTATACGCTATAACGTAATACTATATAACGTTATACGCTATAACGTAATACTATATAACGTTATACGTCATAATGATGTACTATATAACGTTATATGTTATAACGTAATTCTATATAACGTTATACGTTATAACATAATACTATATACCGTTATACGATATAACATAATACTATATAACGTTATACGTCATAATGATGTACTATATAACGTAATACTATATAACGTTATACGCTATAACGTAATACTATATAACGTTATACGTAATAACGCTATACTATATAACGTTATAAGTTATAATATAATACTATATACCGTTATACGATATAACATAATACTATATAACGTTAGACGTCATAATGATGTACTATATAACGTTATACGAAATAACGTTATACTATATAACGTTATACGAAATAACGTTATACTATATAATGTTATACGTTATAATATAATACTATATACCGTTATACGTTACAACATATTACTATATAACGTTATACGTCATAATGATGTACTCTATAACGTTATATGCTATAACGTAATACTATATAACGTTATACGTTATAACGTAATACTATATAACGTTATACGTTATAACGTAATACTATATAACGTTATACGTCATAACATAATACTATATAACGTTATACGCTATAACGTAATAGTATATAACGTTACACGTTATAACGTATTACTATATAACGTTATACGTTATAACGTAATACTACATAACGTTTTACGTTATAACCTAATACTATATAACATTATACGTCATAATGGTGGACTATATAACGTTATATGCTATAACGTAATACTATATAACGTTATACGTTATAACGTAATACTATATAACGTTATACGTCATAACATAATATTATATAACGTTATACGTCATAATGATGTACTATATAACGTTATATGCTATAAGGTAATACTATATTACGTTATACGTTATAACGTAATACTATATAACGTTATACGATATAACGTAATAGTGTATAACGTTACACGTTATAACGTATTACTATATAACGTTACACGTTATTACGTATTACTATATAACGTTATACGTTAAGACGTAATACTATATAAGGGTATACGTTATAACGTAATACTATATAACGTTATACGCTATAACGTAATAGTATATAACGTTACACGTTATAACGTATTACTATATAACGTTATACGTTATAACGTAATACTATATAACGTTATACGTTATAACATAATACTATATAACGTTATACGTCATAATGATGTACTATATAACGTTATATGCTATAACGTATTACTATATAACGTTATACGTTATAACGTAATACTATATAACGTTTTACGTTATAACATAATACTATATAACGTTATAAGTTATAACGTAATACTATATAACGTTACACGTTATAACGTAACACTATATACCGTTATACGTTATAACATAATACTATATAACGTTATACGTCATAATGATGTACTATATAATGTTATATGCTATAACGTAATACTATATAACGTTATACGGTATAACGTAATAGTATATAACGTTACACGTTATAACGTATTGCTATATAACGTTATACGTTATAACGTAACACTATATAACGTTTTACGTTATAACATAATACTATATAACGTTATACGTCATAATGATGTACTATATAACGTTATATGCTATAACGTAATACTATATAACGTTTTACGTTATAACATAATACTATATAACGTTATACGTCATAATGATGTACTATATAACGTTATATGCTATAACGTAATACTATATAACGTTATACGCTATAACGTAATAGTATATAACATTACACGTTATAACGTATTACTATATAAGGGTATACGTTATAACGTAATACTATATAACGTTATAAGTTATAACGTAATACTATATAACGATTTACGTTATAACATAATACTATATAACGCTATACGTCATAATGATGTACTATATAACGATATATGCTATAACGTAATACTATATAACGTTATACGTTATAACGTAGTACTATATAACGTTATACGTTATAACATAATACTATATAACGTTATACGGTATAACGTAATAGTATATAACGTTACACGTTATAACGTATTGCTATATAACGTTATACGTTATAACGTAATACTATATAACGTTTTGCGTTATAACATAATACTATATAACGTTATACATCATAATGATGTACTATATAACGTTATACGCTATAACGTAATACTATATAACGTTATACGCCATAACGTAATAGTATATAACATTAAACGTTATAACGTATTACTATATAACGTTATACGTTAAGACGTAATACTATATAAGGGTATACGTTATAACGTAATACTATATAACGTTATACGCTATAACGTAATAGTCTATAACGTTACACGTTATAACGTATTAGTATATAACGTTATACGTTATAACGTTAAACTATATAACGTTATAAGTTATAACGTAATACTATATAACGTTATACGTTATAACGTAATACTATATAACGTTATATGTTATAACGTAATACTATATAACGTTATAAGATATAACGTAATACTATATACCGTTATACGTTACAATATAATACTACAAAACGTTATACGATATAACGTAATACGATATACCGTTATACGTTATAACATAATACTATATAACTTTATACATTCCAACATAATACTATATAACGTTATACGTCATAATGATGTACTATATAACGTTATATGTTATAACGTAATACTATATAACGTCATACGTTATAACGTAATACTATTTAACGTTATACGTTATAACGTAATACTATATAACGTTATACGCTATAACGTAATACTATATAACGTTATACGCTATAACGTAATACTATATAACGTTATACGTCATAATGATGTACTATATAACGTTATATGTTATAACGTAATTCTATATAACGTTATACGTTATAACATAATACTATATACCGTTATACGATATAACATAATACTATATAACGTTATACGTCATAATGATGTACTATATAACGTAATACTATATAACGTTATACGCTATAACGTAATACTATATAACGTTATACGTAATAACGCTATACTATATAACGTTATAAGTTATAATATAATAGTATATACCGTTATACGATATAACATAATACTATATAACGTTAGACGTCATAATGATGTACTATATAACGTTATACGAAATAACGTTATACTATATAACGTTATACGAAATAACGTTATACTATATAATGTTATACGTTATAATATAATACTATATACCGTTATACGTTACAACATATTACTATATAACGTTATACGTCATAATGATGTACTCTATAACGTTATATGCTATAACGTAATACTATATAACGTTATACGTTATAACGTAATACTATATAACGTTATACGTTATAACGTAATACTATATAACGTTATACGTCATAACATAATACTATATAACGTTATACGCTATAACGTAATAGTATATAACGTTACACGTTATAACGTATTACTATATAACGTTATACGTTATAACGTAATACTACATAACGTTTTACGTTATAACCTAATACTATATAACATTATACGTCATAATGGTGGACTATATAACGTTATATGCTATAACGTAATACTATATAACGTTATACGTTATAACGTAATACTATATAACGTTATACGTCATAACATAATATTATATAACGTTATACGTCATAATGATGTACTATATAACGTTATATGCTATAAGGTAATACTATATTACGTTATACGTTATAACGTAATACTATATAACGTTATACGATATAACGTAATAGTGTATAACGTTACACGTTATAACGTATTACTATATAACGTTACACGTTATTACGTATTACTATATAACGTTATACGTTAAGACGTAATACTATATAAGGGTATACGTTATAACGTAATACTATATAACGTTATACGCTATAACGTAATAGTATATAACGTTACACGTTATAACGTATTACTATATAACGTTATACGTTATAACGTAATACTATATAACGTTATACGTTATAACATAATACTATATAACGTTATACGTCATAATGATGTACTATATAACGTTATATGCTATAACGTATTACTATATAACGTTATACGTTATAACGTAATACTATATAACGTTTTACGTTATAACATAATACTATATAACGTTATAAGTTATAACGTAATACTATATAACGTTACACGTTATAACGTAACACTATATACCGTTATACGTTATAACATAATACTATATAACGTTATACGTCATAATGATGTACTATATAATGTTATATGCTATAACGTAATACTATATAACGTTATACGGTATAACGTAATAGTATATAACGTTACACGTTATAACGTATTGCTATATAACGTTATACGTTATAACGTAACACTATATAACGTTTTACGTTATAACATAATACTATATAACGTTATACGTCATAATGATGTACTATATAACGTTATATGCTATAACGTAATACTATATAACGTTTTACGTTATAACATAATACTATATAACGTTATACGTCATAATGATGTACTATATAACGTTATATGCTATAACGTAATACTATATAACGTTATACGCTATAACGTAATAGTATATAACATTACACGTTATAACGTATTACTATATAAGGGTATACGTTATAACGTAATACTATATAACGTTATAAGTTATAACGTAATACTATATAACGATTTACGTTATAACATAATACTATATAACGCTATACGTCATAATGATGTACTATATAACGATATATGCTATAACGTAATACTATATAACGTTATACGTTATAACGTAGTACTATATAACGTTATACGTTATAACATAATACTATATAACGTTATACGGTATAACGTAATAGTATATAACGTTACACGTTATAACGTATTGCTATATAACGTTATACGTTATAACGTAATACTATATAACGTTTTGCGTTATAACATAATACTATATAACGTTATACATCATAATGATGTACTATATAACGTTATACGCTATAACGTAATACTATATAACGTTATACGCTATAACGTAATAGTATATAACATTAAACGTTATAACGTATTACTATATAACGTTATACGTTAAGACGTAATACTATATAAGGGTATACGTTATAACGTAATACTATATAACGTTATACGCTATAACGTAATAGTCTATAACGTTACACGTTATAACGTATTAGTATATAACGTTATACGTTATAACGTTAAACTATATAACGTTATAAGTTATAACGTAATACTATATAACGTTATACGTTATAACGTAGTACTATATAACGTTATATGTTATAACGTAATACTATATAACGTTATAAGATATAACGTAATACTATATACCGTTATACGTTACAATATAATACTACAAAACGTTATACGATATAACGTAATACGATATACCGTTATACGTTATAACATAATACTATATAACTTTATACATTCCAACATAATACTATATAACGTTATACGTCATAATGATGTACTATATAACGTTATATGTTATAACGTAATACTATATAACGTCATACGTTATAACGTAATACTATTTAACGTTATACGTTATAACGTAATACTATATAACGTTATACGCTATAACGTAATACTATATAACGTTATACGCTATAACGTAATACTATATAACGTTATACGTCATAATGATGTACTATATAACGTTATATGTTATAACGTAATTCTATATAACGTTATACGTTATAACATAATACTATATACCGTTATACGATATAACATAATACTATATAACGTTATACGTCATAATGATGTACTATATAACGTAATACTATATAACGTTATACGCTATAACGTAATACTATATAACGTTATACGTAATAACGCTATACTATATAACGTTATAAGTTATAATATAATAGTATATACCGTTATACGATATAACATAATACTATATAACGTTAGACGTCATAATGATGTACTATATAACGTTATACGAAATAACGTTATACTATATAACGTTATACGAAATAACGTTATACTATATAATGTTATACGTTATAATATAATACTATATACCGTTATACGTTACAACATATTACTATATAACGTTATACGTCATAATGATGTACTCTATAACGTTATATGCTATAACGTAATACTATATAACGTTATACGTTATAACGTAATACTATATAACGTTATACGTTATAACGTAATACTATATAACGTTATACGTCATAACATAATACTATATAACGTTATACGCTATAACGTAATAGTATATAACGTTACACGTTATAACGTATTACTATATAACGTTATACGTTATAACGTAATACTACATAACGTTTTACGTTATAACCTAATACTATATAACATTATACGTCATAATGGTGGACTATATAACGTTATATGCTATAACGTAATACTATATAACGTTATACGTTATAACGTAATACTATATAACGTTATACGTCATAACATAATATTATATAACGTTATACGTCATAATGATGTACTATATAACGTTATATGCTATAAGGTAATACTATATTACGTTATACGTTATAACGTAATACTATATAACGTTATACGATATAACGTAATAGTGTATAACGTTACACGTTATAACGTATTACTATATAACGTTACACGTTATTACGTATTACTATATAACGTTATACGTTAAGACGTAATACTATATAAGGGTATACGTTATAACGTAATACTATATAACGTTATACGCTATAACGTAATAGTATATAACGTTACACGTTATAACGTATTACTATATAACGTTATACGTTATAACGTAATACTATATAACGTTATACGTTATAACATAATACTATATAACGTTATACGTCATAATGATGTACTATATAACGTTATATGCTATAACGTATTACTATATAACGTTATACGTTATAACGTAATACTATATAACGTTTTACGTTATAACATAATACTATATAACGTTATACGTCATAATGATGTACTATATAACGTTATAAGTTATAACGTAATACTATATAACGTTACACGTTATAACGTAACACTATATACCGTTATACGTTATAACATAATACTATATAACGTTATACGTCATAATGATGTACTATATAATGTTATATGCTATAACGTAATACTATATAACGTTATACGGTATAACGTAATAGTATATAACGTTACACGTTATAACGTATTGCTATATAACGTTATACGTTATAACGTAACACTATATAACGTTTTACGTTATAACATAATACTATATAACGTTATACGTCATAATGATGTACTATATAACGTTATATGCTATAACGTAATACTATATAACGTTTTACGTTATAACATAATACTATATAACGTTATACGTCATAATGATGTACTATATAACGTTATATGCTATAACGTAATACTATATAACGTTATACGCTATAACGTAATAGTATATAACATTACACGTTATAACGTATTACTATATAAGGGTATACGTTATAACGTAATACTATATAACGTTATAAGTTATAACGTAATACTATATAACGTTTTACGTTATAACATAATACTATATAACGCTATACGTCATAATGATGTACTATATAACGATATATGCTATAACGTAATACTATATAACGTTATACGTTATAACGTAGTACTATATAACGTTATACGTTATAACAAAATACTATATAACGTTATACGGTATAACGTAATAGTATATAACGTTACACGTTATAACGTATTGCTATATAACGTTATACGTTATAACGTAATACTATATAACGTTTTGCGTTATAACATAATACTATATAACGTTATACATCATAATGATGTACTATATAACGTTATACGCTATAACGTAATACTATATAACGTTATACGCTATAACGTAATAGTATATAACATTAAACGTTATAACGTATTACTATATAACGTTATACGTTAAGACGTAATACTATATAAGGGTATACGTTATAACGTAATACTATATAACGTTATACGCTATAACGTAATAGTATATAACGTTACACGTTATAACGTATTACTATATAACGTTATACGTTATAACGTAATACTATATAACGTTATACGTTATAACATAATACTATATAACGTTATACGTCATAATGATGTACTATATAACGCTATATGCTATAACGTATTACTATATAACGTTATACGTTATAACGTAATACTATATAACGTTTTACGTTATAACATAATACTATATAACGTTATAAGTTATAACGTAATACTATATAACGTTACACGTTATAACGTAACACTATATACCGTTATACGTTATAACATAATACTATATAACGTTATACGTCATAATGATGTACTATATAATGTTATATGCTATAACGTAATACTATATAACGTTATACGCTATAACGTAATAGTATATAACGTTACACGTTATAACGTATTACTATATAACGTTACATGTTGTAACGTAACACTATATACCGTTATACTTTATAACATAATACTATATAACGTTATAAGTTATAACGTAATACTATATAACGTTATACGTCATAATGATGTACTATATAACGTTATATGCTATAACGTAATACTATATAACGTTATACGTTATAACGTAGTACTATATAACGTTATACGTTATAACATAATACTATATAACGTTATACGGTATAACGTAATAGTATATAACGTTACACGTTATAACGTATTGCTATATAACGTTGTACGTTATAACGTAATACTATATAACGTTTTGCGTTATAACATAATACTATATAACGTTATACATCATAATGATGTACTATATAACGTTATATGCTATAACGTAAATTTATATAACGTTATACGCTATAACGTAATAGTATATAACGTTACACGTTATAACGTATTACTATATAACGTTATACGTTATAACGTAATACTATATAACGTTATACGGTATAACGTAATAGTATATAACGTTACACGTTATAACGTATTACTATATAACGTTATACGTTAAGACGTAATACTATATAAGGGTATACGTTATAACGTAATACTATATAACGTTAAACGCTATAACGTAATAGTATATAACGTTACACGTTATAACGTATTACTATATAACGTTATACGTTATAACGTAATACTATATAACGTTATACGTTATAACGTAATACTATATAACGTTATACGGTATAACGTAATAGTATATAACGTTACACGTTATAACGTATTGCTATATAACGTTATACGTTATAATGTAATACTATATAACGTTTTACGTTATAACATAATACTATATAACGTTATAAGTTATAACGTAATACTATATAACGTTACACGTTATAACGTAACACTATATACCGTTATACGTTATAACATAATACTATATAACGTTATACGTCATAATGATGTACTATATAATGTTATATGCTATAACGTAATACTATATAACGTTATACGCTATAACGTAATAGTATATAACATTACACGTTATAACGTATTACTATATAAGGTTATACGTTATAACGTAATACTATATAACGTTATAAGTTATAACGTAATACTATATAACGTTTTACGTTATAACATAATACTATATAACGTTATAAGTTATAACGTAATACTATATAACGTTACACGTTATAACGTAACACTATATACCGTTATACGTTATAACATAATACTATATAACGTTATACGTCATAATGATGTACTATATAATGTTATATGCTATAACGTAATACTATATAACGTTATACGCTATAACGTAATAGTATATAACGTTACACGTTATAACGTAATACTATATAACGTTATACGGTATAACGTAATAGTATATAACGTTACACGTTATAACGTATTGCTATATAACGTTATACGTTATAACGTAATACTATATAACGTTTTGCGTTATAACATAATACTATATAACGTTATACATCATAATGATGTACTATATAACGTTATATGCTATAACGTAATACTATATAACGTTATACGCTATAAGGTAATAGTATATAACATTACACGTTATAACGTATTACTATATAACGTTATACGTTATAACGTAATACTATATAACGTTATACGGTATAACGTAATAGTATATAACGTTACACGTTATAACGTATTACTATATAACGTTATACGTTATAACGTAATACTATATAACGTTTTACGTTATAACATAATACTATATAACGTTATACGTCATAATGATGTACTATATAACGTTATATGCTATAACGTAATACTATATAACGTTTTACGTTATAACATAATACTATATAACGTTATACGTCATAATGATGTACTATATAACGTTATATGCTATAACGTGATACTATATAACGTTATACGCTATAACGTAATAGTATATAACATTACACGTTATAACGTATTACTATATAAGGGTATACGTTATAACGTAATACTATATAACGTTATAAGTTATAACGTTATACTATATAACGTTTTACGTTATAACATAATACTATATAACGTTATACGTCATAATGATGTGCTATATAACGTTATATGCTATAACGTAATACTATATAACGTTTTACGTTATAACGTAGTACTATATAACGTTATACGTTATAACATAATACTATATAACGTTATACGGTATAACGTAATAGTATAAAACGTTACACGTTATAACGTATTGCTATATAACGTTATACGTTATAACGTAATACTATATAACGTTTTGCGTTATAACATAATACTATATAACGTTATACATCATAATGATGTACTATATAACGTTATATGCTATAACGTAATACTATATAACGTTATACGCTATAACGTAATAGTATATAACATTACACGTTATAACGTATTACTATATAACGTTATACGTTATAACGTAATACTATATAACGTTATACGGTATAACGTAATAGTATATAACGTTACACGTTATAACGTATTACTATATAACGTTATACGTTATAACGTAATACTATATAACGTTTTACGTTATAACATAATACTATATAATGTTATACGTCATAATGATGTACTATATAACGTTATATGCAATAACGTAATACTATATAACGTTTTACGTTATAACATAATACTATATAACGTTATACGTCATAATGATGTACTATATAACGTTATATGCTATAACGTAATACTATATAACGTTATACGCTATAACGTAATAGTATATAACGTTACACGTTATAACGGAATACAAAATAACGTTATACGTTATAACGTATTACTATATAACGTTATATGCTATAACGTAATACTATATAACGTTATGCGTTATAACGTAATACTATATAACGTTATGCGTTATAACGTAATACTATATAACGTTATACGTTATAACGGAATACTATATAACGTAATACTATATAACGTTATTCGTTATAACGTAATACTATATAACGTTATACGCTATAACGTAATACTATATAACGTTACACGTTATAACGGAATACTATATAACGTTATACACTATAACGTAATAGTATATAACGTTATACGTTGTAACGTATTACTATATAACGTTATACGCTATAACGTAATACTATATAACGTTACACGTTATAACGGAATACTATATAACGTTATACGCTATAACGTAATACTATATAACGTTATACGTAATAACGCTATACTATATAACGTTATACGTTATAATATAATACTATATACCGTTATACGATATAACATAATACTATATAACGTTAGACGTCATAATGATGTACTATATAACGTAATACTATATAACGTTATACGCTATAACGTAATACCATATAACGTCATACGTTATAACGTAATACTATTTAACGTTATACGTTATAACGTAATACTAAATAACGTTATACGCTATAACGTAATACTATATAACGTTATACGCTATAACGTAATAGTATATAACGTTACACGTTATAACGTATTACTATATAACGTTACATGTTATAACGTAACACTATATACCGTTATACGTTATAACATAATACTATATAACGTTATCAGTTATAACGTAATACTATATAACGTTATACGTTATAACGTATTTCTATATAACGTTATACGTTATAACGTAATACTATATAACGTTTTACGTTATAACATAATACTATATAACGTTATACGTCATAATGATGTACTATATAACGTTATATGCTATAACGTAATACTATATAACGTTATACGTTATAACGTAGTACTATATAACGTTATACGTTATAACATAATACTATATAACGTTATACGGTATAACGTAATAGTATATAACGTTCCACGTTATATCGTATTGCTATATAACGTTATACGTTATAACGTAATACTATATAACGTTATGCGTTATAACATAATACTATATAACGTTATACATCATAATGATGTACTATATAACGTTATATGCTATAACGTAATACTATATAACGTTATATGCTATAACGTAATAGTATATAACGTTACACGTTATAACGTATTACTATATAACGTTATACGTTATAACGTAATACTATATAACGTTATACGGTATAACGTAATAGTATATAACGTTACACGTTATAACGTATTACTATATAACGTTATACGTTATAACGTAATACTATATAACGTTTTACGGTATAACATAATACTATATAACGTTATACGTCATAATGATGTACTATATAACGTTATATGCTATAACGTAATACTATATAACGTTTTACGTTATAACATATTACTATATAACGTTATACGTCATAATGATGTACTATATAACGTTATATGCTATAACGTAATACTATATAACGTTATACGCTATAACGTAATAGTATATAACGTTACACGTTATAACGGAATACAAAATAACGTTATACGTTATAACGTATTACTATATAACGTTATATGCTATAACGTAATACTATATAACGTTATGCGTTATAACGTAATACTATATAACGTTATGCGTTATAACGTAATACTATATAACGTTATACGTTATAACGGAATACTATATAACGTAATACTATATAACGTTATTCGTTATAACGTAATACTATATAACGTTATACGCTATAACGTAATAGTATATAACGTTACACGTTATAACGGAATACTATATAACGTTATACACTATAACGTAATAGTATATAACGTTACACGTTATAACGTATTACTATATAACGTTATACGTTATAACATAATACTATATAACGTTATTCACTATAACGTAATAGTATATAACGTTACACGTTGTAACGTATTACTATATAACGTTATACGTTATAACGTAATACTATATAACGTTATACGCTATAACGTAATAGTATATAACGTTACACGTTATAACATAATACTATATAACGTTATACGCTATAACGTAATAGTGCATAACGTCACACATTATAACGTATTACTATATAACGTTATACGTTATAACGTAATACTATATAAGGGTTTACGTTATAACGTAATACTATATAACGTTATACGCTATAACGTAATAGTATATAACGTTACACGTTATAACGTATTACTATATAACGTTATACGTCATAATGATGTACTATATAACGTTATATGCTATAACGTAATACTATATAACGTTTTACGTTATAACATAATACTATTTAACGTTATACGTCATAATGATGTACTATATAACGTTATATGCTATAACGTAATACTATATAACGTTATACGCTATAACGTAATAGTATATAACGTTACACGTTATAACGGAATACTATATAACGTAATACTATATAAGGGTATACGTTATAACGTAATACTATATAACGTTATACGCTTTAACGTAATAGTCTATAACGTTACACGTTATAACGTATTAGTATATAACGTTATACGTTATAACGTTAAACTATATAACGTTATAAGTTATAACGTAATACTATATAACGTTATACGTTATAACGTAGTACTATATAACGTTACATGTTATAACGTAATACTATATAACGTTATATGATATAACGTAATACTATATACCGTTATACGTTACAATATAATACTACAAAACGTTATACGATATAACGTAATACTATATACCGTTATACGTTATAACATAATACTATATAACTTTATACATTCCAACATAATACTATATAACGTTATACGTCATAATGATGTACTATATAACGTTATATGTTATAACGTAATACTATATAACGTCATACGTTATAACGTAATACTATTTAACGTTATACGTTATAACGTAATACTAAATAACGTTATACGCTATGACGTAATACTATATAACGTTATACGCTATAACGTAATACTATATAACGTTATACGTCATAATGATGTACTATATAACGTTATATGTTATAACGTAATTCTATATAACGTTATACGTTATAACATAATACTACATACCGTTATACGATATAACATAATACTATATAACGTTATACGTCATAATGATGTACTATATAACGTAATACTATATAACGTTATACGCTATAACGTAATACTATATAACGTTATACGTAATAACGCTATACTATATAACGTTATACGTTATAATATAATACTATATACCGTTATACGATATAACATAATACTATATAACGTTAGACGTCATAATGATGTACTATATAACGTTATACGAAATAACGTTATACTATATAACGTTATACGAAATAACGTTATACTATATAACGTTATACGTCATAATGATGTACTATATACCGTTATACGTTACAACATATTACTATATAACGTTATACGTCATAATGATGTTCTCTATAACGTTATATGCTATAACGTAATACTATATAACGTTATATGCTATAAGGTAATACTATATTACGTTATACGTTATAACGTAATACTATATAACGTTATACGTTATAACGTAATAGTATATAACGTTACACGTTATAACGTATTACTATATAACGTTACACGTTATTACGTATTACTATATAACGTTATACGTTAAGACGTAATACTATATAAGGGTATACGTTATAACGTAATACTATATAACGTTTCACGTTATAACATAATACTATATAACGTTATAAGTTATAACGTAATACTATATAACGTTACACGTTATAACGTAACACTATATACCGTTATACGTTATAACATAATACTATATAACGTTATACGTCATAATGATGTACTATATAATGTTATATGCTATAACGTAATACTATATAACGTTATACGCTATAACGTAATAGTATATAACGTTACACGTTATAACGTATTACTATATAACGTTACATGTTATAACGTAACACTATATACCGTTATACGTTATAACATAATACTATATAACGTTATAAGTTATAACGTAATACTATATAACGTTATACGTTATAACGTATTTCTATATAACGTTATACGTTATAACGTAATACTATATAACGTTTTACGTTATAACATAATACTATATAACGTTATACGTCATAATGATGTACTATATAACGTTATATGCTATAACGTAATACTATATAACGTTATACGTTATAACGTAGTACTATATAACGTTATACGTTATAACATAATACTATATAACGTTATACGGTATAACGTAATAGTATATAACGTTCCACGTTATAACGTATTGCTATATAACGTTATACGTTATAACGTAATACTATATAACGTTATGCGTTATAACATAATACTATATAACGTTATACATCATAATGATGTACTATATAACGTTATATGCTATAACGTAATACTATATAACGTTATACGCTATAACGTAATAGTATATAACGTTACACGTTATAACGTATTACTATATAACGTTATACGTTATAACGTAATACTATATAACGTTATACGGTATAACGTAATAGTATATAACGTTACACGTTATAACGTATTACTATATAACGTTATACGTTATAACGTAATACTATATAACGTTTTACGTTATAACATAATACTATATAACGTTATACGTCATAATGATGTACTATATAACGTTATATGCTATAACGTAATACTATATAACGTTTTACGTTATAACATAATACTATATAACGTTAGACGTCATAATGATGTACTATATAACGTTATATGCTATAACGTAATACTATATAACGTTATACGCTATAACGTAATAGTATATAACGTTACACGTTATAACGGAATACAAAATAACGTTATACGTTATAACGTATTACTATATAACGTTATATGCTATAACGTAATACTATATAACGTTATGCGTTATAACGTAATACTATATAACGTTATGCGTTATAACGTAATACTATATAACGTTATACGTTATAACGGAATACTATATAACGTAATACTATATAACGTTATTCGTTATAACGTAATACTATATAACGTTATACGCTATAACGTAATAGTATATAACGTTACACGTTATAACGGAATACTATATAACGTTATACACTATAACGTAATAGTATATAACGTTACACGTTGTAACGTATTACTATATAACGTTATACGTTATAACATAATACTATATAACGTTATTCACTATAACGTAATAGTATATAACGTTACACGTTGTAACGTATTACTATATAACGTTATACGTTATAACGTAATACTATATAACGTTATACGCTATAACGTAATAGTATATAACGTTACACGTTATAACATAATACTATACAACGTTATACGCTATAACGTAATAGTGCATAACGTCACACATTATAACGTATTACTATATAACGTTATACGTTATAACGTAATACTATATAAGGGTTTACGTTATAACGTAATACTATATAACGTTATACGCTATAACGTAATAGTATATAACGTTACTCGTTATAACGTATTACTATATAACGTTATACGTCATAATGAAGTACTATATAACGTTATATGCTATAACGTAATACTATATAACGTTTTACGTTATAACATAATACTATATAACGTTATACGTCATAATGATGTACTATATAACGTTATATGCTATAACGTAATACTATATAACGTTATACGCTATAACGTAATAGTATATAACGTTACACGTTATAACGGAATACTATATAACGTAATACTATATAATGGTATACGTTATAACGTAATACTATATAACGTTATACGCTATAACGTAATAGTCTATAACGTTACACGTTATAACGTATTAGTATATAACGTTATACGTTATAACGTTAAACTATATAACGTTATAAGTTATAACGTAATACTATATATCGTTATACGTTATAACGTAGTACTATATAACGTTATATGTTATAACGTAATACTATATAACGTTATATGATATAACGTAATACTATATACCGTTATACGTTACAATATAATACTACAAAACGTTATACGATATAACGTAATACTATATACCGTTATACGTTATAACATAATACTATATAACTTTATACATTCCAACATAATACTATATAACGTTATACGTCATAATGATGTACTATATAACGTTATATGTTATAACGTAATACTATATAACGTCATACGTTATAACGTAATACTACTTAACGTTATACGTTATAACGTAATACTAAATAACGTTATACGCTATAAAGTAATAGTATATAACGTTATACGCTATAACGTAATACTATATAACGTTATACGTCATAATGATGTACTATATAACGTTATATGTTATAACGTAATTCTATATAACGTTATACGTTATAACATAATACTATATACCGTTATACGATATAACATAATACTATATAACGTTATACGTCATAATGATGTACTATATAACGTTATATGCTATAACGTAATACTATATAACGTTATACGTTATAACGTAGTACTATATAACGTTATACGTTATAATGATGTACTATATAACGTTATACGGTATAACGTAATAGTATATAACGTTCCACGTTATAACGTATTGCTATATAATGTTATACGTTATAACGTAATACTATATAACGTTATGCGTTATAACATAATACTATATAACGTTATACATCATAATGATGTACTATATAACGTTATATGCTATAACGTAATACTATATAACGTTATACGCTATAACGTAATAGTATATAACGTTACACGTTATAACGTATTACTATATAACGTTATGCGTTATAACATAATACTATATAACGTTATACATCATAATGATGTACTATATAACGTTATATGCTATAACGTAATACTATATAACGTTATACGTTATAACGTAATACTAAATAACGTTATACGCTATGACGTAATACTATATAACGTTATACGCTATAACGTAATACTATATAACGTTATACGTCATAATGATGTACTATATAACGTTATATGTTATAATGTAATTCTATATAACGTTATACGTTATAACATAATACTATATACCGTTATACGATATAACATAATACTATATAACGTTATACGTCATAATGATGTACTATATAACGTAATACTATATAACGTTATACGCTATAACGTAATACTATATAACGTTATACGTAATAACGCTATACTATATAACGTTATACGTTATAATATAATACTATATACCGTTATACGATATAACATAATACTATATAACGTTAGACGTCATAATGATGTACTATATAACGTTATGCGAAATAACGTTATACTATATAACGTTATACGAAATAACGTTATACTATATAATGTTATACGTTATAATATAATACTATATACCGTTATACGTTACAACATATTACTATATAACGTTATACGTCATAATGATGTACTCTATAACGTTATATGCTATAACGTAATACTATATAACGTTATACGTTATAACGTAATACTATATAACGTTATACGTTATAACGTAATACTATATAACGTTATACGTTATAACATAATACTATATAACGTTATACGCTATAACGTAATAGTATATAACGTTACACGTTATAACGTATTACTATATAACGTTATACGTTATAACGTAATACTACATAACGTTTTACGTTATAACCTAATACTATATAACGTTATACGTCATAATGATGGACTATATAACGTTATATGCTATAACGTAATACTATATAACGTAATACGTTATAACGTAATACTATATAACGTTATACGTCATAACATAATACTATATAACGTTATACGTCATAATGATGTACTATATAACGTTATATGCTATAAGGTAATACTATATTACGTTATACGTTATAACGTAATACTATATAACGTTATACGTTATAACGTAATAGTATATAACGTTACACGTTATAACGTATTACTATATAACGTTACACGTTATTACGTATTACTATATAACGTTATACGTTAAGACGTAATACTATATAAGGGTATACGTTATAACGTAATACTATATAACGTTATACGCTATAACGTAATAGTATATAACGTTACACGTTATGACGTATTACTATATAACGTTATACGTTATAACGTAATACTATATAACTTTATACGTTATAACATAATACTATATAACGTTATACGTCATAATGATGTACTATAGAACGTTATATGCTATAACGTATTACTATATAACGTTATACGTTATAACGTAATACTATATAACGTTTCACGTTATAACATAATACTATATAACGTTATATGTTATAACGTAATACTATATAACGTTACACGTTATAACGTAACACTATATACCGTTATACGTTATAACATAATACTATATAACGTTATACGTCATAATGATGTACTATATAATGTTATATGCTATAACGTAATACTATATAACGTTATACGCTATAACGTAATAGTATATAACGTTACACGTTATAACGTATTACTATATAACGTTACATGTTATAACGTAACACTATATACCGTTATACGTTATAACATAATACTATATAACGTTATAAGTTATAACGTAATACTATATAACGTTATACGTTATAACGTATTTCTATATAACGTTATACGTTATAACGTAATACCATATAACGTTTTACGTTATAACATAATACTATATAACGTTATACGTCATAATGATGTACTATATAACGTTATATGCTATAACGTAAAACTATATAACGTTATACGGTATAACGTAATAGTATATAACGTTACACGTTATAACGTATTACTATATAACGTTATACGTTATAACGTAATACTATATAACGTTTTACGTTATAACATAATACTATATAACGTTATACGTCATAATGATGTACTATATAACGTTATATGCTATAACGTAATACTATATAACGTTTTACGTTATAACATAATACTATATAACGTTAGACGTCATAATGATGTACTATATAACGTTATATGCTATAACGTAATACTATATAACGTTATACGCTATAACGTAATAGTATATAACGTTACACGTTATAACGGAATACAAAATAACGTTATACGTTATAACGTATTACTATATAACGTTATATGCTATAACGTAATACTATATAACGTTATGCGTTTTAACGTAATACTATATAACGTTATGCGTTATAACGTAATACTATATAACGTTATACGTTATAACGGAATACTATATAACGTAATACTATATAACGTTATTCGTTATAACGTAATACTATATAACGTTATACGCTATAACGTAATAGTATATAACGTTACACGTTATAACGGAATACTATATAACGTTATACACTATAACGTAATAGTATATAACGTTACACGTTGTAACGTATTACTATATAACGTTATACGTTATAACATAATACTATATAACGTTATTCACTATAACGTAATAGTATATAACGTTACACGTTGTAACGTATTACTATATAACGTTATACGTTATAATATAATACTATATACCGTTATACGATATAACATAATACTATATAACGTTAGACGTCATAATGATGTACTATATAACGTTATACGAAATAACGTTATACTATATAACGTTATACGAAATAACGTTATACTATATAATGTTATACGTTATAATATAATACTATATACCGTTATACGTTACAACATATTACTATATAACGTTATACGTCATAATGATGTACTCTATAACGTTATATGCTATAACGTAATACTATATAACGTAATACGTTATAACGTAATACTATATAACGTTATACGTCATAACATAATACTATATAACGTTATACGTCATAATGATGTACTATATAACGTTATATGCTATAAGGTAATACTATATTACGTTATACGTTATAACGTAATACTATATAACGTTATACGTTATAACGTAATAGTATATAACGTTACACGTTATAACGTATTACTATATAACGTTACACGTTATTACGTATTACTATATAACGTTATACGTTAAGACGTAATACTATATAAGGGTATACGTTATAACGTAATACTATATAACGTTATACGCTATAACGTAATAGTATATAACGTTACACGTTATAACGTATTACTATATAACGTTATACGTTATAACGTAATACTATATAACTTTATACGTTATAACATAATACTATATAACGTTATACGTCATAATGATGTACTATAGAACGTTATATGCTATAACGTATTACTATATAACGTTATACGTTATAACGTAATACTATATAACGTTTCACGTTATAACATAATACTATATAACGTTATATGTTATAACGTAATACTATATAACGTTACACGTTATAACGTAACACTATATACCGTTATACGTTATAACATAATACTATATAACGTTATACGTCATAATGATGTACTATATAATGTTATATGCTATAACGTAATACTATATAACGTTATACGCTATAACGTAATAGTATATAACGTTACACGTTATAACGTATTACTATATAACGTTACATGTTATAACGTAACACTATATACCGTTATACGTTATAACATAATACTATATAACGTTATAAGTTATAACGTAATACTATATAACGTTATACGTTATAACGTATTTCTATATAACGTTATACGTTATAACGTAATACTATATAACGTTTTACGTTATAACATAATACTATATAACGTTATACGTCATAATGATGTACTATATAACGTTATATGCTATAACGTAATACTATATAACGTTATACGTTATAACGTAGTACTATATAACGTTATACGTTATAACATAATACTATATAACGTTATACGGTATAACGTAATAGTATATAACGTTCCACGTTATAACGTATTGCTATATAACGTTATACGTTATAACGTAATACTATATAACGTTATGCGTTATAACATAATACTATATAACGTTATACATCATAATGATGTACTATATAACGTTATATGCTATAACGTAATACTATATAACGTTATACGCTATAACGTAATAGTATATAACGTTACACGTTATAACGTATTACTATATAACGTTATACGTTATAACGTAATACTATATAACGTTATACGGTATAACGTAATAGTATATAACGTTACACGTTATAACGTATTACTATATAACGTTATACGTTATAACGTAATACTATATAACGTTTTACGTTATAACATAATACTATATAACGTTATACGTCATAATGATGTACTATATAACGTTATATGCTATAACGTAATACTATATAACGTTTTACGTTATAACATAATACTATATAACGTTAGACGTCATAATGATGTACTATATAACGTTATATGCTATAACGTAATACTATATAACGTTATACGCTATAACGTAATAGTATATAACGTTACACGTTATAACGGAATACAAAATAACGTTATACGTTATAACGTATTACTATATAACGTTATATGCTATAACGTAATACTATATAACGTTATGCGTTATAACGTAATACTATATAACGTTATGCGTTATAACGTAATACTATATAACGTTATACGTTATAACGGAATACTATATAACGTAATACTATATAACGTTATTCGTTATAACGTAATACTATATAACGTTATACGCTATAACGTAATAGTATATAACGTTACACGTTATAACGGAATACTATATAACGTTATACACTATAACGTAATAGTATATAACGTTACACGTTGTAACGTATTACTATATAACGTTATACGTTATAACATAATACTATATAACGTTATTCACTATAACGTAATAGTATATAACGTTACACGTTGTAACGTATTACTATATAACGTTATACGTTATAACGTAATACTATATAACGTTATACGCTATAACGTAATAGTATATAACGTTACACGTTATAACATAATACTATATAACGTTATACGCTATAACGTAATAGTGCATAACGTCACACATTATAACGTATTACTATATAACGTTATACGTTATAACGTAATACTATATAAGGGTTTACGTTATAACGTAATACTATATAACGTTATACGCTATAACGTAATAGTATATAACGTTACTCGTTATAACGTATTACTATATAACGTTATACGTCATAATGATGTACTATATAACGTTATATGCTATAACGTAATACTGTATAACGTTTTACGTTATAACATAATACTATATAACGTTATACGTCATAATGATGTACTATATAACGTTATATGCTATAACGTAATACTATATAACGTTATACGCTATAACGTAATAGTATATAACGTTACACGTTATAACGGAATACTATATAACGTAATACTGTATAAGGGTATACGTTATAACGTAATACTATATAACGTTATACGCTATAACGTAATAGTCTATAACGTTACACGTTATAACGTATTAGTATATAACGTTATACGTTATAACGTTAAACTATATAACGTTATAAGTTATAACGTAATACTATATAACGTTATACGTTATAACGTAGTACTATATAACGTTATATGTTATAACGTAATACTATATAACGTTATATGATATAACGTAATACTATATACCGTTATACGTTACAATATAATACTACAAAACGTTATACGATATAACGTAATACTATATACCGTTATACGTTATAACATAATACTATATAACTTTATACATTCCAACATAATACTATATAACGTTATACGTCATAATGATGTACTATATAACGTTATATGTTATAACGTAATACTATATAACGTCATACGTTATAACGTAATACTATTTAACGTTATACGTTATAACGTAATACTAAATAACGTTATACGCTATAAAGTAATAGTATATAACGTTATACGCTATAACGTAATACTATATAACGTTATACGTCATAATGATGTACTATATAACGTTATATGTTATAACGTAATTCTATATAACGTTATACGTTATAACATAATACTATATACCGTTATACGATATAACATAATACTATATAACGTTATACGTCATAATGATGTACTATATAACGTTATATGCTATAACGTAATACTATATAACGTTATACGTTATAACGTAGTACTATATAACGTTATACGTCATAATGATGTACTATATAACGTTATATGCTATAACGTAATACTATATAACGTTATACGCTATAACGTAATAGTATATAACGTTACACGTTATAACGTCTTACTATATAACGTTATACGTTATAACGTAATACTATATAACTTTATACGTTATAACATAATACTATATAACGTTATACGTCATAATGATGTACTATAGAACGTTATATGCTATAACGTATTACTATATAACGTTATACGTTATAACGTAATACTATATAACGTTTCACGTTATAACATAATACTATATAACGTTATATGTTATAACGTAATACTATATAACGTTACACGTTATAACGTAACACTATATACCGTTATACGTTATAACATAATACTATATAACGTTATACGTCATAATGATGTACTATATAATGTTATATGCTATAACGTAATACTATATAACGTTATACGCTATAACGTAATAGTATATAACGTTACACGTTATAACGTATTACTATATAACGTTACATGTTATAACGTAACACTATATACCGTTATACGTTATAACATAATACTATATAACGTTATAAGTTATAACGTAATACTATATAACGTTATACGTTATAACGTATTTCTATATAACGTTATACGTTATAACGTAATACTATATAACGTTTTACGTTATAACATAATACTATATAACGTTATACGTCATAATGATGTACTATATAACGTTATATGCTATAACGTAATACTATATAACGTTATACGTTATAACGTAGTACTATATAACGTTATACGTTATAACATAATACTATATAACGTTATACGGTATAACGTAATAGTATATAACGTTCCACGTTATAACGTATTGCTATATAACGTTATACGTTATAACGTAATACTATATAACGTTATGCGTTATAACATAATACTATATAACGTTATACATCATAATGATGTACTATATAACGTTATATGCTATAACGTAATACTATATAACGTTATACGCTATAACGTAATAGTATATAACGTTACACGTTATAACGTATTACTATATAACGTTATACGTTATAACGTAATACTATATAACGTTATACGGTATAACGTAATAGTATATAACGTTACACGTTATAACGTATTACTATATAACGTTATACGTTATAACGTAATACTATATAACGTTTTACGTTATAACATAATACTATATAACGTTATACGTCATAATGATGTACTATATAACGTTATATGCTATAACGTAATACTATATAACGTTTTACGTTATAACATAATACTATATAACGTTAGACGTCATAATGATGTACTATATAACGTTATATGCTATAACGTAATACTATATAACGTTATACGCTATAACGTAATAGTATATAACGTTACACGTTATAACGGAATACAAAATAACGTTATACGTTATAACGTATTACTATATAACGTTATATGCTATAACGTAATACTATATAACGTTATGCGTTATAACGTAATACTATATAACGTTATGCGTTATAACGTAATACTATATAACGTTATACGTTATAACGGAATACTATATAACGTAATACTATATAACGTTATTCGTTATAACGTAATACTATATAACGTTATACGCTATAACGTAATAGTATATAACGTTACACGTTATAACGGAATACTATATAACGTTATACACTATAACGTAATAGTATATAACGTTACACGTTGTAACGTATTACTATATAACGTTATACGTTATAACATAATACTATATAACGTTATTCACTATAACGTAATAGTATATAACGTTACACGTTGTAACGTATTACTATATAACGTTATACGTTATAACGTAATACTATATAACGTTATACGCTATAACGTAATAGTATATAACGTTACACGTTATAACATAATACTATATAACGTTATACGCTATAACGTAATAGTGCATAACGTCACACATTATAACGTATTACTATATAACGTTATACGTTATAACGTAATACTATATAAGGGTTTACGTTATAACGTAATACTATATAACGTTATACGCTATAACGTAATAGTATATAACGTTACTCGTTATAACGTATTACTATATAACGTTATACGTCATAATGATGTACTATATAACGTTATATGCTATAACGTAATACTGTATAACGTTTTACGTTATAACATAATACTATATAACGTTATACGTCATAATGATGTACTATATAACGTTATATGCTATAACGTAATACTATATAACGTTATACGCTATAACGTAATAGTATATAACGTTACACGTTATAACGGAATACTATATAACGTAATACTGTATAAGGGTATACGTTATAACGTAATACTATATAACGTTATACGCTATAACGTAATAGTCTATAACGTTACACGTTATAACGTATTAGTATATAACGTTATACGTTATAACGTTAAACTATATAACGTTATAAGTTATAACGTAATACTATATAACGTTATACGTTATAACGTAGTACTATATAACGTTATATGTTATAACGTAATACTATATAACGTTATATGATATAACGTAATACTATATACCGTTATACGTTACAATATAATACTACAAAACGTTATACGATATAACGTAATACTATATACCGTTATACGTTATAACATAATACTATATAACTTTATACATTCCAACATAATACTATATAACGTTATACGTCATAATGATGTACTATATAACGTTATATGTTATAACGTAATACTATATAACGTCATACGTTATAACGTAATACTATTTAACGTTATACGTTATAACGTAATACTAAATAACGTTATACGCTATAAAGTAATAGTATATAACGTTATACGCTATAACGTAATACTATATAACGTTATACGTCATAATGATGTACTATATAACGTTATATGTTATAACGTAATTCTATATAACGTTATACGTTATAACATAATACTATATACCGTTATACGATATAACATAATACTATATAACGTTATACGTCATAATGATGTACTATATAACGTTATATGCTATAACGTAATACTATATAACGTTATACGTTATAACGTAGTACTATATAACGTTATACGTCATAATGATGTACTATATAACGTTATATGCTATAACGTAATACTATATAACGTTATACGCTATAACGTAATAGTATATAACGTTACACGTTATAACGGAATACTATATAACGTAATACTATATAAGGGTATACGTTATAACGTAATACTATATAACGTTATACGCTATAACGTAATAGTCTATAACGTTACACGTTATAACGTATTAGTATATAACGTTATACGTTATAACGTAATACTATATAACGTTATACGTTATAACGTAGTACTATATAACGTTATATGTTATAACGTAATACTATATAACGTTATATGATATAACGTAATACTATATACCGTTATACGTTACAATATAATACTACAAAACGTTATACGATATAACGTAATACTATATACCGTTATACGTTATAACATAATACTATATAACTTTATACATTCCAACATAATACTATATAACGTTATACGTCATAATGATGTACTATATAACGTTATATGTTATAACGTAATACTATATAACGTCATACGTTATAACGTAATACTATTTAACGTTATACGTTATAACGTAATACTAAATAACGTTATACGCTATGACGTAATACTATATAACGTTATACGCTATAACGTAATACTATATAACGTTATACGTCATAATGATGTACTATATAACGTTATATGTTATAACGTAATTCTATATAACGTTATACGTTATAACATAATACTATATACCGTTATACGATATAACATAATACTATATAACGTTATACGTCATAATGATGTACTATATAACGTAATACTATATAACGTTATACGCTATAACGTAATACTATATAACGTTATACGTAATAACGCTATACTATATAACGTTATACGTTATAATATAATACTATATACCGTTATACGATATAACATAATACTATATAACGTTAGACGTCATAATGATGTACTATATAACGTTATACGAAATAACGTTATACTATATAACGTTATACGAAATAACGTTATACTATATAATGTTATACGTTATAATATAATACTATATACCGTTATACGTTACAACATATTACTATATAACGTTATACGTCATAATGATGTACTCTATAACGTTATATGCTATAACGTAATACTATATAACGTTATACGTTATAACGTAATACTATATAACGTTATACGTTATAACGTAATACTATATAACGTTATACGTTATAACATAATACTATATAACGTTATACGCTACAACGTAATAGTATATAACGTTACACGTTATAACGTATTACTATATAACGTTATACGTCATAACGTAATACTACATAACGTTTTACGTTATAACCTAATACTATATAACGTTATACGTCATAATGATGGACTATATAACGTTATATGCTATAACGTAATACTATATAACGTAATACGTTATAACGTAATACTATATAACGTTATACGTCATAACATAATACTATATAACGTTATACGTCATAATGATGTACTATATAACGTTATATGCTATAAGGTAATACTATATTACGTTATACGTTATAACGTAATACTATATAACGTTATACGTTATAACGTAATAGTATATAACGTTACACGTTATAACGTATTACTATATAACGTTACACGTTATTATGTATTACTATATAACGTTATACGTTAAGACGTAATACTATATAAGGGTATACGTTATAACGTAATACTATATAACGTTATACGCTATAACGTAATAGTATATAACGTTACACGTTATAACGTATTACTATATAACGTTATACGTTATAACGTAATACTATATAACGTTTTACGTTATAACATAATACTATATAACGTTATACGTCATAATGATGTACTATATAACGTTATATGCTATAACGTAATACTATATAACGTTATACGTTATAACGTAGTACTATATAACGTTATACGTTATAACATAATACTATATAACGTTATACGGTATAACGTAATAGTATATAACGTTCCACGTTATAACGTATTGCTATATAACGTTATACGTTATAACGTAATACTATATAACGTTATGCGTTATAACATAATACTATATAGCGTTATACATCATAATGATGTACTATATAACGTTATATGCTATAACGTAATACTATATAACGTTATACGCTATAACGTAATAGTATATAACGTTACACGTTATAACGTATTACTATATAACGTTATACGTTATAACGTAATACTATATAACGTTATACGGTATAACGTAATAGTATATAACGTTACACGTTATAACGTATTACTATATAACGTTATACGTTATAACGTAATACTATATAACGTTTTACGTTATAACATAATACTATATAACGTTATACGTCATAATGATGTACTATATAACGTTATATGCTATAACGTAATACTATATAACGTTTTACGTTATAACATAATACTATATAACGTTAGACGTCATAATGATGTACTATATAACGTTATATGCTATAACGTAATACTATATAACGTTATACGCTATAACGTAATAGTATATAACGTTACACGTTATAACGGAATACAAAATAACGTTATACGCTATAACGTATTACTATATAACGTTATATGCTATAACGTAATACTATATAACGTTATGCGTTATAACGTAATACTATATAACGTTATGCGTTATAACGTAATACTATATAAAGTTATACGTTATAACGGAATACTATATAACGTAATACTATATAACGTTATTCGTTATAACGTTATACTATATAACGTTATACGCTATAACGTAATAGTATATAACGTTACACGTTATAACGGAATACTATATAACGTTATACACTATAACGTAATAGTATATAACGTTACACGTTGTAACGTATTACTATATAACGTTATACGTTATAACATAATACTATATAACGTTATTCACTATAACGTAATAGTATATAACGTTACACGTTGTAACGTATTACTATATAACGTTATACGTTATAACGTAATACTATATAACGTTATACGCTATAACGTAATAGTATATAACGTTACACGTTATAACATAATACTATATAACGTTATACGCTATAACGTAATAGTGCATAATGTCACACACTATAACGTATTACTATATAACGTTATACGTTATAACGTAATACTATATAAGGGTTTACGTTATAACGTAATACTATATAACGTTATACGCTATAACGTAATAGTATATAACGTTACACGTTATAACGTATTACTATATAACGTTATACGTCATAATGATGTACTATATAACGTTATATGCTATAACGTAATACTATATAACGTTTTACGTTATAACATAATACTATATAACGTTATACGTCATAATGATGTACTATATAACGTTATATGCTATAACGTAATACTATATAACGTTATACGCTATAACGTAATAGTATATAACGTTACACGTTATATCGGAATACTATATAACGTAATACTATATAAGGGTATACGTTATAACGTAATACTATATAACGTTATACGCTATAACGTAATAGTTTATAACGTTACACGTTATAACGTATTAGTATATAACGTTATACGTTATAACGTTAAACTATATAACGTTATAAGTTATAACGTAATACTATATAACGTTACACGTTATAACGTAGTACTATATAACGTTATATGTTATAACGTAATACTATATAACGTTATATGATATAACGTAATACTATATACCGTTATACGTTACAATATAATACTACAAAACGTTATACGATATAACGTAATACTATATACCTTTATACGTTATAACATAATACTATATAACTTTATACATTCCAACATAATACTATATAACGTTATATGTCATAATGATGTACTATATAACGTTATATGTTATAACGTAATACTATATAACGTCACACGTTATAACGTAATACTATTTAACGTTATACGTTATAACGTAATACTAAATAACGTTATACGCTATAACGTAATACTATATAACGTTATACGCTATAACGTAATACTATATAACGTTATACGTCATAAAGATGTACTATATAACGTTATATGTTATAACGTAATTCTATATAACGTTATACGTTATAACATAATACTATATACCGTTATACGATATAACATAATACTATATAACGTTATACGTCATAATGATGTACTATATAACGTAATACTATATAACGTTATACGCTATAACGTAATACTATATAACGTCATACGTTATAACGTAATACTATTTAACGTTATACGTTATAACGTAATACTAAATAACGTTATACGCTATAACGTAATACTATATAACGTTATACGATATAACGTAATACTATATACCGTTATACGTTATAACATAATACTATATAACTTTATACATTCCAACATAATACTATATAACGTTATACGTCATAATGATGTACTATATAACGTTATATGTTATAACGTAATACTATATAACGTCATACGTTATAACGTAATACTATTTAACGTTATACGTTATAACGTAATACTAAATAACGTTATACGCTATAAAGTAATAGTATATAACGTTATACGCTATAACGTAATACTATATAACGTTATACGTCATAATGATGTACTATATAACGTTATATGTTATAACGTAATTCTATATAACGTTATACGTTATAACATAATACTATATACCGTTATACGATATAACATAATACTATATAACGTTATACGTCATAATGATGTACTATATAACGTTATATGCTATAAAGTAATACTATATAACGTTATACGTTATAACGTAGTACTATATAACGTTATACGTCATAATGATTTACTATATAACGTTATATGCTATAACGTAATACTATATAACGTTATACGCTATAACGTAATAGTATATAACGTTACACGTTATAACGGAATACTATATAACGTAATACTATATAAGGGTATACGTTATAACGTAATACTATATAACGTTATACGCTATAACGTAATAGTCTATAACGTTACACGTTATAACGTATTAGTATATAACGTTATACGTTATAACGTAATACTATATAACGTTATACGTTATAACGTAGTACTATATAACGTTATATGTTATAACGTAATACTATATAACGTTATATGATATAACGTAATACTATATACCGTTATACGTTACAATATAATACTACAAAACGTTATACGATATAACGTAATACTATATACCGTTATACGTTATAACATAATACTATATAACTTTATACATTCCAACATAATACTATATAACGTTATACGTCATAATGATGTACTATATAACGTTATATGTTATAACGTAATACTATATAACGTCATACGTTATAACGTAATACTATTTAACGTTATACGTTATAACGTAATACTAAATAACGTTATACGCTATGACGTAATACTATATAACGTTATACGCTATAACGTAATACTATATAACGTTATACGTCATAATGATGTACTATATAACGTTATATGTTATAACGTAATTCTATATAACGTTATACGTTATAACATAATACTATATACCGTTATACGATATAACATAATACTATATAACGTTATACGTCATAATGATGTACTATATAACGTTATATGCTATAACGTAATACTATATAACGTTATACGCTATAACGTAATAGTATATAACGTTCCACGTTATAACGTATTGCTATATAACGTTATACGTTATAACGTAATACTATATAACGTTATGCGTTATAACATAATACTATATAACGTTATACATCATAATGATGTACTATATAACGTTATATGCTATAACGTAATACTATATAACGTTATACGCTATAACGTAATAGTATATAACGTTACACGTTATAACGTATTACTATATAACGTTATACGTTATAACGTAATACTATATAACGTTATACGGTATAACGTAATAGTATATAACGTTACACGTTATAACGTATTACTATATAACGTTATACGTTATAACGTAATACTATATAACGTTTTACGTTATAACATAATACTATATAACGTTATACGTCATAATGATGTACTATATAACGTTATATGCTATAACGTAATACTATATAACGTTTTACGTTATAACATAATACTATATAACGTTAGACGTCATAATGATGTACTATATAACGTTATATGCTATAACGTAATACTATATAACGTTATGCGCTATAACGTAATAGTACATAACGTTACACGTTATAACGGAATACAAAATAACGTTATACGTTATAACGTATTACTATATAACGTTATATGCTATAACGTAATACTATATAACGTTATGCGTTATAACGTAATACTATATAACGTTATGCGTTATAACGTAATACTATATAACGTTATACGTTATAACGGAATACTATATAACGTAATACTATATAACGTTATTCGTTATAACGTAATACTATATAACGTTATACGCTATAACGTAATAGTATATAACGTTACACGTTATAACGGAATACTATATAACGTTATACACTATAACGTAATAGTATATAACGTTACACGTTGTAACGTATTACTATATAACGTTATACGTTATAACATAATACTATATAACGTTATTCACTATAACGTAATAGTATATAACGTTACACGTTGTAACGTATTACTATATAACGTTATACGTTATAACGTAATACTATATAACGTTATACGCTATAACGTAATAGTATATAACGTTACACGTTATAACATAATACTATATAACGTTATACGCTATAACGTAATAGTGCATAACGTCACACATTATAACGTATTACTATATAACGTTATACGTTATAACGTAATACTATATAAGGGTTTACGTTATAACGTAATACTATATAACGTTATACGCTATAACGTAATAGTATATAACGTTACTCGTTATAACGTATTACTATATAACGTTATACGTCATAATGATGTACTATATAACGTTATATGCTATAACGTAATACTATATAACGTTTTACGTTATAACATAATACTATATAACGTTATACGTCATAATGATGTACTATATAACGTTATATGCTATAACGTAATACTATATAACGTTATACGCTATAACGTAATAGTATATAACGTTACACGTTATAACGGAATACTATATAACGTAATACTGTATAAGGGTATACGTTATAACGTAATACTATATAACGTTATACGCTATAACGTAATAGTCTATAACGTTACACGTTATAACGTATTAGTATATAACGTTATACGTTATAACGTTAAACTATATAACGTTATAAGTTATAACGTAATACTATATAACGTTATACGTTATAACGTAGTACTATATAACGTTATATGTTATAACGTAATACTATATAACGTTATATGATATAACGTAATACTATATACCGTTATACGTTACAATATAATACTACAAAACGTTATACGATATAACGTAATACTATATACCGTTATACGTTATAACATAGTACTATATAACTTTATACATTCCAACATAATACTATATAACGTTATACGTCATAATGATGTACTATATAACGTTATATGTTATAACGTAATACTATATAACGTCATACGTTATAACGTAATACTATTTAACGTTATACGTTATAACGTAATACTAAATAACGTTATACGCTATAAAGTAATAGTATATAACGTTATACGCTATAACGTAACACTATATAACGTTATACGTCATAATGATGTACTATATAACGTTATATGTTATAACGTAATTCTATATAACGTTATACGTTATAACATAATACTATATACCGTTATACGATATAACATAATACTATATAACGTTATACGTCATAATGATGTACTATATAACGTTATATGCTATAACGTAATACTATATAACGTTATACGTTATAACGTAGTACTATATAACGTTATACGTCATAATGATGTACTATATAACGTTATATGCTATAACGTAATACTATATAACGTTATACGCTATAACGTAATAGTATATAACGTTACACGTTATAACGGAATACTATATAACGTAATACTATATAAGGGTATACGTTATAACGTAATACTATATAACGTTATACGCTATAACGTAATAGTCTATAACGTTACACGTTATAACGTATTAGTATATAACGTTATACGTTATAACGTAATACTATATAACGTTATACGTTATAACGTAGTACTATATAACGTTATATGTTATAACGTAATACTATATAACGTTATATGATATAACGTAATACTATATACCGTTATACGTTACAATATAATACTACAAAACGTTATACGATATAACGTAATACTATATACCGTTATACGTTATAACATAATACTATATAACTTTATACATTCCAACATAATACTATATAACGTTATACGTCATAATGATGTACTATATAACGTTATATGTTATAACGTAATACTATATAACGTCATACGTTATAACGTAATACTATTTAACGTTATACGTTATAACGTAATACTAAATAACGTTATACGCTATGACGTAATACTATATAACGTTATACGCTATAACGTAATACTATATAACGTTATACGTCATAATGATGTACTATATAACGTTATATGTTATAACGTAATTCTATATAACGTTATACGTTATAACATAATACTATATACCGTTATACGATATAACATAATACTATATAACGTTATACGTCATAATGATGTACTATATAACGTAATACTATATAACGTTATACGCTATAACGTAATACTATATAACGTTATACGTAATAACGCTATACTATATAACGTTATACGTTATAATATAATACTATATACCGTTATACGATATAACATAATACTATATAACGTTAGACGTCATAATGATGTACTATATAACGTTATACGAAATAACGTTATACTATATAACGTTATACGAAATAACGTTATACTATATAATGTTATACGTTATAATATAATACTATATACCGTTATACGTTACAACATATTACTATATAACGTTATACGTCATAATGATGTACTCTATAACGTTATATGCTATAACGTAATACTATATAACGTTATACGTTATAACGTAATACTATATAACGTTATACGTTATAACGTAATACTATATAACGTTATACGTTATAACATAATACTATATAACGTTATACGCTATAACGTAATAGTATATAACGTTACACGTTATAACGTATTACTATATAACGTTATACGTCATAACGTAATACTACATAACGTTTTACGTTATAACCTAATACTATATAACGTTATACGTCATAATGATGGACTATATAACGTTATATGCTATAACGTAATACTATATAACGTAATACGTTATAACGTAATACTATATAACGTTATACGTCATAACATAATACTATATAACGTTATACGTCATAATGATGTACTATATAACGTTATATGCTATAAGGTAATACTATATGACGTTATACGTTATAACGTAATACTATATAACGTTATACGTTATAACGTAATAGTATATAACGTTACACGTTATAACGTATTACTATATAACGTTACACGTTATTATGTATTACTATATAACGTTATACGTTAAGACGTAATACTATATAAGGGTATACGTTATAACGTAATACTATATAACGTTATACGCTATAACGTAATAGTATATAACGTTACACGTTATAACGTATTACTATATAACGTTATACGTTATAACGTAATACTATATAACTTTATACGTTATAACATAATACTATATAACGTTATACGTCATAATGATGTACTATAGAACGTTATATGCTATAACGTATTACTATATAACGTTATACGTTATAACGTAATACTATATAACGTTTCACGTTATAACATAATACTATATAACGTTATAAGTTATAACGTAATACTATATAACGTTACACGTTATAACGTAACACTATATACCGTTATACGTTATAACATAATACTATATAACGTTATACGTCATAATGATGTACTATATAATGTTATATGCTATAACGTAATACTATATAACGTTATACGCTATAACGTAATAGTATATAACGTTACACGTTATAACGTATTACTATATAACGTTACATGTTATAACGTAACACTATATACCGTTATACGTTATAACATAATACTATATAACGTTATAAGTTATAACGTAATACTATATAACGTTATACGTTATAACGTATTTCTATATAACGTTATACGTTATAACGTAATACTATAAAACTTTTTACGTTATAACATAATACTATATAACGTTATACGTCATAATGATGTACTATATAACGTTATATGCTATAACGTAATACTATATAACGTTATACGTTATAACGTAGTACTATATAACGTTATACGTTATAACATAATACTATATAACGTTATACGGTATAACGTAATAGTATATAACGTTCCACGTTATAACGTATTGCTATATAACGTTATACGTTATAACGTAATACTATATAACGTTATGCGTTATAACATAATACTATATAGCGTTATACATCATAATGATGTACTATATAACGTTATATGCTATAACGTAATACTATATAACGTTATACGCTATAACGTAATAGTATATAACGTTACACGTTATAACGTATTACTATATAACGTTATACGTTATAACGTAATACTATATAACGTTATACGGTATAACGTAATAGTATATAACGTTACACGTTATAACGTATTACTATATAACGTTATACGTTATAACGTAATACTATATAACGTTTTACGTTATAACATAATACTATATAACGTTATACGTCATAATGATGTACTATATAACGTTATATGCTATAACGTAATACTATATAACGTTTTACGTTATAACATAATACTATATAACGTTAGACGTCATAATGATGTACTATATAACGTTATATGCTATAACGTAATACTATATAACGTTATACGCTATAACGTAATAGTATATAACGTTACACGTTATAACGGAATACAAAATAACGTTATACGTTATAACGTATTACTATATAACGTTATATGCTATAACGTAATACTATATAACGTTATGCGTTATAACGTAATACTATATAACGTTATGCGTTATAACGTAATACTATATAACGTTATACGTTATAACGGAATACTATATAACGTAATACTATATAACGTTATTCGTTATAACGTTATACTATATAACGTTATACGCTATAACGTAATAGTATATAACGTTACACGTTATAACGGAATACTATATAACGTTATACACTATAACGTAATAGTATATAACGTTACACGTTGTAACGTATTACTATATAACGTTATACGTTATAACATAATACTATATAACGTTATTCACTATAACGTAATAGTATATAACGTTACACGTTGTAACGTATTACTATATAACGTTATACGTTATAACGTAATACTATATAACGTTATACGCTATAACGTAATAGTATATAACGTTACACGTTATAACATAATACTATATAACGTTATACGCTATATCGTAATAGTGCATAATGTCACACATTATAACGTATTACTATATAACGTTATACGTTATAACGTAATACTATATAAGGGTTTACGTTATAACGTAATACTATATAACGTTATACGCTATAACGTAATAGTATATAACGTTACACGTTATAACGTATTACTATATAACGTTATACGTCATAATGATGTACTATATAACGTTATATGCTATAACGTAATACTATATAACGTTTTACGTTATAACATAATACTATATAACGTTATACGTCATAATGATGTACTATATAACGTTATATGCTATAACGTAATACTATATAACGTTATACGCTATAACGTAATAGTATATAACGTTACACGTTATATCGGAATACTATATAACGTAATACTATATAAGGGTATACGTTATAACGTAATACTATATAACGTTATACGCTATAACGTAATACTATATAACGTTATACGTCATAATGATGTACTATATAACGTTATATGTTATAACGTAATTCTATATAACGTTATACGTTATAACATAATACTATATACCGTTATACGATATAACATAATACTATATAACGTTATACGTCATAATGATGTACTATATAACGTAATACTATATAACGTTATACGCTATAACGTAATACTATATAACGTCATACGTTATAACGTAATACTATTTAACGTTATACGTTATAACGTAATACTAAGTAACGTTATACGCTATAACGTAATACTATATAACGTTATACGATATAACGTAATACTATATACCGTTATACGTTATAACATAATACTATATAACTTTATACATTCCAACATAATACTATATAACGTTATACGTCATAATGATGTACTATATAACGTTATATGTTATAACGTAATACTATATAACGTCATACGTTATAACGTAATACTATTTAACGTTATACGTTATAACGTAATACTAAATAACGTTATACGCTATAAAGTAATAGTATATAACGTTATACGCTATAACGTAATACTATATAACGTTATACGTCATAATGATGTACTATATAACGTTATATGTTATAACGTAATTCTATATAACGTTATACGTTATAACATAATACTATATACCGTTATACGATATAACATAATACTATATAACGTTATACGTCATAATGATGTACTATATAACGTTATATGCTATAAAGTAATACTATATAACGTTATACGTTATAACGTAGTACTATATAACGTTATACGTCATAATGATGTACTATATAACGTTATATGCTATAACGTAATACTATATAACGTTATACGCTATAACGTAATAGTATATAACGTTACACGTTATAACGGAATACTATATAACGTAATACTATATAAGGGTATACGTTATAACGTAATACTATATAACGTTATACGCTATAACGTAATAGTCTATAACGTTACACGTTATAACGTATTAGTATATAACGTTATACGTTATAACGTAATACTATATAACGTTATACGTTATAACGTAGTACTATATAACGTTATATGTTATAACGTAATACTATATAACGTTATATGATATAACGTAATACTATATACCGTTATACGTTACAATATAATACTACAAAACGTTATACGATATAACGTAATACTATATACCGTTATACGTTATAACATAAAACTATATAACTTTATACATTCCAACATAATACTATATAACGTTATACGTCATAATGATGTACTATATAACGTTATATGTTATAACGTAATACTATATAACGTCATACGTTATAACGTAATACTATTTAACGTTATACGTTATAACGTAATACTAAATAACGTTATACGCTATGACGTAATACTATATAACGTTATACGCTATAACGTAATACTATATAACGTTATACGTCATAATGATGTACTATATAACGTTATATGTTATAACGTAATTCTATATAACGTTATACGTTATAACATAATACTATATACCGTTATACGATATAACATAATACTATATAACGTTATACGTCATAATGATGTACTATATAACGTAATACTATATAACGTTATACGCTATAACGTAATACTATATAACGTTATACGTAATAACGCTATACTATATAACGTTATACGTTATAATATAATACTATATACCGTTATACGATATAACATAATACTATATAACGTTATACGTCATAATGATGTACTATATAACGTTATATGTTATAACGTAATACTATATAACGTCATACGTTATAACGTAATACTATTTAACGTTATACGTTATAACGTAATACTAAATAACGTTATACGCTATGACGTAATACTATATAACGTTATACGCTATAACGTAATACTATATAACGTTATACGTCATAATGATGTACTATATAACGTTATACGAAATAACGTTATACTATATAACGTTATACGAAATAACGTTATACTATATAATGTTATACGTTATAATATAATACTATATACCGTTATACGTTACAACATATTACTATATAACGTTATACGTCATAATGATGTACTCTATAACGTTATATGCTATAACGTAATACTATATAACGTTATACGTTATAACGTAATACTATATAACGTTATACGTTATAACGTAATACTATATAACGTTATACGTTATAACATAATACTATATAACGTTATACGCTATAACGTAATACTATATAACGTTATACGTCATAATGATGTACTATATAACGTTATATGTTATAACGTAATTCTATATAACGTTATACGTTATAACATAATACTATATACCGTTATACGATATAACATAATACTATATAACGTTATACGTCATAATGATGTACTATATAACGTTATATGCTATAACGTAATACCATATAACGTTATACGTTATAACGTAGTACTATATAACGTTATACGTTATAATGATGTACTATATAACGTTATACGGTATAACGTAATAGTATATAACGTTCCACGTTATAACGTATTGCTATATAACGTTATACGTTATAACGTAATACTATATAACGTTATGCGTTATAACATAATACTATATAACGTTATACATCATAATGATGTACTATATAACGTTATATGCTATAACGTAATACTATATAACGTTATACGCTATAACGTAATAGTATATAACGTTACACGTTATAACGTATTACTATATAACGTTATACGTTATAACGTAATACTATATAACGTTATACGGTATAACGTAATAGTATATAACGTTACACGTTATAACGTATTACTATATAACGTTATATGCTATAACGTAATACTATATAACGTTATACGTTATAACGTAGTACTATATAACGTTATACGTTATAATGATGTACTATATAACGTTATACGGTATAACGTAATAGTATATAACGTTCCACGTTATAACGTATTGCTATATAACGTTATACGTTATAACGTAATACTATATAACGTTATGCGTTATAACATAATACTATATAACGTTATACATCATAATGATGTACTATATAACGTTATATGCTATAACGTAATACTATATAACGTTATACGCTATAACGTAATAGTATATAACGTTACACGTTATAACGTATTACTATATAACGTTATGCGTTATAACATAATACTATATAACGTTATACATCATAATGATGTACTATATAACGTTATATGCTATAACGTAATACTATATAACGTTATACGTTATAACGTAATACTAAATAACGTTATACGCTATGACGTAATACTATATAACGTTATACGCTATAACGTAATACTATATAACGTTATACGTCATAATGATGTACTATATAACGTTATATGTTATAACGTAATTCTATATAACGTTATACGTTATAACATAATACTATATACCGTTATACGATATAACATAATACTATATAACGTTATACGTCATAATGATGTACTATATAACGTAATACTATATAACGTTATACGCTATAACGTAATACTATATAACGTTATACGTAATAACGCTATACTATATAACGTTATACGTTATAATATAATACTATATACCGTTATACGATATAACATAATACTATATAACGTTAGACGTCATAATGATGTACTATATAACGTTATGCGAAATAACGTTATACTATATAACGTTATACGAAATAACGTTATACTATATAATGTTATACGTTATAATATAATACTATATACCGTTATACGTTACAACATATTACTATATAACGTTATACGTCATAATGATGTACTCTATAACGTTATATGCTATAACGTAATACTATATAACGTTATACGTTATAACGTAATACTATATAACGTTATACGTTATAACGTAATACTATATAACGTTATACGTTATAACGTAATACTATATAACGTTATACGTTATAACGTAATACTATATAACGTTATACGTTATAACATAATACTATATAACGTTATACGCTATAACGTAATAGTATATAACGTTACACGTTATAACGTATTACTATATAACGTTATACGTTATAACGTAATACTACATAACGTTTTACGTTATAACCTAATACTATATAACGTTATACGTCATAATGATGGACTATATAACGTTATATGCTATAACGTAATACTATATAACGTAATACGTTATAACGTAATACTATATAACGTTATACGTCATAACATAATACTATATAACGTTATACGTCATAATGATGTACTATATAACGTTATATGCTATAAGGTAATACTATATTACGTTATACGTTATAACGTAATACTATATAACGTTATACGTTATAACGTAATAGTATATAACGTTACACGTTATAACGTATTACTATATAACGTTACACGTTATTACGTATTACTATATAACGTTATACGTTAAGACGTAATACTATATAAGGGTATACGTTATAACGTAATACTATATAACGTTATACGCTATAACGTAATAGTATATAACGTTACACGTTATAACGTATTACTATATAACGTTATACGTTATAACGTAATACTATATAACTTTATACGTTATAACATAATACTATATAACGTTATACGTCATAATGATGTACTATAGAACGTTATATGCTATAACGTATTACTATATAACGTTATACGTTATAACGTAATACTATATAACGTTTCACGTTATAACATAATACTATATAACGTTATATGTTATAACGTAATACTATATAACGTTACACGTTATAACGTAACACTATATACCGTTATACGTTATAACATAATACTATATAACGTTATACGTCATAATGATGTACTATATAATGTTATATGCTATAACGTAATACTATATAACGTTATACGCTATAACGTAATAGTATATAACGTTACACGTTATAACGTATTACTATATAACGTTACATGTTACAACGTAACACTATATACCGTTATACGTTATAACATAATACTATATAACGTTATAAGTTATAACGTAATACTATATAACGTTATACGTTATAACGTATTTCTATATAACGTTATACGTTATAACGTAATACTATATAACGTTTTACGTTATAACATAATACTATATAACGTTATACGTCATAATGATGTACTATATAACGTTATATGCTATAACGTAATACTATATAACGTTATACGTTATAACGTAGTACTATATAACGTTATACGTTATAACATAATACTATATAACGTTATACGGTATAACGTAATAGTATATAACGTTCCACGTTATAACGTATTGCTATATAACGTTATACGTTATAACGTAATACTATATAACGTTATGCGTTATAACATAATACTATATAACGTTATACATCATAATGATGTACTATATAACGTTATATGCTATAACGTAATACTATATAACGTTATACGCTATAACGTAATAGTATATAACGTTACACGTTATAACGTATTACTATATAACGTTATACGTTATAACGTAATACTATATAACGTTATACGGTATAACGTAATAGTATATAACGTTACACGTTATAACGTATTACTATATAACGTTATACGTTATAACGTAATACTATATAACGTTTTACGTTATAACATAATACTATATAACGTTATACGTCATAATGATGTACTATATAACGTTATATGCTATAACGTAATACTATATAACGTTTTACGTTATAACATAATACTATATAACGTTAGACGTCATAATGATGTACTATATAACGTTATATGCTATAACGTAATACTATATAACGTTATACGCTATAACGTAATAGTATATAACGTTACACGTTATAACGGAATACAAAATAACGTTATACGTTATAACGTATTACTATATAACGTTATATGCTATAACGTAATACTATATAACGTTATGCGTTATAACGTAATACTATATAACGTTATGCGTTATAACGTAATACTATATAACGTTATACGTTATAACGGAATACTATATAACGTAATACTATATAACGTTATTCGTTATAACGTAATACTATATAACGTTATACGCTATAACGTAATAGTATATAACGTTACACGTTATAACGGAATACTATATAACGTTATACACTATAACGTAATAGTATATAACGTTACATGTTGTAACGTATTACTATATAACGTTATACGTTATAACATAATACTATATAACGTTATTCACTATAACGTAATAGTATATAACGTTACACGTTGTAACGTATTACTATATAACGTTATACGTTATAACGTAATACTATATAACGTTATACGCTATAACGTAATAGTATATAACGTTACACGTTATAACATAATACTATATAACGTTATACGCTATAACGTAATAGTGCATAACGTCACACATTATAACGTATTACTATATAACGTTATACGTTATAACGTAATACTATATAAGGGTTTACGTTATAACGTAATACTATATAACGTTATACGCTATAACGTAATAGTATATAACGTTACTCGTTATAACGTATTACTATATAACGTTATACGTCATAATGATGTACTATATAACGTTATATGCTATAACGTAATACTATATAACGTTTTACGTTATAACATAATACTATATAACGTTATACGTCATAATGATGTACTATATAACGTTATATGCTATAACGTAATACTATATAACGTTATACGCTATAACGTAATAGTATATAACGTTACACGTTATAACGGAATACTATATAACGTAATACTATATAAGGGTATACGTTATAACGTAATACTATATAACGTTATACGCTATAACGTAATAGTCTATAACGTTACACGTTATAACGTATTAGTATATAACGTTATACGTTATAACGTTAAACTATATAACGTTATAAGTTATAACGTAATACTATATAACGTTATACGTTATAACGTAGTACTATATAACGTTATATGTTATAACGTAATACTATATAACGTTATATGATATAACGTAATACTATATACCGTTATACGTTACAATATAATACTACAAAACGTTATACGATATAACGTAATACTATATACCGTTATACGTTATAACATAATACTATATAACTTTATACATTCCAACATAATACTATATAACGTTATACGTCATAATGATGTACTATATAACGTTATATGTTATAACGTAATACTATATAACGTCATACGTTATAACGTAATACTATTTAACGTTATACGTTATAACGTAATACTAAATAACCTTATACGCTATAAAGTAATAGTATATAACGTTATACGCTATAACGTAATACTATATAACGTTATACGTCATAATGATGTACTATATAACGTTATATGTTATAACGTAATTCTATATAACGTTATACGTTATAACATAATACTATATACCGTTATACGATATAACATAATACTATATAACGTTATACGTCATAATGATGTACTATATAACGTTATATGCTATAACGTAATACTATATAACGTTATACGTTATAACGTAGTACTATATAACGTTATACGTCATAATGATGTACTATATAACGTTATATGCTATAACGTAATACTATATAACGTTATACGCTATAACGTAATAGTATATAACGTTACACGTTATAACGGAATACTATATAACGTAATACTATATAAGGATATACGTTATAACGTAATACTATATAACGTTATACGCTATAACGTAATAGTCTATAACGTTACACGTTATAACGTATTAGTATATAACGTTATACGTTATAACGTAATACTATATAACGTTATACGTTATAACGTAGTACTATATAACGTTATATGTTATAACGTAATACTATATAACGTTATATGATATAACGTAATACTATATACCGTTATACGTTACAATATAATACTACAAAACGTTATACGATATAACGTAATACTATATACCGTTATACGTTATAACATAATACTATATAACTTTATACATTCCAACATAATACTATATAACGTTATACGTCATAATGATGTACTATATAACGTTATATGTTATAACGTAATACTATATAACGTCATACGTTATAACGTAATACTATTTAACGTTATACGTTATAACGTAATACTAAATAACGTTATACGCTATGACGTAATACTATATAACGTTATACGCTATAACGTAATACTATATAACGTTATACGTCATAATGATGTACTATATAACGTTATATGTTATAACGTAATTCTATATAACGTTATACGTTATAACATAATACTATATACCGTTATACGATATAACATAATACTATATAACGTTATACGTCATAATGATGTACTATATAACGTAATACTATATAACGTTATACGCTATAACGTAATACTATATAACGTTATACGTAATAACGCTATACTATATAACGTTATACGTTATAATATAATACTATATACCGTTATACGATATAACATAATACTATATAACGTTAGACGTCATAATGATGTACTATATAACGTTATACGAAATAACGTTATACTATATAACGTTATACGAAATAACGTTATACTATATAATGTTATACGTTATAATATAATACTATATACCGTTATACGTTACAACATATTACTATATAACGTTATACGTCATAATGATGTACTCTATAACGTTATATGCTATAACGTAATACTATATAACGTTATACGTTATAACGTAATACTATATAACGTTATACGTTATAACGTAATACTATATAACGTTATACGTTATAACATAATACTATATAACGTTATACGCTATAACGTAATACTATATAACGTTATACGTCATAATGATGTACTATATAACGTTATATGTTATAACGTAATTCTATATAACGTTATACGTTATAACATAATACTATATACCGTTATACGATAACACATAATACTATATAACGTTATACGTCATAATGATGTACTATATAACGTTATATGCTATAACGTAATACTATATAACGTTATACGTTATAACGTAGTACTATATAACGTTATACGTTATAATGATGTACTATATAACGTTATACGGTATAACGTAATAGTATATAACGTTCCACGTTATAACGTATTGCTATATAACGTTATACGTTATAACGTAATACTATATAACGTTATGCGTTATAACATAATACTATATAACGTTATACATCATAATGATGTACTATATAACGTTATATGCTATAACGAAATACTATATAACGTTATACGCTATAACGTAATAGTATATAACGTTACACGTTATAACGTAATACTATATAACGTTATACGCTATAACGTAATAGTATATAACGTTACACGTTATAACGTATTACTATATAACGTTATGCGTTATAACATAATACTATATAACGTTATACATCATAATGATGTACTATATAACGTTATATGCTATAACGTAATACTATATAACGTTATACGTTATAACGTAATACTAAATAACGTTATACGCTATGACGTAATACTATATAACGTTATACGCTATAACGTAATACTATATAACGTTATACGTCATAATGATGTACTATATAACGTTATATGTTATAACGTAATTCTATATAACGTTATACGTTATAACATAATACTATATACCGTTATACGATATAACATAATACTATATAACGTTATACGTCATAATGATGTACTATATAACGTAATACTATATAACGTTATACGCTATAACGTAATACTATATAACGTTATACGTAATAACGCTATACTATATAACGTTATACGTTATAATATAATACTATATACCGTTATACGATATAACATAATACTATATAACGTTAGACGTCATAATGATGTACTATATAACGTTATGCGAAATAACGTTATACTATATAACGTTATACGAAATAACGTTATACTATATAATGTTATACGTTATAATATAATACTATATACCGTTATACGTTACAACATATTACTATATAACGTTATACGTCATAATGATGTACTCTATAACGTTATATGCTATAACGTAATACTATATAACGTTATACGTTATAACGTAATACTATATAACGTTATACGTTATAACGTAATACTATATAACGTTATACCTTATAACATAATACTATATAACGTTATACGCTATAACGTAATAGTATATAACGTTACACGTTATAACGTATTACTATATAACGTTATACGTTATAACGTAATACTACATAACGTTTTACGTTATAACCTAATACTATATAACGTTATACGTCATAATGATGGACTATATAACGTTATATGCTATAACGTAATACTATATAACGTAATACGTTATAACGTAATACTATATAACGTTATACGTCATAACATAATACTATATAACGTTATACGTCATAATGATGTACTATATAACGTTATATGCTATAAGGTAATACTATATTACGTTATACGTTATAACGTAATACTATATAACGTTATACGTTATAACGTAATAGTATATAACGTTACACGTTATAACGTATTACTATATAACGTTACACGTTATTACGTATTACTATATAACGTTATACGTTAAGACGTAATACTATATAAGGGTATACGTTATAACGTAATACTATATAACGTTATACGCTATAACGTAATAGTATATAACGTTACACGTTATAACGTATTACTATATAACGTTATACGTTATAACGTAATACTATATAACTTTATACGTTATAACATAATACTATATAACGTTATACGTCATAATGATGTACTATAGAACGTTATATGCTATAACGTATTACTATATAACGTTATACGTTATAACGTAATACTATATAACGTTTCACGTTATAACATAATACTATATAACGTTATATGTTATAACGTAATACTATATAACGTTACACGTTATAACGTAACACTATATACCGTTATACGTTATAACATAATACTATATAACGTTATACGTCATAATGATGTACTATATAATGTTATATGCTATAACGTAATACTATATAACGTTATACGCTATAACGTAATAGTATATAACGTTACACGTTATAACGTATTACTATATAACGTTACATGTTACAACGTAACACTATATACCGTTATACGTTATAACATAATACTATATAACGTTATAAGTTATAACGTAATACTATATAACGTTATACGTTATAACGTATTTCTATATAACGTTATACGTTATAACGTAATACTATATAACGTTTTACGTTATAACATAATACTATATAACGTTATACGTCATAATGATGTACTATATAACGATATATGCTATAACGTAATACTATATAACGTTATACGTTATAACGTAGTACTATATAACGTTATACGTTATAACATAATACTATATAACGTTATACGGTATAACGTAATAGTATATAACGTTCCACGTTATAACGTATTGCTATATAACGTTATACGTTATAACGTAATACTATATAACGTTATGCGTTATAACATAATACTATATAACGTTATACATCATAATGATGTACTATATAACGTTATATGCTATAACGTAATACTATATAACGTTATACGCTATAACGTAATAGTATATAACGTTATACGGTATAACGTAATAGTATATAACGTTACACGTTATAACGTATTACTATATAACGTTATACGTTATAACGTAATACTATATAACGTTTTACGTTATAACATAATACTTTATAACGTTATACGTCATAATGATGTACTATATAACGTTATATGCTATAACGTAATACTATATAACGTTATAAGTTATAACGTAATACTATATAACGTTATACGTTATAACGTATTTCTATATAACGTTATACGTTATAACGTAATACTATATAACGTTTTACGTTATAACATAATACTATATAACGTTATACGTCATAATGATGTACTATATAACGTTATATGCTATAACGTAATACTATATAACGTTAGACGTTATAACGTAGTACTATATAACGTTATACGTTATAACATAATACTATATAACGTTATACGGTATAACGTAATAGTATATAACGTTCCACGTTATAACGTATTGCTATATAACGTTATACGTTATAACGTAATACTATATAACGTTTTACGTTATAACATAATACTATATAACGTTATACGTCATAATGATGTACTATATAACGATATATGCTATAACGTAATACTATATAACGTTATACGCTATAACGTAATAGTATATAACGTTACACGTTATAACGTATTACTATATAACGTTATACGTTATAACGTAATACTATATAACGTTATACGGTATAACGTAATAGTATATAACGTTACACGTTATAACGTATTACTATATAACGTTATACGTTATAACGTAATACTATATAACGTTTTACGTTATAACATAATACTATATAACGTTATACGTCATAATGATGTACTATATAACGTTATATGCTATAACGTAATACTATATAACGTTTTACGTTATAACATAATACTATATAACGTTAGACGTCATAATGATGTACAATATAACGTTATATGCTATAACGTAATACTATATAACGTTATACGCTATAACGTAATAGTATATAACGTTACACGTTATAACGGAATACAAAATAACGTTATACGTTATAACGTATTACTATATAACGTTATATGCTATAACGTAATACTATATAACGTTATGCGTTATAACGTAATACTATATAACGTTATGCGTTATAACGTAATACTATATAACGTTATACGTTATAACGGAATACTATATAACGTAATACTATATAACGTTATTCGTTATAACGTAATACTATATAACGTTATACGCTATAACGTAATAGTATATAACGTTACACGTTATAACGGAATACTATATAACGTTATACACTATAACGTAATAGTATATAACGTTACACGTTGTAACGTATTACTATATAACGTTATACGTTATAACATAATACTATATAACGTTATTCACTATAACGTAATAGTATATAACGTTACACGTTGTAACGTATTACTATATAACGTTATACGTTATAACGTAATACTATATAACGCTATACGCTATAACGTAATAGTATATAACGTTACACGTTATAACATAATACTATATAACGTTATACGCTATAACGTAATAGTGCATAACGTCACACATTATAACGTATTACTATATAACGTTATACGTTATAACGTAATACTATATAAGGGTTTACGTTATAACGTAATACTATATAACGTTATACGCTATAACGTAATAGTATATAACGTTACTCGTTATAACGTATTACTATATAACGTTATACGTCATAATGATGTACTATATAACGTTATATGCTATAACGTAATACTATATAACGTTTTACGTTATAACATAATACTATATAACGTTATACGTCATAATGATGTACTATATAACGTTATATGCTATAACGTAATACTATATAACGTTATACGCTATAACGTAATAGTATATAACGTTACACGTTATAACGGAATACTATATAACGTAATACTATATAAGGGTATACGTTATAACGTAATACTATATAACGTTATACGCTATAACGTAATAGTCTATAACGTTACACGTTATAACGTATTAGTATATAACGTTATACGTTATAACGTTAAACTATATAACGTTATAAGTTATAACGTAATACTATATAACGTTATACGTTATAACGTAGTACTATATAACGTTATATGTTATAACGTAATACTATATAACGTTATATGATATAACGTAATACTATATACCGTTATACGTTACAATATAATACTACAAAACGTTATACGATATAACGTAATACTATATACCGTTATACGTTATAACATAATACTATATAACTTTATACATTCCAACATAATACTATATAACGTTATACGTCATAATGATGTACTATATAACGTTATATGTTATAACGTAATACTATATAACGTCATACGTTATAACGTAATACTATTTAACGTTATACGTTATAACGTAATACTAAATAACGTTATACGCTATGACGTAATACTATATAACGTTATACGCTATAACGTAATACTATATAACGTTATACGTCATAATGATGTACTATATAACGTTATATGTTATAACGTAATTCTATATAACGTTATACGTTATAACATAATACTATATACCGTTATACGATATAACATAATACTATATAACGTTATACGTCATAATGATGTACTATATAACGTAATACTATATAACGTTATACGCTATAACGTAATACTATATAACGTTATACGTAATAACGCTATACTATATAACGTTATACGTTATAATATAATACTATATACCGTTATACGATATAACATAATACTATATAACGTTATACGTAATAACGCTATACTATATAACGTTATACGTTATAATATAATACTATATACCGTTATACGATATAACATAATACTATATAACGTTAGACGTCATAATGATGTACTCTATAACGTTATATGCTATAACGTAATACTATATAACGTTATACGTTATAACGTAATACTATATAACGTTATACGTTATAACGTAATACTATATAACGTTATACGTTATAACATAATACTATATAACGTTATACGCTATAACGTAATAGTATATAACGTTACACGTTATAACGTATTACTATATAACGTTATACGTCATAACGTAATACTACATAACGTTTTACGTTATAACCTAATACTATATAACGTTATACGTCATAATGATGGACTATATAACGTTATATGCTATAACGTAATACTATATAACGTAATACGTTATAACGTAATACTATATAACGTTATACGTCATAACATAATACTATATAACGTTATACGTCATAATGATGTACTATATAACGTTATATGCTATAAGGTAATACTATATTACGTTATACGTTATAACGTAATACTATATAACGTTATACGTTATAACGTAATAGTATATAACGTTACACGTTATAACGTATTACTATATAACGTTACACGTTATTATGTATTACTATATAACGTTATACGTTAAGACGTAATACTATATAAGGGTATACGTTATAACGTAATACTATATAACGTTATACGCTATAACGTAATAGTATATAACGTTACACGTTATAACGTATTACTATATAACGTTATACGTTATAACGTAATACTATATAACTTTATACGTTATAACATAATACTATATAACGTTATACGTCATAATGATGTACTATAGAACGTTATATGCTATAACGTATTACTATATAACGTTATACGTTATAACGTAATACTATATAACGTTTCACGTTATAACATAATACTATATAACGTTATAAGTTATAACGTAATACTATATAACGTTACACGTTATAACGTAACACTATAAACCGTTATACGTTATAACATAATACTATATAACGTTATACGTCATAATGATGTACTATATAATGTTATATGCTATAACGTAATACTATATAACGTTATACGCTATAACGTAATAGTATATAACGTTACACGTTATAACGTATTACTATATAACGTTACATGTTATAACGTAACACTATATACCGTTATACGTTATAACATAATACTATATAACGTTATAAGTTATAACGTAATACTATATAACGTTATACGTTATAACGTATTTCTATATAACGTTATACGTTATAACGTAATACTATATAACGTTTTACGTTATAACATAATACTATATAACGTTATACGTCATAATGATGTACTATATAACGTTATATGCTATAACGTAATACTATATAACGTTAGACGTTATAACGTAGTACTATATAACGTTATACGTTATAACATAATACTATATAACGTTATACGGTATAACGTAATAGTATATAACGTTCCACGTTATAACGTATTGCTATATAACGTTATACGTTATAACGTAATACTATATAACGTTATGCGTTATAACATAATACTATATAGCGTTATACATCATAATGATGTACTATATAACGTTATATGCTATAACGTAATACTATATAACGTTATACGCTATAACGTAATAGTATATAACGTTACACGTTATAACGTATTACTATATAACGTTATACGTTATAACGTAATACTATATAACGTTATACGGTATAACGTAATAGTATATAACGTTACACGTTATAACGTATTACTATATAACGTTATACGTTATAACGTAATACTATATAACGTTTTACGTTATAACATAATACTATATAACGTTATACGTCATAATGATGTACTATATAACGTTATATGCTATAACGTAATACTATATAACGTTTTACGTTATAACATAATACTATATAACGTTAGACGTCATAATGATGTACTATATAACGTTATATGCTATAACGTAATACTATATAACGTTATACGCTATAACGTAATAGTATATAACGTTACACGTTATAACGGAATACAAAATAACGTTATACGTTATAACGTATTACTATATAACGTTATATGCTATAACGTAATACTATATAACGTTATGCGTTATAACGTAATACTATATAACGTTTTGCGTTATAACGTAATACTATATAACGTTATACGTTATAACGGAATACTATATAACGTAATACTATATAACGTTATTCGTTATAACGTAATACTATATAACGTTATACGCTATAACGTAATAGTATATAACGTTACACGTTATAACGGAATACTATATAACGTTATACACTATAACGTAATAGTATATAACGTTACACGTTGTAACGTATTACTATATAACGTTATACGTTATAACATAATACTATATAACTTTATTCACTATAACGTAATAGTATATAACGTTACACGTTGTAACGTATTACTATATAACGTTATACGATATAACGTAATACTATATAACGTTATACGCTATAACGTAATAGTATATAACGTTACACGTTATAACATAATACTATATAACGTTATACGCTATAACGTAATAGTGCATAATGTTACACATTATAACGTATTACTATATAACGTTATACGTTATAACGTAATACTATATAAGGGTTTACGTTATAACGTAATACTATATAACGTTATACGCTATAACGTAATAGTATATAACGTTACACGTTATAACGTATTACTATATAACGTTATACGTCATAATGATGTACTATATAACGTTATATGCTATAACGTAATACTATATAACGTTTTACGTTATAACATAATACTATATAACGTTATACGTCATAATGATGTACTATATAACGTTATATGCTATAACGTAATACTAAATAACGTTATACGCTATAACGTAATACTATATAACGTTATACGCTATAACGTAATACTATATAACGTTATACGTCATAATGATGTACTATATAACGTTATATGTTATAACGTAATTCTATATAACGTTATACGTTATAACATAATACTATATACCGTTATACGATATAACATAATACTATATAACGTTATACGTCATAATGATGTACTATATAACGTAATACTATATAACGTTATACGCTATAACGTAATACTATATAACGTCATACGTTATAACGTAATACTATTTAACGTTATACGTTATAACGTAATACTAAATAACGTTATACGCTATAACGTAATACTATATAACGTTATACGCTATAACGTAATAGTATATAACGTTACACGTTATAACGTATTACTATATAACGTTACATGTTATAACGTAACACTATATACCGTTATACGTTATAACATAATACTATATAACGTTATCAGTTATAACGTAATACTATATAATGTTATACGTTATAACGTATTTCTATATAACGTTATACGTTATAACGTAATACTATATAACGTTTTACGTTATAACATAATACTATATAACGTTATACGTCATAATGATGTACTATATAACGTTATATGCTATAACGTAATACTATATAACGTTATACGTTATAACGTAGTACTATATAACGTTATACGTTATAACATAATACTATATAACGTTATACGGTATAACGTAATAGTATATAACGTTCCACGTTATAACGTATTGCTATATAACGTTATACGTTATAACGTAATACTATATAACGTTATGCGTTATAACATAATACTATATAACGTTATACATCATAATGATGTACTATATAACGTTATATGCTATAACGTAATACTATATAACGTTATACGCTATAACGTAATAGCATATAACGTTACACGTTATAACGTATTACTATATAACGTTATACGTTATAACGTAATACTATATAACGTTATACGGTATAACGTAATAGTATATAACGTTACGCGTTATAACGTATTACTATATAACGTTATACGTTATAACGTAATACTATATAACGTTTTACGTTATAACATAATACTATATAACGTTATACGTCATAATGATGTACTATATAACGTTATATGCTATAACGTAATACTATATAACGTTTTACGTTATAACATAATACTATATAACGTTATACGTCATAATGATGTACTATATAACGTTATATGCTATAACGTAATACTATATAACGTTATACGCTATAACGTAATAGTATATAACGTTACACGTTATAACGGAATACAAAATAACGTTATACGTTATAACGTATTACTATATAACGTTATATGCTATAACGTAATACTATATAACGTTATGCGTTATAACGTAATACTATATAACGTTATGCGTTATAACGTAATACTATATAACGTTATACGTTATAACGGAATACTATATAACGTAATACTATATAACGTTATTCGTTATAACGTAATACTATATAACGTTATACGCTATAACGTAATAGTATATAACGTTACACGTTATAACGGAATACAATATAACGTTATACACTATAACGTAATAGTATATAACGTTACACGTTGTAACGTATTACTATATAACGTTATACGTTATAACATAATACTATATAACGTTATTCACTATAACGTAATAGTATATAACGTTACACGTTGTAACGTATTACTATATAACGTTATACGTTATAACGTAATACTATATAACGTTATACGCTATAACGTAATAGTATATAACGTTACACGTTATAACATAATACTATATAACGTTATACGCTATAACGTAATAGTGCATAACGTCACACATTATAACGTATTACTATATAACGTTATACGTTATAACGTAATACTATATAAGGGTTTACGTTATAACGTAATACTATATAACGTTATACGCTATAACGTAATAGTATATAACGTTACACGTTATAACGTATTACTATATAACGTTATACGTCATAATGATGTACTATATAACGTTATATGCTATAACGTAATACTATATAACGTTTTACGTTATAACATAATACTATATAACGTTATACGTCATAATGATGTACTATATAACGTTATATGCTATAACGTAATACTATATAACGTTATACGCTATAACGTAATAGTATATAACGTTACACGTTATAACGGAATACTATATAACGTAATACTATATAAGGGTATACGTTATAACGTAATACTATATAACGTTATACGCTATAACGTAATAGTCTATAACGTTACACGTTATAACGTATTAGTATATAACGTTATACGTTATAACGTTAAACTATATAACGTTATAAGTTATAACGTAATACTATATAACGTTATACGTTATAACGTAGTACTATATAACGTTATATGTTATAACGTAATACTATATAACGTTATATGATATAACGTAATACTATATACCGTTATACGTTACAATATAATACTACAAAACGTTATACGATATAACGTAATACTATATACCGTTATACGTTATAACATAATACTATATAACTTTATACATTCCAACATAATACTATATAACGTTATACGTCATAATGATGTACTATATAACGTTATATGTTATAACGTAATACTATATAACGTCATACGTTATAACGTAATACTATTTAACGTTATACGTTATAACGTAATACTAAATAACGTTATACGCTATAACGTAATACTATATAACGTTATACGCTATAACGTAATACTATATAACGTTATACGTCATAATGATGTACTATATAACGTTATATGTTATAACGTAATTCTATATAACGTTATACGTTATAACATAATACTATATACCGTTATACGATATAACATAATACTATATAACGTTATACGTCATAATGATGTACTATATAACGTAATACTATATAACGTTATACGCTATAACGTAATACTATATAACGTCATACGTTATAACGTAATACTATTTAACGTTATACGTTATAACGTAATACTAAATAACGTTATACGCTATAACGTAATACTATATAACGTTATACGCTATAACGTAATAGTATATAACGTTACACGTTATAACGTATTACTATATAACGTTACATGTTATAACGTAACACTATATACCGTTATACGTTATAACATAATACTATATAACGTTATCAGTTATAACGTAATACTATATAACGTTATACGTTATAACGTATTTCTATATAACGTTATACGTTATAACGTAATACTATGTAACGTTTTACGTTATAACATAATACTATATAACGTTATACGTCATAATGATGTACTATATAACGTTATATGCTATAACGTAATACTGTATAACGTTATACGTTATAACGTAGTACTATATAGCGTTATACGTTATAACATAATACTATATAACGTTATACGGTATAACGTAATAGTATATAACGTTCCACGTTATAACGTATTGCTATATAACGTTATACGTTATAACGTAATACTATATAACGTTATGCGTTATAACATAATACTATATAACGTTATACATCATAATGATGTACTATATAACGTTATATGCTATAACGTAATACTATATAACGTTATACGCTATAACGTAATAGTATATAACGTTACACGTTATAACGTATTACTATATAACGTTATACGTTATAACGTAATACTATATAACGTTATACGGTATAACGTAATAGTATATAACGTTACACGTTATAACGTATTACTATATAACGTTATACGTTATAACGTAATACTATATAACGTTTTACGTTATAACATAATACTATATAACGTTATACGTCATAATGATGTACTATATAACGTTATATGCTATAACGTAATACTATATAACGTTTTACGTTATAACATAATACTATATAACGTTATACGTCATAATGATGTACTATATAACGTTATATGCTATAACGTAATACTATATAACGTTATACGCTATAACGTAATAGTATATAACGTTACACGTTATAACGGAATACAAAATAACGTTATACGTTATAACGTATTACTATATAACGTTATATGCTATAACGTAATACTATATAACGTTATGCGTTATAACGTAATACTATATAACGTTATGCGTTATAACGTAATACTATATAACGTTATACGTTATAACGGAATACTATATAACGTAATACTATATAACGTTATTCGTTATAACGTAATACTATATAACGTTATACGCTATAACGTAATAGTATATAACGTTACACGTTATAACGGAATACAATATAACGTTATACACTATAACGTAATAGTATATAACGTTACACGTTGTAACGTATTACTATATAACGTTATACGTTATAACATAATACTATATAACGTTATTCACTATAACGTAATAGTATATAACGTTACACGTTATAACATAATACTATATAACGTTATACGCTATAACGTAATAGTGCATAACGTCACACATTATAACGTATTACTATATAACGTTATACGTTATAACGTAATACTATATAAGGGTTTACGTTATAACGTAATACTATATAACGTTATACGCTATAACGTAATAGTATATAACGTTACACGTTATAACGTATTACTATATAACGTTATACGTCATAATGATGTACTATATAACGTTATATGCTATAACGTAATACTATATAACGTTTTACGTTATAACATAATACTATATAACGTTATACGTCATAATGATGTACTATATAACGTTATATGCTATAACGTAATACTATATAACGTTATACGCTATAACGTAATAGTATATAACGTTACACGTTATAACGTATTACTATATAACGTTATACGTCATAATGATGTACTATATAACGTTATGCGTTATAACGTAATACTATATAACGTTATGCGTTATAACGTAATACTATATAACGTTATACGTTATAACGGAATACTGTATAACGTAATACTATATAACGTTATTCGTTATAACGTAATACTATATAACGTTATACGCTATAACGTAATAGTATATAACGTTACACGTTATAACGGAATACAATATAACGTTATACACTATAACGTAATAGTATATAACGTTACACGTTGTAACGTATTACTATATAACGTTATACGTTATAACATAATACTATATAACGTTATTCACTATAACGTAATAGTATATAACGTTACACGTTGTAACGTATTACTATATAACGTTATACGTTATAACGTAATACTATATAACGTTATACGCTATAACGTAATAGTATATAACGTTACACGTTATAACATAATAATATATAACGTTATACGCTATAACGTAATAGTGCATAACGTCACACATTATAACGTATTACTATATAACGTTATACGTTATAACGTAATACTATATAAGGGTTTACGTTATAACGTAATACTATATAACGTTATACGCTATAACGTAATAGTATATAACGTTACACGTTATAACGTATTACTATATAACGTTATACGTCATAATGATGTACTATATAACGTTATATGCTATAACGTAATACTATATAACGTTTTACGTTATAACATAATACTATATAACGTTATACGTCATAATGATGTACTATATAACGTTATATGCTATAACGTAATACTATATAACGTTATACGCTATAACGTAATAGTATATAACGTTACACGTTATAACGGAATACTATATAACGTAATACTATATAAGGGTATACGTTATAACGTAATACTATATAACGTTATACGCTATAACGTAATAGTCTATAACGTTACACGTTATAACGTATTAGTATATAACGTTATACGTTATAACGTTAAACTATATAACGTTATAAGTTATAACGTAATACTATATAACGTTATACGTTATAACGTAGTACTATATAACGTTATATGTTATAACGTAATACTATATAACGTTATATGATATAACGTAATACTATATACCGTTATACGTTACAATATAATACTACAAAACGTTATACGATATAACGTAATACTATATACCGTTATACGTTATAACATAATACTATATAACTTTATACATTCCAACATAATACTATATAACGTTATACGTCATAATGATGTACTATATAACGTTATATGTTATAACGTAATACTATATAACGTCATACGTTATAACGTAATACTATTTAACGTTATACGTTATAACGTAATACTAAATAACGTTATACGCTATAACGTAATACTATATAACGTTATACGCTATAACGTAATACTATATAACGTTATACGTCATAATGATGTACTATATAACGTTATATGTTATAACGTAATTCTATATAACGTTATACGTTATAACATAATACTATATACCGTTATACGATATAACATAATACTATATAACGTTATACGTCATAATGATGTACTATATAACGTAATACTATATAACGTTATACGCTATAACGTAATACTATATAACGTCATACGTTATAACGTAATACTATTTAACGTTATACGTTATAACGTAATACTAATTAACGTTATACGCCATAACGTAATACTATATAACGTTATACGCTATAACGTAATAGTATATAACGTTACACGTTATAACGTATTACTATATAACGTTACATGTTATAACGTAACACTATATACCGTTATACGTTATAACATAATACTATATAACGTTATCAGTTATAACGTAATACTATATAACGTTATACGTTATAACGTATTTCTATATAACGTTATACGTTATAACGTAATACTATGTAACGATTTACGTTATAACATAATACTATATAACGTTATACGTCATAATGATGTACTATATAACGTTATATGCTATAACATAATACTATATAACGTTATCAGTTATAACGTAATACTATATAACGTTATACGTTATAACGTATTTCTATATAACGTTATACGTTATAACGTAATACTATGTAACGTTTTACGTTATAACATAATACTATATAACGTTATACGTCATAATGATGTACTATATAACGTTATACGCTATAACGTAATAGTATATAACGTTACACGTTATAACGTATTACTATATAACGTTATACGTTATAACGTAATACTATATAACGTTATACGGTATAACGTAATAGTATATAACGTTACACGTTATAACGTATTACTATATAACGTTATACGTTATAACGTAATACTATATAACGTTTTACGTTATAACATAATACTATATAACGTTATACGTCATAATGATGTACTATATAACGTTATATGCTATAACGTAATACTATATAACGTTTTACGTTATAACATAATACTATATAACGTTATACGTCATAATGATGTACTATATAACGTTATATGCTATAACGTAATACTATATAACGTTATACGCTATAACGTAATAGTATATAACGTTACACGTTATAACGGAATACAAAATAACGTTATACGTTATAACGTATTACTATATAACGTTATATGCTATAACGTAATACTATATAACGTTATGCGTTATAACGTAATACTATATAACGTTATGCGTTATAACGTAATACTATATAACGTTATACGTTATAACGGAATACTATATAACGTAATACTATATAACGTTATTCGTTATAACGTAATACTATATAACGTTATACGCTATAACGTAATAGTATATAACGTTACACATTATAACGGAATACTATATAACGTTATACACTATAACGTAATAGTATATAACGTTACACGTTGTAACGTATTACTATATAACGTTATACGTTATAACATAATACTATATAACGTTATTCACTATAACGTAATAGTATATAACGTTACACGTTGTAACGTATTACTATATAACGTTATACGTTATAACGTAATACTATATAACGTTATACGCTATAACGTAATAGTATATAACGTTACACGTTATAACATAATACTACATAACGTTATACGCTATAACGTAATAGTGCATAACGTCACACATTATAACTTATTACTATATAACGTTATACGTTATAACGTAATACTATATAAGGGTTTACGTTATAACGTAATACTATATAACGTTATACGCTATAACGTAATAGTATATAACGTTACACGTTATAACGTATTACTATATAACGTTACATGTTATAACGTAACACTATATACCGTTATACGTTATAACATAATACTATATAACGTTATCAGTTATAACGTAATACTATATAACGTTATACGTTATAACGTATTTCTATATAACGTTATACGTTATAACGTAATACTATATAACGTTTTACGTTATAACATAATACTATATAACGTTATCAGTTATAACGTAATACTATATAACGTTATACGTTATAACGTATTTCTATATAACGTTATACGTTATAACGTAATAGTATATAACGTTACACGTTATAACGTATTACTATATAACGTTATACGTCATAATGATGTACTATATAACGTTATATGCTATAACGTAATACTATATAACGTTTTACGTTATAACATAATACTATATAACGTTATACGTCATAATGATGTACTATATAACGTTATATGCTATAACGTAATACTATATAACGTTATACGCTATAACGTAATAGTATATAACGTTACACGTTATAACGGAATACTATATAACGTAATACTATATAAGGGTATACGTTATAACGTAATACTATATAACGTTATACGCTATAACGTAATAGTCTATAACGTTACACGTTATAACGTATTAGTATATAACGTTATACGTTATAACGTTAAACTATATAACGTTATAAGTTATAACGTAATACTATATAACGTTATACGTTATAACGTAGTACTATATAACGTTATATGTTATAACGTAATACTATATAACGTTATATGATATAACGTAATACTATATACCGTTATACGTTACAATATAATACTACAAAACGTTGTACGATATAACGTAATACTATATACCGTTATACGTTATAACATAATACTATATATCTTTATACATTCCAACATAATACTATATAACGTTATACGTCATAATGATGTACTATATAACGTTATATGTTATAACGTAATACTATATAACGTCATACGTTATAACGTAATACTATTTAACGTTATACGTTATAACGTAATACTAAATAACGTTATACGCTATAACGTAATACTATATAACGTTATACGCTATAACGTAATACTATATAACGTTATACGTCATAATGATGTACTATATAACGTTATATGTTATAACGTAATTCTATATAACGTTATACGTTATAACATAATACTATATACCGTTATACGATATAACATAATACTATATAACGTTATACGTCATAATGATGTACTATATAACGTAATACTATATAACGTTATACGCTATAACGTAATACTATATAACGTCATACGTTATAACGTAATACTATTTAACGTTATACGTTATAACGTAATACTAAATAACGTTATACGCTATAACGTAATACTATATAACGTTATACGCTATAACGTAATAGTATATAACGTTACACGTTATAACGTATTACTATATAACGTTACATGTTATAACGTAACACTATATACCGTTATACGTTATAACATAATACTATATAACGTTATCAGTTATAACGTAATACTATATAACGTTATACGTTATAACGTATTTCTATATAACGTTATACGTTATAACGTAATACTATGTAACGTTTTACGTTATAACATAATACTATATAACGTTATACGTCATAATGATGTACTATATAACGTTATATGCTATAACGTAATACTATATAACGTTATACGTTATAACGTAGTACTATATAGCGTTATACGTTATAACATAATACTATATAACGTTATACGGTATAACGTAATAGTATATAACGTTCCACGTTATAACGTATTGCTATATAACGTTATACGTTATAACGTAATACTATATAACGTTATGCGTTATAACATAATACTATATAACGTTATACATCATAATGATGTACTATATACCGTTATATGCTATAACGTAATACTATATAACGTTATACGCTATAACGTAATAGTATATAACGTTACACGTTATAACGTATTACTATATAACGTTATACGTTATAACGTAATACTATATAACGTTATACGGTATAACGTAATAGTATATAACGTTACACGTTATAACGTATTACTATATAACGTTATACGTTATAACGTAATACTATATAACGTTTTACGTTATAACATAATACTATATAACGTTATACGTCATAATGATGTACTATATAACGTTATATGCTATAACGTAATACTATATAACGTTTTACGTTATAACATAATACTATATAACGTTATACGTCATAATGATGTACTATATAACGTTATATGCTATAACGTAATACTATATAAAGTTATACGCTATAACGTAATAGTATATAACGTTACACGTTATAACGGAATACAAAATAACGTTATACGTTATAACGTATTACTATATAACGTTATATGCTATAACGTAATACTATATAACGTTATGCGTTATAACGTAATACTATATAACGTTATGCGTTATAACGTAATACTATATAACGTTATACGTTATAACGGAATACTATATAACGTAATACTATATAACGTTATTCGTTATAACGTAATACTATATAACGTTATACGCTATAACGTAATAGTATATAACGTTACACATTATAACGGAATACTATATAACGTTATACACTATAACGTAATAGTATATAACGTTACACGTTGTAACGTATTACTATATAACGTTATACGTTATAACATAATACTATATAACGTTATTCACTATAACGTAATAGTATATAACGTTACACGTTGTAACGTATTACTATATAACGTTATACGTTATAACGTAATACTATATAACGTTATACGCTATAACGTAATAGTATATAACGTTACACGTTATAACATAATACTACATAACGTTATACGCTATAACGTAATAGTGCATAACGTCACACATTATAACGTATTACTATATAACGTTATACGTTATAACGTAATACTATATAAGGGTTTACGTTATAACGTAATACTATATAACGTTATACGCTATAACGTAATAGTATATAACGTTACACGTTATAACGTATTACTATATAACGTTATACGTCATAATGATGTACTATATAACGTTATATGCTATAACGTAATACTATATAACGATTTACGTTATAACATAATACTATATAACGTTATACGTCATAATGATGTACTATATAACGTTATATGCTATAACGTAATACTATATAACGTTATACGCTATAACGTAATAGTATATAACGTTACACGTTATAACGGAATACTATATAACGTAATACTATATAAGGGTATACGTTATAACGTAATACTATATAACGTTATACGCTATAACGTAATAGTCTATAACGTTACACGTTATAACGTATTAGTATATAACGTTATACGTTATAACGTTAAACTATATAACGTTATAAGTTATAACGTAATACTATATAACGTTATACGTTATAACGTAGTACTATATAACGTTATATGTTATAACGTAATACTATATAACGTTATATGATATAACGTAATACTATATACCGTTATACGTTACAATATAATACTACAAAACGTTATACGATATAACGTAAAACTATATACCGTTATACGTTATAACATAATACTATATAACTTTATACATTCCAACATAATACTATATAACGTTATACGTCATAATGATGTACTATATAACGTTATATGTTATAACGTAATACTATATAACGTCATACGTTATAACGTAATACTATTTAACGTTATACGTTATAACGTAATACTAAATAACGTTATACGCTATAACGTAATACTATATAACGTTATACGCTATAACGTAATACTATATAACGTTATACGTCATAATGATGTACTATATAACGTTATATGTTATAACGTAATTCTATATAACGTTATACGTTATAACATAATACTATATACCGTTATACGATATAACATAATACTATATAACGTTATACGTCATAATGATGTACTATATAACGTAATACTATATAACGTTATACGCTATGACGTAATACTATATAACGTCATACGTTATAACGTAATACTATTTAACGTTATACGTTATAACGTAATACTAAATAACGTTATACGCTATAACGTAATACTATATAACGTTATACGCTATAACGTAATAGTATATAACGTTACACGTTATAACGTATTACTATATAACGTTACATGTTATAACGTAACACTATATACCGTTATACGTTATAACATAATACTATATAACGTTATCAGTTATAACGTAATACTATATAACGTTATACGTTATAACGTATTTCTATATAACGTTATACGTTATAACGTAATACTATATAACGTTTTACGTTATAACATAATACTATATAACGTTATACGTCATAATGATGTACTATATAACGTTATATGCTATAACGTAATACTATATAACGTTAAACGTTATAACGTAGTACTATATAACGTTATACGTTATAACATAATACTATATAACGTTATACGGTATAACGTAATAGTATATAACGTTCCACGTTATAACGTATTGCTATATAACGTTATACGTTATAACGTAATACTATATAACGTTATGCGTTATAACATAATACTATATAACGTTATACATCATAATGATGTACTATATAACGTTAGATGCTATAACGTAATACTATATAACGTTATACGCTATAACGTAATAGTATATAACGTTACACGTTATAAAGTATTACTGTATAACGTTATACGTTATAACGTAATACTATATAACGTTATACGGTATAACGTAATAGTATATAACGTTACACGTTATAACGTATTACTATATAACGTTATACGTTATAACGTAATACTATATAACGTTTTATGTTATAACATAATACTATATAACGTTATACGTCATAATGATGTACTATATAACGTTATATGCTATAACGTAATACTATATAACGTTTTACGTTATAACATAATACTATATAACGTTATACGTCATAATGATGTACTACATAACGTTATATGCTATAACGTAATACTATATAACGTTATACGCTATAACGTAATAGTATATAACGTTACACGTTATAACGGAATACAAAATAACGTTATACGTTATAACGTATTACTATATAACGTTATATGCTATAACGTAATACTATATAACGTTATGCGTTATAACGTAATACTATATAACGTTATGCGTTATAACGTAATACTATATAACGTTATTCACTATAACGTAATAGTATATAACGTTACACGTTATAACGGAATACTATATAACGTTATACACTATAACGTAATAGTATATAACGTTACACGTTGTAACGTATTACTATATAACGTTATACGTTATAACATAATACTATATAACGTTATTCACTATAACGTAATAGTATATAACGTTACACGTTGTAACGTATTACTATATAACGTTATACGTTATAACGTAATACTATATAACGTTATACGCTATAACGTAATAGTATATAACGTTACACGTTATAACATAATACTATATAACGTTATACGCTATAACGTAATAGTGCATAACGTCACACATTATAACGTATTACTATATAACGTTATACGTTATAACGTAATACTATATAAGGGTTTACGTTATAACGTAATACTATATAACGTTATACGCTATAACGTAATAGTATATAACGTTACACGTTATAACGTCTTACTATATAACGTTATACGTCATAATGATGTACTATATAACGTTATATGCTATAACGTAATACTATATAACGTTTTACGTTATAACATAATACTATATAACGTTATACGTCATAATGATGTACTATATAACGTTATATGCTATAACGTAATACTATATAACGTTATACGCTATAACGTAATAGTATATAACGTTACACGTTATAACGGAATACTATATAACGTAATACTATATAAGGGTATACGTTATAACGTAATACTATATAACGTTATACGCTATAACGTAATAGTCTATAACGTTACACGTTATAACGTATTAGTATATAACGTTATACGTTATAACGTTAAACTATATAACGTTATAAGTTATAACGTAATACTATATAACGTTATACGTTATAACGTAGTACTATATAACGTTATATGTTATAACGTAATACTATATAACGTTATATGATATAACGTAATACTATATACCGTTATACGTTACAATATAATACTACAAAACGTTATACGATATAACGTAATACTATATACCGTTATACGTTATAACATAATACTATATAACTTTATACATTCCAACATAATACTATATAACGTTATACGTCATAATGATGTACTATATAACGTTATATGTTATAACGTAATACTATATAACGTCATACGTTATAACGTAATACTATTTAACGTTATACGTTATAACGTAATACTAAATAACGTTATACGCTATAACGTAATACTATATAACGTTATACGCTATAACGTAATACTATATAACGTTATACGTCATAATGATGTACTATATAACGTTATATGTTATAACGTAATTCTATATAACGTTATACGTTATAACATAATACCATATACCGTTATACGATATAACATAATACTATATAACGTTATACGTCATAATGATGTACTATATAACGTAATACTATATAACGTTATACGCTATAACGTAATACTATATAACGTCATACGTTATAACGTAATACTATTTAACGTTATACGTTATAACGTAATACTAAATAACGTTATACGCTATAACGTAATACTATATAACGTTATACGCTATAACGTAATAGTATATAACGTTACACGTTATAACGTATTACTATATAACGTTACATGTTATAACGTAACACTATATACCGTTATACGTTATAACATAATACTATATAACGTTATCAGTTATAACGTAATACTATATAACGTTATACGTTATAACGTATTTCTATATAACGTTATACGTTATAACGTAATACTATATAACGTTTTACGTTATAACATAATACTATATAACGTTATACGTCATAATGATGTACTATATAACGTTATATGCTATAACGTAATACTATATAACGTTATACGTTATAACGTAGTACTATATAACGTTATACGTTATAACATAATACTATATAACGTTATACGGTGTAACGTAATAGTATATAACGTTCCACGTTATAACGTATTGCTATATAACGTTATACGTTATAACGTAATACTATATAACGTTATGCGTTATAACATAATACTATATAACGTTATACATCATAATGATGTACTATATAACGTTATATGCTATAACGTAATACTATATAACGTTATACGCTATAACGTAATAGTATATAACGTTACACGTTATAACGTATTACTATATAACGTTATACGTTATAACGTAATACTATATAACGTTATACGTCATAATGATGTACTATATAACGTTATATGCTATAACGTAATACTATATAACGTTTTACGTTATAACATAATACTATATAACGTTATACGTCATAATGATGTACTATATAACGTTATATGCTATAACGTAATACTATATAACGTTATACGCTATAACGTAATAGTATATAACGTTACACGTTATAACGGAATACAAAATAACGTTATACGTTATAACGTATTACTATATAACGTTATATGCTATAACGTAATACTATAGAACGTTATGCGTTATAACGTAATACTATATAACGTTATGCGTTATAACGTAATACTATATAACGTTATACGTTATAACGGAATACTATATAACGTAATACTATATAACGTTATTCGTTATAACGTAATACTATATAACGTTATACGCTATAACGTAATAGTATATAACGTTACACGTTATAACGGAATACTATATAACGTTATACACTATAACGTAATAGTATATAACGTTACACGTTGTAACGTATTACTATATAACGTTATACGTTATAACATAATACTATATAACGTTATTCACTATAACGTAATAGTATATAACGTTACACGTTGTAACGTATTACTATATAACGTTATACGTTATAACGTAATACTATATAACGTTATACGCTATAACGTAATAGTATATAACGTTACACGTTATAACATAATACTATATAACGTTATACGCTATAACGTAATAGTGCATAACGTCACACATTATAACGTATTACTATATAACGTTATACGTTATAACGTAATACTATATAAGGGTTTACGTTATAACGTAATACTATATAACGTTATACGCTATAACGTAATAGTATATAACGTTACACGTTATAACGTATTACTATATAACGTTATACGTCATAATGATGTACTATATAACGTTATATGCTATAACGTAATACTATATAAAGTTTTACGTTATAACATAATACTATATAACGTTATACGTCATAATGATGTACTATATAACGTTATATGCTATAACGTAATACTATATAACGTTATACGCTATAACGTAATAGTATATAACGTTACACGTTATAACGGAATACTATATAACGTAATACTATATAAGGGTATACGTTATAACGTAATACTATATAACGTTATACGCTATAACGTAATAGTCTATAACGTTACACGTTATAACGTATTAGTATATAACGTTATACGTTATAACGTTAAACTATATAAAGTTATAAGTTATAACGTAATACTATATAACGTTATACGTTATAACGTAGTACTATATAACGTTATATGTTATAACGTAATACTATATAACGTTATATGATATAACGTAATACTATATACCGTTATACGTTACAATATAATACTACAAAACGTTATACGATATAACGTAAAACTATATACCGTTATACGTTATAACATAATACTATATAACTTTATACATTCCAACATAATACTATATAACGTTATACGTCATAATGATGTACTATATAACGTTATATGTTATAACGTAATACTATATAACGTCATACGTTATAACGTAATACTATTTAACGTTATACGTTATAACGTAATACTAAATAACGTTATACGCTATAACGTAATACTATATAACGTTATACGCTATAACGTAATACTATATAACGTTATACGTCATAATGATGTACTATATAACGTTATATGTTATAACGTAATTCTATATAACGTTATACGTTATAACATAATACTATATACCGTTATACGATATAACATAATACTATATAACGTTATACGTCATAATGATGTACTATATAACGTTATACGCTATGACGTAATACTATATAACGTCATACGTTATAACGTAATACTATTTAACGTTATACGTTATAACGTAATACTAAATAACGTTATACGCTATAACGTAATACTATATAACGTTATACGCTATAACGTAATAGTATATAACGTTACACGTTATAACGTATTACTATATAACGTTACATGTTATAACGTAACACTATATACCGTTATACGTTATAACATAATACTATATAACGTTATCAGTTATAACGTAATACTATATAACGTTATACGTTATAACGTATTTCTATATAACGTTATACGTTATAACGTAATACTATATAACGTTTTACGTTATAACATAATACTATATAACGTTATACGTCATAATGATGTACTATATAACGTTATATGCTATAACGTAATACTATATAACGTTAAACGTTATAACGTAGTACTATATAACGTTATACGTTATAACATAATACTATATAACGTTATACGGTATAACGTAATAGTATATAACGTTCCACGTTATAACGTATTGCTATATAACGTTATACGTTATAACGTAATACTATATAACGTTATGCGTTATAACATAATACTATATAACGTTATACATCATAATGATGTACTATATAACGTTATATGCTATAACGTAATACTATATAACGTTATACGCTATAACGTAATAGTATATAACGTTACACGTTATAACGTATTACTATATAACGTTATACGTTATAACGTAATACTATATAACGTTATACGGTATAACGTAATAGTATATAACGTTACACGTTATAACGTATTACTATATAACGTTATACGTTATAACGTAATACTATATAACGTTTTACGTTATAACATAATACTATATAACGTTATACGTCATAATGATGTACTATATAACGTTATATGCTATAACGTAAAACTATATAACGTTTTACGTTATAACATAATACTATATAACGTTATACGTCATAATGATGTACTACATAACGTTATATGCTATAACGTAATACTATATAACGTTATACGCTATAACGTAATAGTATATAACGTTACACGTTATAACGGAATACAAAATAACGTTATACGTTATAACGTATTACTATATAACGTTATATGCTATAACGTAATACTATATAACGTTATGCGTTATAACGTAATACTATATAACGTTATGCGTTATAACGTAATACTATATAACGTTATACGTTATAACGGAATACTATATAACGTAATACTATATAACGTTATTCGTTATAACGTAATACTATATAACGTTATACGCTATAACGTAATAGTATATAACGTTACACGTTATAACGGAATACAATATAACGTTATACACTATAACGTAATAGTATATAACGTTACACGTTGTAACGTATTACTATATAACGTTATACGTTATAACATAATACTATATAACGTTATTCACTATAACGTAATAGTATATAACGTTACACGTTGTAACGTATTACTATATAACGTTATACGCTATAACGTAATAGTATATAACGTTACACGTTATAACGTATTACTATATAACGTTATACGTCATAATGATGTACTATATAACGTTATATGCTATAACGTAATACTATATAACGTTTTACGTTATAACATAATACTATATAACGTTATACGTCATAATGATGTACTATATAACGTTATATGCTATAACGTAATACTATATAACGTTATACGCTATAACGTAATAGTATATAACGTTACACGTTATAACGGAATACTATATAACGTAATACTATATAAGGGTATACGTTATAACGTAATACTATATAACGTTATACGCTATAACGTAATAGTCTCGAACGTTACACGTTATAACGTATCACTATATAACGTTATATGTTATAACGTAATACTATATAACGTTATATGATATAACGTAATACTATATACCGTTATACGTTACAATATAATACTACAAAACGTTATACGATATAACGTAATACTATATACCGTTATACGTTATAACATAATACTATATAACTTTATACATTCCAACATAATACTATATAACGTTATACGTCATAATGATGTACTATATTACGTTATATGTTATAACGTAATACTATATAACGTCATACGTTATAACGTAATACTATTTAACGTTATACGTTATAACGTAATACTAAATAACGTTATACGCTATAACGTAATACTATATAACGTTATACGCTATAACGTAATACTATATAACGTTATACGTCATAATGATGTACTATATAACGTTATATGTTATAACGTAATTCTATATAACGTTATACGTTATAACGGAATACTATATAACGTAATACTATATAACGTTATTCGTTATAACGTAATACTATATAACGTTATACGCTATAACGTAATAGTATATAACGTTACACGTTATAACGGAATACTATATAACGTTATACACTATAACGTAATAGTATATAACGTTACACGTTGTAACGTATTACTATATAACGTTATACGTTATAACATAATACTATATAACGTTATTCACTATAACGTAATAGTATATAACGTTACACGTTGTAACGTATTACTATATAACGTTATACGTTATAACGTAATACTATATAACGTTATACGCTATAACGTAATAGTATATAACGTTATACGTCATAATGATGTACTATATAACGTTATATGTTGTAACGTAATTCTATATAACGTTATACGTTATAACATAATACTATATACCGTTATACGGTATAACGTAATAGTATATAACGTTCCACGTTATAACGTATTGCTATATAACGTTACATGTTATAACGTAACACTATATACCGTTATACGTTATAACATAATACTATATAACGTTATACGTCATAATGATGTACTATATAACGTTATATGCTATAACGTAATACTATATAACGTTATACGCTATAACGTAATAGTATATAACGTTACACGTTATAACGGAATACAAAATAACGTTATACGTTATAACGTATTACTATATAACGTTATATGCTATAACGTAATACTATAGAACGTTATGCGTTATAACGTAATACTATATAACGTTATGCGTTATAACGTAATACTATATAACGTTATACGTTATAACGGAATACTATATAACGTAATACTATATAACGTTATTCGTTATAACGTAATACTATATAACGTTATACGCTATAACGTAATAGTATATAACGTTACACGTTATAACGGAATACTATATAACGTTATACACTATAACGTAATAGTATATAACGTTACACGTTGTAACGTATTACTATATAACGTTATACGTTATAACATAATACTATATAACGTTATTCACTATAACGTAATAGTATATAACGTTACACGTTGTAACGTATTACTATATAACGTTATACGTTATAACGTAATACTATATAACGTTATACGCTATAACGTAATAGTATATAACGTTACACGTTATAACATAATACTATATAACGTTATACGCTATAACGTAATAGTGCATAACGTCACACATTATAACGTATTACTATATAACGTTATACGTTATAACGTAATACTATATAAGGGTTTACGTTATAACGTAATACTATATAACGTTATACGCTATAACGTAATAGTATATAACGTTACACGTTTTAACGGAATACTATATAACGTAATACTATATAAGGGTATACGTTATAACGTAATACTATATAACGTTATACGCTATAACGTAATAGTCTATAACGTTACACGTTATAACGTATTAGTATATAACGTTATACGTTATAACGTTAAACTATATAACGTTATAAGTTATAACGTAATACTATATAACGTTATACGTTATAACGTAGTACTATATAACGTTATATGTTATAACGTAATACTATATAACGTTATATGATATAACGTAATACTATATACCGTTATACGTTACAATATAATACTACAAAACGTTATACGATATAACGTAAAACTATATACCGTTATACGTTATAACATAATACTATATAACTTTATACATTCCAACATAATACTATATAACGTTATACGTCATAATGATGTACTATATAACGTTATATGTTATAACGTAATACTATATAACGTCATACGTTATAACGTAATACTATTTAACGTTATACGTTATAACGTAATACTAAATAACGTTATACGCTATAACGTAATACTATATAACGTTATACGCTATAACGTAATACTATATAACGTTATACGTCATAATGATGTACTATATAACGTTATATGTTATAACGTAATTCTATATAACGTTATACGTTATAACATAATACTATATACCGTTATACGATATAACATAATACTATATAACGTTATACGTCATAATGATGTAACATATAACGTTATACGCTATGACGTAATACTATATAACGTCATACGTTATAACGTAATACTATTTAACGTTATACGTTATAACGTAATACTAAATAACGTTATACGCTATAACGTAATACTATATAACGTTATACGCTATAACGTAATAGTATATAACGTTACACGTTATAACGTATTACTATATAACGTTACATGTTATAACGTAACACTATATACCGTTATACGTTATAACATAATACTATATAACGTTATCAGTTATAACGTAATACTATATAACGTTATACGTTATAACGTATTTCTATATAACGTTATGCGTTATAACATAATACTATATAACGTTATACATCATAATGATGTACTATATAACGTTATATGCTATAACGTAATACTATATAACGTTATACGCTATAACGTAATAGTATATAACGTTACACGTTATAACGTATTACTATATAACGTTATACGTTATAACGTAATACTATATAACGTTATACGGTATAACGTAATAGTATATAACGTTACACGTTATAACGTATTACTATATAACGTTATACGTTATAACGTAATACTATATAACGTTTTACGTTATAACATAATACTATATAACGTTATACGTCATAATGATGTACTATATAACGTTATATGCTATAACGTAAAACTATATAACGTTTTACGTTATAACATAATACTATATAACGTTATACGTCATAATGATGTACTACATAACGTTATATGCTATAACGTAATACTATATAACGTTATACGCTATAACGTAATAGTATATAACGTTACACGTTATAACGGAATACAAAATAACGTTATACGTTATAACGTATTACTATATAACGTTATATGCTATAACGTAATACTATATAACGTTATGCGTTATAACGTAATACTATATAACGTTATGCGTTATAACGTAATACTATATAACGTTATACGTTATAACGGAATACTATATAACGTAATACTATATAACGTTATTCGTTATAACGTAATACTATATAACGTTATACGCTATAACGTAATAGTATATAACGTTACACGTTATAACGGAATACAATATAACGTTATACACTATAACGTAATAGTATATAACGTTACACGTTGTAACGTATCACTATATAACGTTATACGTTATAACATAATACTATATAACGTTATTCACTATAACGTAATACTAAATAACGTTATACGCTATAACGTAATACTATATAACGTTATACGCTATAACGTAATAGTATATAACGTTACACGTTATAACGTATTACTATATAACGTTACATGTTATAACGTAACACTATATACCGTTATACGTTATAACATAATACTATATAACGTTATCAGTTATAACGTAATACTATATAACGTTATACGTTATAACGTATTTCTATATAACGTTATACGTTATAACGTAATACTATATAACGTTATGCGTTATAACATAATACTATATAACGTTATACATCATAATGATGTACTATATAACGTTATATGCTATAACGTAATACTATATAACGTTATACGCTATAACGTAATAGTATATAACGTTACACGTTATAACGTATTACTATATAACGTTATACGTTATAACGTAATACTATATAACGTTATACGGTATAACGTAATAGTATATAACGTTACACGTTATAACGTATTACTATATAACGTTATACGTTATAACGTAATACTATATAACGTTTTATGTTATAACATAATACTATATAACGTTATACGTCATAATGATGTACTATATAACGTTATACGCTATAACGTAATACTATATAACGTTATACGCTATAACGTAATAGTATATAACGTTACACGTTATAACGTATTACTATATAACGTTACATGTTATAACGTAACACTATATACCGTTATACGTTATAACATAATACTATATAACGTTATCAGTTATAACGTAATACTATATAACGTTATACGTTATAACGTATTTCTATATAACGTTATACGTTATAACGTAATACTATATAACGTTTTACGTTATAACATAATACTATATAACGTTATACGTCATAATGATGTACTATATAACGTTATATGCTATAACGTAATACTATATAACGTTAAACGTTATAACGTAGTACTATATAACGTTATACGTTATAACATAATACTATATAACGTTATACGGTATAACGTAATAGTATATAACGTTCCACGTTATAACGTATTGCTATATAACGTTATACGTTATAACGTAATACTATATAACGTTATGCGTTATAACATAATACTATATAACGTTATACATCATAATGATGTACTATATAACGTTATATGCTATAACGTAATACTATATAACGTTATACGCTATAACGTAATAGTATATAACGTTACACGTTATAACGTATTACTATATAACGTTATACGTTATAACGTAATACTATATAACGTTATACGGTATAACGTAATAGTATATAACGTTACACGTTATAACGTATTACTATATAACGTTATACGTTATAACGTAATACTATATAACGTTTTACGTTATAACATAATACTATATAACGTTATACGTCATAATGATGTACTATATAACGTTATATGCTATAACGTAAAACTATATAACGTTTTACGTTATAACATAATACTATATAACGTTATACGTCATAATGATGTACTACATAACGTTATATGCTATAACGTAATACTATATAACGTTATACGCTATAACGTAATAGTATATAACGTTACACGTTATAACGGAATACAAAATAACGTTATACGTTATAACGTATTACTATATAACGTTATATGCTATAACGTAATACTATATAACGTTATGCGTTATAACGTAATACTATATAACGTTATGCGTTATAACGTAATACTATATAACGTTATACGTTATAACGTAATACTATATAACGTTATTCGTTATAACGTAATACTATATAACGTTATACGCTATAACGTAATAGTATATAACGTTACACGTTATAACGGAATACAATATAACGTTATACACTATAACGTAATAGTATATAACGTTACACGTTGTAACGTATTACTATATAACGTTATACGTTATAACATAATACTATATAACGTTATTCACTATAACGTAATAGTATATAACGTTACACGTTGTAACGTATTACTATATAACGTTATACGCTATAACGTAATAGTATATAACGTTACACGTTATAACGTATTACTATATAACGTTATACGTCATAATGATGTACTATATAACGTTATATGCTATAACGTAATACTATATAACGTTTTACGTTATAACATAATACTATATAACGTTATACGTCATAATGATGTACTATATAACGTTATATGCTATAACGTAATACTATATAACGTTATACGCTATAACGTAATAGTATATAACGTTACACGTTATAACGGAATACTATATAACGTAATACTATATAAGGGTATACGTTATAACGTAATACTATATAACGTTATACGCTATAACGTAATAGTCTCTAACGTTACACGTTATAACGTATTAGTATATAACGTTATACGTTATAACGTTAAACTATATAACGTTATAAGTTATAACGTAATACTATATAACGTTATACGTTATAACGTATCACTATATAACGTTATATGTTATAACGTAATACTATATAACGTTATATGATATAACGTAATACTATATACCGTTATACGTTACAATATAATACTACAAAACGTTATACGATATAACGTAATACTATATACCGTTATACGTTATAACATAATACTATATAACTTTATACATTCCAACATAATACTATATAACGTTATACGTCATAATGATGTACTATATTACGTTATATGTTATAACGTAATACTATATAACGTCATACGTTATAACGTAATACTATTTAACGTTATACGTTATAACGTAATACTAAATAACGTTATACGCTATGACGTAATACTATATAACGTTATACGCTATAACGTAATACTATATAACGTTATACGTCATAATGATGTACTATATAACGTTATATGTTGTAACGTAATTCTATATAACGTTATACGTTATAACATAATACTATATACCGTTATACGGTATAACGTAATAGTATATAACGTTCCACGTTATAACGTATTGCTATATAACGTTACATGTTATAACGTAACACTATATACCGTTATACGTTATAACATAATACTATATAACGTTATACGTCATAATGATGTACTATATAACGTTATATGCTATAACGTAATACTATATAACGTTATACGCTATAACGTAATAGTATATAACGTTACACGTTATAACGGAATACAAAATAACGTTATACGTTATAACGTATTACTATATAACGTTATATGCTATAACGTAATACTATAGAACGTTATGCGTTATAACGTAATACTATATAACGTTATGCGTTATAACGTAATACTATATAACGTTATACGTTATAACGGAATACTATATAACGTAATACTATATAACGTTATTCGTTATAACGTAATACTATATAACGTTATACGCTATAACGTAATAGTATATAACGTTACACGTTATAACGGAATACTATATAACGTTATACACTATAACGTAATAGTATATAACGTTACACGTTGTAACGTATTACTATATAACGTTATACGTTATAACATAATACTATATAACGTTATTCACTATAACGTAATAGTATATAACGTTACACGTTGTAACGTATTACTATATAACGTTATACGTTATAACGTAATACTATATAACGTTATACGCTATAACGTAATAGTATATAACGTTACACGTTATAACATAATACTATATAACGTTATACGTCATAATGATGTACTATATAACGTTATATGTTATAACGTATTTCTATATAACGTTATACGTTATAACGTAATACTATATAACGTTTTACGTTATAACATAATACTATATAACGTTATACGTCATAATGATGTACTATATAACGTTATATGCTATAACGTAATACTATATAACGTTAAACGTTATAACGTAGTACTATATAACGTTATACGTTATAACATAATACTATATAACGTTATACGGTATAACGTAATAGTATATAACGTTCCACGTTATAACGTATTGCTATATAACGTTATACGTTATAACGTAATACTATATAACGTTATGCGTTATAACATAATACTATATAACGTTATACATCATAATGATGTACTATATAACGTTATATGCTATAACGTAATACTATATAACGTTATACGCTATAACGTAATAGTGTATAACGTTACACGTTATAACGTATTACTATATAACGTTATACGTTATAACGTAATACTATATAACGTTATACGGTATAACGTAATAGTATATAACGTTACACGTTATAACGTATTACTATATAACGTTATACGTTATAACGTAATACTATATAACGTTTTACGTTATAACATAATACTATATAACGTTATACGTCATAATGATGTACTATATAACGTTATATGCTATAACGTAAAACTATATAACGTTTTACGTTATAACATAATACTATATAACGTTATACGTCATAATGATGTACTACATAACGTTATATGCTATAACGTAATACTATATAACGTTATACGCTATAACGTAATAGTATATAACGTTACACGTTATAACGGAATACAAAATAACGTTATACGTTATAACGTATTACTATATAACGTTATATGCTATAACGTAATACTATATAACGTTATGCGTTATAACGTAATACTATATAACGTTATGCGTTATAACGTAATACTATATAACGTTATACGTTATAACGGAATACTATATAACGTAATACTATATAACGTTATTCGTTATAACGTAATACTATATAACGTTATACGCTATAACGTAATAGTATATAACGTTACACGTTATAACGGAATACAATATAACGTTATACACTATAACGTAATAGTATATAACGTTACACGTTGTAACGTATTACTATATAACGTTATACGTTATAACATAATACTATATAACGTTATTCACTATAACGTAATAGTATATAACGTTACACGTTGTAACGTATTACTATATAACGTTATACGCTATAACGTAATAGTATATAACGTTACACGTTATAACGTATTACTATATAACGTTATACGTTATAACGTAATACTATATAACGTTATACGTTATAACATAATACTATATAACGTTATACGTCATAATGATGTACTATATAACGTTATATGCTATAACGTATTACTATATAACGTTATACGTTATAACGTAATACTATATAACGTTTTACGTTATAACATAATACTATATAACGTTATAAGTTATAACGTAATACTATATAACGTTACACGTTATAACGTAACACTATATACCGTTATACGTTATAACATAATACTATATAACGTTATACGTCATAATGATGTACTATATAATGTTATATGCTATAACGTAATACTATATAACGTTATACGCTATAACGTAATACTATATAACGTTATGCGTTATAACATAATACTATATAACGTTATACATCATAATGATGTACTATATAACGTTATATGCTATAACGTAATACTATATAACGTTATACGCTATAACGTAATAGTATATAACGTTACACGTTATAACGTATTACTATATAACGTTATACGTTATAACGTAATACTATATAACGTTATACGGTATAACGTAATAGTATATAACGTTACACGTTATAACGTATTACTATATAACGTTATACGTTATAACGTAATACTATATAACGTTTTATGTTATAACATAATACTATATAACGTTATACATCATAATGATGTACTATATAACGTTATATGCTATAACGTAATACTATATAACGTTATACGCTATAACGTAATAGTATATAACGTTACACGTTATAACGTATTACTATATAACGTTATACGTTATAACGTAATACTATATAACGTTATACGGTATAACGTAATAGTATATAACGTTACACGTTATAACGTATTACTATATAACGTTATACGTTATAACGTAATACTATATAACGTTTTATGTTATAACATAATACTATATATCGTTATACGTCATAATGATGTACTATATAACGTTATATGCTATAACGTAATACTATATAACGTTTTACGTTATAACATAATACTATATAACGTTATACGTCATAATGATATACTACATAACGTTATATGCTATAACGTAATACTATATAACGTTATACGCTATAACGTAATAGTATATAACGTTACACGTTATAACGGAATACAAAATAACGTTATACGTTATAACGTATTACTATATAACGTTATATGCAATAACGTAATACTATATAACGTTATGCGTTATAACGTAATACTATATAACGTTATGCGTTATAACGTAATACTATATAACGTTATACGTTATAACGGAATACTATATAACGTAATACTATATAACGTTATTCGTTATAACGTAATACTATATAACGTTATACGCTATAACGTAATAGTATATAACGTTACACGTTATAACGGAATACTATATAACGTTATACACTATAACGTAATAGTATATAACGTTACACGTTGTAACGTATTACTATATAACGTGATACGTTATAACATAATACTATATAACGTTATTCACTATAACGTAATAGTATATAACGTTACACGTTGTAACGTATTACTATATAACGTTATACGTTATAACGTAATACTATATAACGTTATACGCTATAACGTAATAGTATATAACGTTACACGTTATAACATAATACTATATATCGTTATACGCTATAACGTAATACTATATAACGTTATACGTCATAATGATGTACTATATAACGTTATATGTTATAACGTATTTCTATATAACGTTATACGTTATAACGTAATACTATATAACGTTTTACGTTATAACATAATACTATATAACGTTATACGTCATAATGATGTACTATATAACGTTATATGCTATAACGTAATACTATATAACGTTAAACGTTATAACGTAGTACTATATAACGTTATACGTTATAACATAATACTATATAACGTTATACGGTATAACGTAATAGTATATAACGTTCCACGTTATAACGTATTGCTATATAACGTTATACGTTATAACGTAATACTATATAACGTTATGCGTTATAACATAATACTATATAACGTTATACATCATAATGATGTACTATATAACGTTATATGCTATAACGTAATACTATATAACGTTATACGCTATAACGTAATAGTATATAACGTTACACGTTATAACGTATTACTATATAACGTTATACGTTATAACGTAATACTATATAACGTTATACGGTATAACGTAATAGTATATAACGTTACACGTTATAACGTATTACTATATAACGTTATACGTTATAACGTAATACTATATAACGTTTTACGTTATAACATAATACTATATAACGTTATACGTCATAATGATGTACTATATAACGTTATATGCTATAACGTAAAACTATATAACGTTTTACGTTATAACATAATACTATATAACGTTATACGTCATAATGATGTACTACATAACGTTATATGCTATAACGTAATACTATATAACGTTATACGCTATAACGTAATAGTATATAACGTTACACGTTATAACGGAATACAAAATAACGTTATACGTTATAACGTATTACTATATAACGTTATATGCTATAACGTAATACTATATAACGTTATGCGTTATAACGTAATACTATATAACGTTATGCGTTATAACGTAATACTATATAACGTTATACGTTATAACGGAATACTATATAACGTAATACTATATAACGTTATTCGTTATAACGTAATACTATATAACGTTATACGCTATAACGTAATAGTATATAACGTTACACGTTATAACGGAATACAATATAACGTTATACACTATAACGTAATAGTATATAACGTTACACGTTGTAACGTATTACTATATAACGTTATACGTTATAACATAATACTATATAACGTTATTCACTATAACGTAATAGTATATAACGTTACACGTTGTAACGTATTACTATATAACGTTATACGCTATAACGTAATAGTATATAACGTTACACGTTATAACGTATTACTATATAACGTTATACGTTATAACGTAATACTATATAACGTTATACGTTATAACATAATACTATATAACGTTATACGTCATAATGATGTACTATATAACGTTATATGCTATAACGTATTACTATATAACGTTATACGTTATAACGTAATACTATATAACGTTTTACGTTATAACATAATACTATATAACGTTATAAGTTATAACGTAATACTATATAACGTTACACGTTATAACGTAACACTATATACCGTTATACGTTATAACATAATACTATATAACGTTATACGTCATAATGATGTACTATATAATGTTATATGCTATAACGTAATACTATATAACGTTATACGCTATAACGTAATAGTATATAACGTTACACGTTATAACGTAATACTAAATAACGTTATACGCTATAACGTAATACTATATAACGTTATACGCTATAACGTAATAGTATATAACGTTACACGTTATAACGTATTACTATATAACGTTACATGTTATAACGTAACACTATATACCGTTATACGTTATAACATAATACTATATAACGTTATCAGTTATAACGTAATACTATATAACGTTATACGTTATAACGTATTTCTATATAACGTTATACGTTATAACGTAATACTATATAACGTTATGCGTTATAACATAATACTATATAACGTTATACATCATAATGATGTACTATATAACGTTATATGCTATAACGTAATACTATATAACGTTATACGCTATAACGTAATAGTATATAACGTTACACGTTATAACGTATTACTATATAACGTTATACGTTATAACGTAATACTATATAACGTTATACGGTATAACGTAATAGTATATAACGTTACACGTTATAACGTATTACTATATAACGTTATACGTTATAACGTAATACTATATAACGTTTTATGTTATAACATAATACTATATATCGTTATACGTCATAATGATGTACTATATAACGTTATATGCTATAACGTAATACTATATAACGTTTTACGTTATAACATAATACTATATAACGTTATACGTCATAATGATATACTACATAACGTTATATGCTATAACGTAATACTATATAACGTTATACGCTATAACGTAATAGTATATAACGTTACACGTTATAACGGAATACAAAATAACGTTATACGTTATAACGTATTACTATATAACGTTATATGCAATAACGTAATACTATATAACGTTATGCGTTATAACGTAATACTATATAACGTTATGCGTTATAACGTAATACTATATAACGTTATACGTTATAACGGAATACTATATAACGTAATACTATATAACGTTATTCGTTATAACGTAATACTATATAACGTTATACGCTATAACGTAATAGTATATAACGTTACACGTTATAACGGAATACTATATAACGTTATACACTATAACGTAATAGTATATAACGTTACACGTTGTAACGTATTACTATATAACGTGATACGTTATAACATAATACTATATAACGTTATTCACTATAACGTAATAGTATATAACGTTACACGTTGTAACGTATTACTATATAACGTTATACGTTATAACGTAATACTATATAACGTTATACGCTATAACGTAATAGTATATAACGTTACACGTTATAACATAATACTATATAACGTTATACGCTATAACGTAATAGTGCATAACGTCACACATTATAACGTATTACTATATAACGTTATACGTTATAACGTAATACTATATAAGGGTTTACGTTATAACGTAATACTATATAACGTTATACGCTATAACGTAATAGTATATAACGTTACACGTTATAACGTATTACTATATAACGTTATACGTCATAATGATGTACTATATAACGTTATATGCTATAACGTAATACTATATAACGTTTTACGTTATAACATAATACTATATAACGTTATACGTCATAATGATGTACTATATAACGTTATATGCTATAACGTAATACTATATAACGTTATACGCTATAACGTAATAGTATATAACGTTACACGTTATAACGGAATACTATATAACGTAATACTATATAAGGGTATACGTTATAACGTAATACTATATAACGTTATACGCTATAACGTAATAGTCTATAACGTTACACGTTATAACGTATTAGTATATAACGTTATACGTTATAACGTTAAACTATATAACGTTATAAGTTATAACGTAATACTATATAACGTTATACGTTATAACGTAGTACTATATAACGTTATATGTTATAACGTAATACTATATAACGTTATATGATATAACGTAATACTATGTACCGTTATACGTTACAATATAATACTACAAAACGTTATACGATATAACGTAAAACTATATACCGTTATACGTTATAACATAATACTATATAACTTTATACATTCCAACATAATACTATATAACGTTATACGTCATAATGATGTACTATATAACGTTATATGTTATAACGTAATACTATATAACGTCATACGTTATAACGTAATACTATTTAACGTTATACGTTATAACGTAATACTAAATAACGTTATACGCTATAACGTAATACTATATAACGTTATACGCTATAACGTAATACTATATAACGTTATACGTCATAATGATGTACTATATAACGTTATATGTTATAACGTAATTCTATATAACGTTATACGTTATAACATAATACTATATACCGTTATACGATATAACATAATACTATATAACGTTATACGTCATAATGATGTACTATATAACGTAATACTATATAACGTTATACGCTATGACGTAATACTATATAACGTCATACGTTATAACGTAATACTATTTAACGTTATACGTTATAACGTAATACTAAATAACGTTATACGCTATAACGTAATACTATATAACGTTATACGCTATAACGTAATAGTATATAACGTTACACGTTATAACGTATTAGTATATAACGTTACATGTTATAACGTAACACTATATACCGTTATACGTTATAACATAATACTATATAACGTTATCAGTTATAACGTAATACTATATAACGTTATACGTTATAACGTATTTCTATATAACGTTATACGTTATAACGTAATACTATATAACGTTTTACGTTATAACATAATACTATATAACGTTATACGTCATAATGATGTACTATATAACGTTATATGCTATAACGTAATACTATATAACGTTAAACGTTATAACGTAGTACTATATAACGTTATACGTTATAACATAATACTATATAACGTTATACGGTATAACGTAATAGTATATAACGTTCCACGTTATAACGTATTGCTATATAACGTTATACATTATAACGTAATACTATATAACGTTATGCGTTATAACATAATACTATATAACGTTATACATCATAATGATGTACTATATAACGTTATATGCTATAACGTAATACTATATAACGTTATACGCTATAACGTAATAGTATATAACGTTACACGTTATAACGTATTACTATATAACGTTATACGTTATAACGTAATACTATATAACGTTATACGGTATAACGTAATAGTATATAACGTTACACGTTATAACGTATTACTATATAACGTTATACGTTATAACGTAATACTATATAACGTTTTATGTTATAACATAATACTATATAACGTTATACGTCATAATGATGTACTATATAACGTTATATGCTATAACGTAATACTATATAACGTTTTACGTTATAACATAATACTATATAACGTTATACGTCATAATGATGTACTACATAACGTTATATGCTATAACGTAATACTATATAACGTTATACGCTATAACGTAATAGTATATAACGTTACACGTTATAACGGAATACAAAATAACGTTATACGTTATAACGTATTACTATATAACGTTATATGCTATAACGTAATACTATATAACGTTATGCGTTATAACGTAATACTATATAACGTTATGCGTTATAACGTAATACTATATAACGTTATACGTTATAACGGAATACTATATAACGTAATACTATATAACGATATTCGTTATAACGTAATACTATATAACGTTATACGCTATAACGTAATAGTATATAACGTTACACGTTATAACGGAATACTATATAACGTTATACACTATAACGTAATAGTATATAACGTTACACGTTGTAACGTATTACTATATAACGTTATACGTTATAACATAATACTATATAACGTTATTCACTATAACGTAATAGTATATAACGTTACACGTTGTAACGTATTACTATATAACGTTATACGTTATAACGTAATAATATATAACGTTATACGCTATAACGTAATAGTATATAACGTTACACGTTATAACATTATACTATATAACGTTATACGCTATAACGTAATAGTGCATAACGTCACACATTATAACGTATTACTATATAACGTTATACGTTATAACGTAATACTATATAAGGGTTTACGTTATAACGTAATACTATATAACGTTATACGCTATAACGTAATAGTATATAACGTTACACGTTATAACGTATTACTATATAACGTTATACGTCATAATGATGTACTATATAACGTTATATGCTATAACGTAATACTATATAACGTTTTACGTTATAACATAATACTATATAACGTTATACGTCATAATGATGTACTATATAACGTTATATGCTATAACGTAATACTATATAACGTTATACGCTATAACGTAATAGTATATAACGTTACACGTTATAACGGAATACTATATAACGCAATACTATATAAGGGTATACGTTATAACGTAATACTATATAACGTTATACGCTATAACGTAATAGTCTATAACGTTACACGTTATAACGTATTAGTATATAACGTTATACGTTATAACGTTAAACTATATAACGTTATAAGTTATAACGTAATACTATATAACGTTATACGTTATAACGTAGTACTATATAACGTTATATGTTATAACGTAATACTATATAACGTTATATGATATAACGTAATACTATATACCGTTATACGTTACAATATAATACTACAAAACGTTATACGATATAACGTAATACTATATACCGTTATACGTTATAACATAATACTATATAACTTTATACATTCCAACATAATACTATATAACGTTATACGTCATAATGATGTACTATATAACGTTATATGTTATAACGTAATACTATATAACGTCATACGTTATAACGTAATACTATTTAACGTTATACGTTATAACGTAATACTAAATAACGTTATACGCTATAACGTAATACTATATAACGTTATACGCTATAACGTAATACTATATAACGTTATTCGTCATAATGATGTACTATATAACGTTATATGTTATAACGTAATTCTATATAACGTTATACGTTATAACATAATACTATATACCGTTATACGATATAACATAATACTATATAACGTGATACGTCATAATGATGTACTATATAACGTAATACTATATAACGTTATACGCTATAACGTAATACTATATAACGTCATACGTTATAACGTAATACTATTTAACGTTATACGTTATAACGTAATACTAAATAACGTTATACGCTATAACGTAATACTATATAACGTTATACGCTATAACGTAATAGTATATAACGTTACACGTTATAACGTATTACTATATAACGTTACATGTTATAACGTAACACTATATACCGTTATACGTTATAACATAATACTATATAACGTTATCAGTTATAACGTAATACTATATAACGTTATACGTTATAACGTATTTCTATATAACGTTATACGTTATAACGTAATACTATATAACGTTTTACGTTATAACATAATACTATATAACGTTATACGTCATAATGATGTACTATATAACGTTATATGCTATAACGTAATACTATATAACGTTATACGTTATAACGTAGTACTATATAACGTTATACGTTATAACATAATACTATATAACGTTATACGCTATAACGTAATACTATATAACGTTATTCGTCATAATGATGTACTATATAACGTTATATGTTATAACGTAATTCTATATAACGTTATACGTTATAACATAATACTATATACCGTTATACGATATAACATAATACTATATAACGTGATACGTCATAATGATGTACTATATAACGTAATACTATATAACGTTATACGCTATAACGTAATACTATATAACGTCATACGTTATAACGTAATACTATTTAACGTTATACGTTATAACGTAATACTAAATAACGTTATACGCTATAACGTAATACTATATAACGTTATACGCTATAACGTAATAGTATATAACGTTACACGTTATAACGTATTACTATATAACGTTACATGTTATAACGTAACACTATATACCGTTATACGTTATAACATAATACTATATAACGTTATCAGTTATAACGTAATACTATATAACGTTATACGTTATAACGTATTTCTATATAACGTTATACGTTATAACGTAATACTATATAACGTTTTACGTTATAACATAATACTATATAACGTTATACGTCATAATGATGTACTATATAACGTTATATGCTATAACGTAATACTATATAACGTTATACGTTATAACGTAGTACTATATAACGTTATACGTTATAACATAATACTATATAACGTTATACGGTATAACGTAATAGTATATAACGTTCCACGTTATAACGTATTGCTATATAACGTTATACGTTATAACGTAATACTATATAACGTTATGCGTTATAACATAATACTATATAACGTTATACATCATAATGATGTACTATATAACGTTATATGCTATAACGTAATACTATATAACGTTATACGCTATAACGTAATAGTATATAACGTTACACGTTATAACGTATTACTATATAACGTTATACGTTATAACGTAATACTATATAACGTTATACGGTATAACGTAATAGTATATAACGTTACACGTTATAACGTATTACTATGTAACGTTATACGTTATAACGTAATAGTATATAACGTTCCACGTTATAACGTATTGCTATATAACGTTATACGTTATAACGTAATACTATATAACGTTTTACGTTATAACATAATACTATATAACGTTATACATCATAATGATGTACTATATAACGTTATATGCTATAACGTAATACTATATAACGTTATACGCTATAACGTAATACTATATAACGTTATACGCTATAACGTAATAGTATATAACGTTACACGTTATAACGTATTACTATATAACGTTACATGTTATAACGTAACACTATATACCGTTATACGTTATAACATAATACTATATAACGTTATCAGTTATAACGTAATACTATATAACGTTATACGTTATAACGTATTTCTATATAACGTTATACGTTATAACGTAATACTATATAACGTTTTACGTTATAACATAATACTATATAACGTTATACGTCATAATGATGTACTATATAACGTTATATGCTATAACGTAATACTATATAACGTTATACGTTATAACGTAGTACTATATAACGTTATACGTTATAACATAATACTATATAACGTTATACGGTATAACGTAATAGTATATAACGTTCCACGTTATAACGTATTGCTATATAACGTTATACGTTATAACGTAATACTATATAACGTTATGCGTTATAACATAATACTATATAACGTTATACATCATAATGATGTACTATATAACGTTATATGCTATAACGTAATACTATATCACGTTATACGCTATAACGTAATAGTATATAACGTTACACGTTATAACGTATTACTATATAACGTTATACGTTATAACGTAATACTATATAACGTTATACGGTATAACGTAATAGTATATAACGTTACACGTTATAACGTTTTACTATGTAACGTTATACGTTATAACGTAATACTATATAACGTTTTACGTTATAACATAATACTATATAACGTTATACGTCATAATGATGTACTATATAACGTTATATGCTATAACGTAATACTATATAACGTTTTACGTTATAACATAATACTATATAACGTTATACGTCATAATGATGTACTATATAACGTTATATGCTATAACGTAATACTATATAACGTTATACGGTATAACGTAATAGTATATAACGTTACACGTTATAACGGAATACAAAATAACGTTATACGTTATAACGTATTACTATATAACGTTATATGCTATAACGTAATACTATAGAACGTTATGCGTTATAACGTAATACTATATAACGTTATGCGTTATAACGTAATACTATATAACGTTATACGTTATAACGGAATACTATATAACGTAATACTATATAACGTTATTCGTTATAACGTAATACTATATAACGTTATACGCAATAACGTAATAGTATATAACGTTACACGTTATAACGGAATACTATATAACGTTATACACTATAACGTAATAGTATATAACGTTACACGTTGTAACGTATTACTATATAACGTTATACGTTATAACATAATACTATATAACGTTATTCACTATAACGTAATAGTATATAACGTTACACGTTGTAACGTATTACTATATAACGTTATACGTTATAACGTAATACTATATAACGTTATACGCTATAACGTAATAGTATATAACGTTACACGTTATAACATAATACTATATAACGTTATACGCTATAACGTAATAGTGCATAACGTCACACATTATAACGTATTACTATATAACGTTATACGTTATAACGTAATACTATATAAGGGTTTACGTTATAACGTAATACTATATAACGTTATACGCTATAACGTAATAGTATATAACGTTACACGTTATAACGTATTACTATATAACGTTATACGTCATAATGATGTACTATATAACGTTATATGCTATAACGTAATACTATATAACGTTTTACGTTATAACATAATACTATATAACGTTATACGTCATAATGATGTACTATATAACGTTATATGCTATAACGTAATACTATATAACGTTATACGCTATAACGTAATAGTATATAACGTTACACGTTATAACGGAATACTATATAACGTAATACTATATAAGGTTATACGTTATAACGTAATACTATATAACGTTATACGCTATAACGTAATAGTCTATAACGTTACACGTTATAACGTATTAGTATATAACGTTATACGTTATAACGTTGAACTATATAACGTTATAAGTTATAACGTAATACTATATAACGTTATACGTTATAACGTAGTACTATATAACGTTATATGTTATAACGTAATACTATATAACGTTATATGATATAACGTAATACTATATACCGTTATACGTTACAATATAATACTACAAAACGTTATACGATATAACGTAAAACTATATACCGTTATACGTTATAACATAATACTATATAACTTTATACATTCCAACATAATACTATATAACGTTATACGTCATAATGATGTACTATATAACGTTATATGTTATAACGTAATACTATATAACGTCATACGTTATAACGTAATACTATTTAACGTTATACGTTATAACGTAATACTAAATAACGTTATACGCTATAACGTAATACTATATAACGTTATACGCTATAACGTAATACTATATAACGTTATACGTCATAATGATGTACTATATAACGTTATATGTTATAACGTAATTCTATATAACGTTATACGTTATAACATAATACTATATACCGTTATACGATATAACATAATACTATATAACGTTATACGTCATAATGATGTACTATATAACGTAATACTATATAACGTTATACGCTATGACGTAATACTATATAACGTCATACGTTATAACGTAATACTATTTAACGTTATACGTTATAACGTAATACTAAATAACGTTATACGCTATAACGTAATACTATATAACGTTATACGCTATAACGTAATAGTATATAACGTTACACGTTATAACGTATTACTATATAACGTTACATGTTATAACGTAACACTATATACCGTTATACGTTATAACATAATACTATATAACGTTATCAGTTATAACGTAATACTATATAACGTTATACGTTATAACGTATTTCTATATAACGTTATACGTTATAACGTAATACTATATAACGTTTTACGTTATAACATAATACTATATAACGTTATACGTCATAATGATATACTATATAACGTTATATGCTATAACGTAATACTATATAACGTTAAACGTTATAACGTAGTACTATATAACGTTATACGTTATAACATAATACTATATAACGTTATACGGTATAACGTAATAGTATATAACGTTCCACGTTATAACGTACTGCTATATAACGTTATACGTTATAACGTAATACTATATAACGTTATGCGTTATAACATAATACTATATAACGTTATACATCATAATGATGTACTATATAACGTTATATGCTATAACGTAATACTATATAACGTTATACGCTATAACGTAATAGTATATAACGTTACACGTTATAACGTATTACTATATAACGTTATACGTTATAACGTAATACTATATAACGTTATACGGTATAACGTAATAGTATATAACGTTACACGTTATAACGTATTACTATATAACGTTATACGTTATAACGTAATACTATATAACGTTTTACGTTATAACATAATACTATATAACGTTATGCGTCATAATGATGTACTATATAACGTTATATGCTATAACGTAATACTATATAACGTTTTACGTTATAACATAATACTATATAACGTTATACGTCATAATGATGTACTATATAACGTTATATGCTATAACGTAATACTATATAACGTTATGCGTTATAACGTAATACTATATAACGTTATGCGTTATAACGTAATACTATATAACGTTATACGTTATAACGGAATACTATATAACGTAATACTATATAACGTTATTCGTTATAACGTAATACTATATAACGTTATACGCTATAACGTAATAGTATATAACGTTACACGTTATAACGGAATACAATATAACGTTATACACTATAACGTAATAGTATATAACGTTACACGTTGTAACGTATTACTATATAACGTTATACGTTATAACATAATACTATATAACGTTATTCACTATAACGTAATAGTATATAACGTTACACGTTGTAACGTATTACTATATAACGTTATACGCTATAACGTAATAGTATATAACGTTACACGTTATAACGTATTACTATATAACGTTATACGTCATAATGATGTACTATATAACGTTATATGCTATAACGTAATACTATATAACGTTTTACGTTATAACATAATACTATATAACGTTATACGTCATAATGATGTACTATATAACGTTATATGCTATAACGTAATACTATATAACGTTATACGCTATAACGTAATAGTATATAACGTTACACGTTATAACGGAATACTATATAACGTAATACTATATAAGGGTATACGTTATAACGTAATACTATATAACGTTATACGCTATAACGTAATAGTCTATAACGTTACACGTTACAACGTATTAGTATATAACGTTATACGTTATAACGTATTAGTATATAACGTTATACGTTATAACGTTAAACTATATAACGTTATAAGTTATAACGTAATACTATATAACGTTATACGTTATAACGTATCACTATATAACGTTATATGTTATAACGTAATCCTATATAACGTTATATGATATAACGTAATACTATATACCGTTATACGTTACAATATAATACTACAAAACGTTATACGATATAACGTAATACTATATACCGTTATACGTTATAACATAATACTATATAACTTTATACATTCCAACATAATACTATATAACGTTATACGTCATAATGATGTACTATATTACGTTATATGTTATAACGTAATACTATATAACGTCATACGTTATAACGTAATACTATTTAACGTTATACGTTATAACGTAATACTAAATAACGTTATACGCTATGACGTAATACTATATAACGTTATACGCTATAACGTAATACTATATAACGTTATACGTCATAATGATGTACTATATAACGTTATATGTTGTAACGTAATTCTATATAACGTTATACGTTATAACATAATACTATATACCGTTATACGATATAACATAATACTATATAACGTTATACGTCATAATGATGTACTATATAACGTAATACTATATAACGTTATACGCTATAACGTAATACTATATAACGTTATACGTAATAACGCTATACTATATAACGTTATACGTTATAATATAATACTATATACCGTTATACGATATAACATAATACTATATAACGTTAGACGTCATAATGATGTACTATATAACGTTATACGAAATAACGTTATACTATATAACGTTATACGAAATAACGTTATACTATATAATGTTATACGTTATAATATAATACTATATAGCGTTATACGTTACAACATATTACTATATAACGTTATACGTCATAATGATGTACTCTATAACGTTATATGCTATAACGTAATACTATATAACGTTATACGTTATAACGTAATACTATATAACGTTATACGTTATAACGTAATACTATATAACGTTATACGTTATAACATAATACTATTTAACGTTATACGCTATAACGTAATAGCATATAACGTTACACGTTATAACGTATTACTATATAACGTTATACGTTATAACGTAATACTACATAACGTTTTACGTTATAACCTAATACTATATAACGTTATACGTCATAATGATGGACTATATAACGTTATATGCTATAACGTAATACTATATAACGTTATACGTTATAACGTAATACTATATAATGTTATACGTCATAACATAATACTATATAACGTTATACGTCATAATGATGTACTATATAACGTTATATGCTATAAGGTAATACTATATTACGTTATACGTTATAACGTAATACTATATAACGTTATACGTTATAACGTAATAGTATATAACGTTACACGTTATAACGTATTACTATATAACGTTACACGTTATTACGTATTACTATATAACGTTATACGTTAAGACGTAATACTATATAAGGGTATACGTTATAACGTAATACTATATAACGTTATACGCTATAACGTAATAGTATATAACGTTACACGTTATAACGTATTACTATATAACGTTATACGTTATAACGTAATACTATATAACGTTATACGTTATAACATAATACTATATAACGTTATACGTCATAATGATGTACTAGATAACGTTATATGTTATAACGTAATTCTATATAACGTTATACGTTATAACATAATACTATATACCGTTATACGATATAACATAATACTATATAACGTTATACGTCATAATGATGTACTATATAACGTAATACTATATAACGTTATACGCTATGACGTAATACTATATAACGTCATACGTTACAACGTAATACTATTTAACGTTATACGTTATAACGTAATACTAAATAACGTTATACGCTATAACGTAATAGTATATAACGTTACACGTTATAACGTATTACTATATAACGTTACACGTTATAACGTATTACTATATAACGTTATACGTTATAACGTAATACTATATAACGTTATACGTTACAACATATTACTATATAACGTTATACGTCATAATGATGTACTCTATAACGTTATATGCTATAACGTAATACTATATAACGTTATACGTTATAACGTATTACTATATAACGTTATACGTTAAGACGTAATACTATATAAGGGTATACGTTATAACGTAATACTATATAACGTTATACGCTATAACGTAATAGTATATAACGTTACACGTTATAACGTATTACTATATAACGTTACATGTTATAACGTAACACTATATACCGTTATACGTTATAACATAATACTATATAACGTTATCAGTTATAACGTAATACTATATAACGTTATACGTTATAACGTATTTCTATATAACGTTATATGTTATAACGTAATACTATATGACGTTATGCGTTGTAACATAATACTATATAACGTTATACATCATAATGATGTACTATATAACGTTATATGCTATAACGTAATACTATATAACGTTATACGGTATAACGTAATAGTATATAACGTTACACGTTATAACGTATTACTATATAACGTTACACGTTATAACGTAATACTATATAACGTTATACGGTATAACGTAATAGTATATAACGTTACACGTTATAACGTATTACTATATAACGTTATACGTTATAACGTAATACTATATAACGTTTTATGTTATAACATAATACTATATAACGTTACACGTCATAATGATGTACTATATAACGTTATATGCTATAACGTAATACTATATAACGTTTTACGTTATAACATAATACTATATAACGTTATACGTCATAATGATGTACTACATAACGTTATATGCTATAACGTAATACTATATAACGTTATACGCTATAACGTAATAGTATATAACGTTACACGTTATAACGGAATACAAAATAACGTTATACGTTATAACGTATTACTATATAACGTTATATGCTATAACGTAATACTATATAACGTTATGCGTTATAACGTAATACTATATAACGTTATGCGTTATAACGTAATACTATATAACGTTATACGTTATAACGGAATACTATATAACGTAATACTATATAACGTTATTCGTTATAACGTAATACTATATAACGTTATACGCTATAACGTAATAGTATATAACATTACACGTTATAACGGAATACTATATAACGTTATACACTATAACGTAATAGTATATAACGTTACACGTTGTAACGTATTACTATATAACGTTATACGTTATAACATAATACTATATAACGTTATTCACTATAACGTAATAGTATATAACGTTACACGTTGTAACGTATTACTATATAACGTTATACGTTATAACGTAATACTATATAACGTTATACGCTATAACGTAATAGTATATAACGTTACACGTTATAACATAATACAATATAACGTTATACGCTATAACGTAATAGTGCATAACGTCACACATTATAACGTATTACTATATAACGTTATACGTTATAACGTAATACTATATAAGGGTTTACGTTATAACGTAATACTATATAACGTTATACGCTATAACGTAATAGTATATAACGTTACACGTTATAACGTATTACTATATAACGTTATACGTCATAATGATGTACTATATAACGTTATATGCTATAACGTAATACTATATAACGTTTTACGTTATAACATAATACTATATAACGTTATACGTCATAATGATGTACTATATAACGTTATATGCTATAACGTAATACTATATAACGTTATACGCTATAACGTAATAGTATATAACGTTACACGTTATAACGGAATACTATATAACGTAATACTATATAAGGGTATACGTTATAACGTAATACTATATAACGTTATACGCTATAACGTAATAGTCTATAACGTTACACGTTATAACGTATTAGTATATAACGTTATACGTTATAACGTTAAACTATATAACGTTATAAGTTATAACGTAATACTATATAACGTTATACGTTATAACGTAGTACTATATAACGTTATATGTTATAACGTAATACTATATAACGTTATATGATATAACGTAATACTATATACCGTTATACGTTACAATATAATACTACAAAACGTTATACGATATAACGTAATACTATATACCGTTATACGTTATAACATAATACTATATAACTTTATACATTCCAACATAAAACTATATAACGTTATACGTCATAATGATGTACTATATAACGTTATATGTTATAACGTAATACTATATAACGTCATACGTTATAACGTAATACTATTTAACGTTATACGTTATAACGTAATACTAAATAACGTTATACGCTATAACGTAATACTATATAACGTTATACGCTATAACGTAATACTATATAACGTTATACGTCATAATGATGTACTATATAACGTTATATGTTATAACGTAATTCTATATAACGTTATACGTTATAACATAATACTATATACCGTTATACGATATAACATAATACTATATAACGTTATACGTCATAATGATGTACTATATAACGTAATACTATATAACGTTATACGCTATAACGTAATACTATATAACGTCATACGTTATAACGTAATACTATTTAACGTTATACGTTATAACGTAATACTAAATAACGTTATACGCTATAACGTAATACTATATAACGTTATACGCTATAACGTAATAGTATATAACGTTACACGTTATAACGTATTACTATATAACGTTACATGTTATAACGTAACACTATATACCGTTATACGTTATAACATAATACTATATAACGTTATCAGTTATAACATAATACTATATAACGTTATACGCTATAACGTAATAGTGCATAACGTCACACATTATAACGTATTACTATATAACGTTATACGTTATAACGTAATACTATATAAGGGTTTACGTTATAACGTAATACTATATAACGTTATACGCTATAACGTAATAGTATATAACGTTACACGTTATAACGTATTACTATATAACGTTATACGTCATAATGATGTACTATATAACGTTATATGCTATAACGTAATACTATATAACGTTTTACGTTATAACATAGTACTATATAACGTTATACGTCATAATGATGTACTATATAACGTTATATGCTATAACGTAATACTATATAACGTTATACGCTATAACGTAATAGTATATAACGTTACACGTTATAACGGAATACTATATAACGTAATACTATATAAGGTTATACGTTATAACGTAATACTATATAACGTTATACGCTATAACGTAATAGTCTATAACGTTACACGTTATAACGTATTAGTATATAACGTTATACGTTATAACGTTAAACTATATAACGTTATAAGTTATAACGTAATACTATATAACGTTATACGTTATAACGTAGTACTATATAACGTTATATGTTATAACGTAATACTATATAACGTTATATGATATAACGTAATACTATATACCGTTATACGTTACAATATAATACTACAAAACGTTATACGATATAACGTAAAACTATATACCGTTATACGTTATAACATAATACTATATAACTTTATACATTCCAACATAATACTATATAACGTTATACGTCATAATGATGTACTATATAACGTAATACTATATAACGTTATACGCTATGACGTAATACTATATAACGTCATACGTTATAACGTAATACTATTTAACGTTATACGTTATAACGTAATACTAAATAACGTTATACGCTATAACGTAATACTATATAACGTTATACGCTATAACGTAATAGTATATAACGTTACACGTTATAACGTATTACTATATAACGTTACATGTTATAACGTAACACTATATACCGTTATACGTTATAACATAATACTATATAACGTTATCAGTTATAACGTAATACTATATAACGTTATACGTTATAACGTATTTCTATATAACGTTATACGTTATAACGTAATACTATATAACGTTTTACGTTATAACATAATACTATATAACGTTATACGTCATAATGATGTACTATATAACGTTATATGCTATAACGTAATACTATATAACGTTAAACGTTATAACGTAGTACTATATAACGTTATACGTTATAACATAATACTATATAACGTTATACGGTATAACGTAATAGTATATAACGTTCCACGTTATAACGTATTGCTATATAACGTTATACGTTATAACGTAATACTATATAACGTTATGCGTTATAACATAATACTATATAACGTTATACATCATAATGATGTACTATATAACGTTATATGCTATAACGTAATACTATATAACGTTATACGCTATAACGTAATAGTATATAACGTTACACGTTATAACGTATTACTATATAACGTTATACGTTATAACGTAATACTATATAACGTTATACGGTATAACGTAATAGTATATAACGTTACACGTTATAACGTATTACTATATAACGTTATACGTTATAACGTAATACTATATAACGTTTTACGTTATAACATAATACTATATAACGTTATACGTCATAATGATGTACTATATAACGTTATATGCTATAACGTAATACTATATAACGTTTTACGTTATAACATAATACTATATAACGTTATACGTCATAATGATGTACTACATAACGTTATATGCTATAACGTAATACTATATAACGTTATACGCTATAACGTAATAGTATATAACGTTACACGTTATAACGGAATACAAAATAACGTTATACGTTATAACGTATTACTATATAACGTTATATGCTATAACGTAATACTATATAACGTTATGCGTTATAACGTAATACTATATAACGTTATGCGTTATAACGTAATACTATATAACGTTATACGTTATAACGGAATACTATATAACGTAATACTATATAACGTTATTCGTTATAACGTAATACTATATAACGTTATACGCTATAACGTAATAGTATATAACGTTACACGTTATAACGGAATACAATATAACGTTATACACTATAACGTAATAGTATATAACGTTACACGTTGTAACGTATTACTATATAACGTTTTACGTTATAACATAATACTATATAACGTTATTCACTATAACGTAATAGTATATAACGTTACACGTTGTAACGTATTACTATATAACGTTATACGCTATAACGTAATAGTATATAACGTTACACGTTATAACGTATTACTATATAACGTTATACGTCATAATGATGTACTATATAACGTTATATGCTATAACGTAATACTATATAACGTTTTACGTTATAACATAATACTATATAACGTTATACGTCATAATGATGTACTATATAACGTTATATGCTATAACGTAATACTATATAACGTTATACGCTATAACGTAATAGTATATAACGTTACACGTTATAACGGAATACTATATAACGTAATACTATATAAGGGTATACGTTATAACGTAATACTATATAACGTTATACGCTATAACGTAATAGTCTATAACGTTACACGTTATAACGTATTAGTATATAACGTTATACGTTATAACGTTAAACTATATAACGTTATAAGTTATAACGTAATACTATATAACGTTATACGTTATAACGTAGTACTATATAACGTTATATGTTATAACGTAATACTATATAACGTTATATGATATAACGTAATACTATATACCGTTATTCGTTACAATATAATACTACAAAACGTTATACGATATAACGTAATACTATATACCGTTATACGTTATAACATAATACTATATAACTTTATACATTCCAACATAATACTACATAACGTTATACGTCATAATGATGTACTATATTACGTTATATGTTATAACGTAATACTATATAACGTCATACGTTATAACGTAATACTATTTAACGTTATACGTTATAACGTAATACTAAATAACGTTATACGCTATAACGTAATACTATATAACGTTATACGTCATAATGATGTACTATATAACGTTATATGTTGTAACGTAATTCTATATACCGTTATACGATATAACATAATACTATATAACGTTATACGAAATAACGTTATACTATATAACGTTATACGAAATAACGTTATACTATATAATGTTATACGTTATAATATAATACTATATACCGTTATACGTTACAACATATTACTATATAACGTTATACGTCATAATGATGTACTCTATAACGTTATATGCTATAACGTAATACTATATAACGTTATACGTTATAACGTAATACTATATAACGTTATACGTTATAACGTAATACTATATAACGTTATACGTTATAACATAGTACTATATAACGTTATACGCTATAACGTAATAGTATATAACGTTACACGTTATAACGTATTACTATATAACGTTATACGTTATAACGTAATACTACATAACGTTTTACGTTATAACCTAATACTATATAACGTTATACGTCATAATGATGGACTATATAACGTTACATGCTATAACGTAATACTATATAACGTTATACGTTATAACGTAATACTATATAACGTTATACGTCATAACATAATACTATATAACGTTATACGTCATAAAGATGTACTATATAACGTTATATGCTATAAGGTAATACTATATTACGTTATACGTTATAACGTAATACTATATAACGTTATACGTTATAACGTAATAGTATATAACGTTACACGTTATAACGTATTACTATATAACGTTACACGTTATTACGTATTACTATATAACGTTATACGTTAAGACGTAATACTATATAAGGGTATACGTTATAACGTAATACTATATAACGTTATACGCTATAACGTAATAGTATATAACGTTACACGTTATAACGTATTACTATATAACGTTATACGTTATAACGTAATACTATATAACGTTATACGTTATAACATAATACTATATAACGTTATACGTCATAATGATGTACTATATAACGTTATATGCTATAACGTATTACTATATAACGTTATACGTTATAACGTAATACTATATAACGTTTTACGTTATAACATAATACTATATAACGTTATAAGTTATAACGTAATACTATATAACGTTACACGTTATAACGTAACACTATATACCGTTATACGTTATATCATAATACTATATAACGTTATACGTCATAATGATGTACTATATAATGTTATATGCTATAACGTAATACTATATAACGTTATACGCTATAACGTAATAGTATATAACGTTACACGTTATAACGTAATACTATATAACGTTATACGGTATAACGTAATAGTATATAACGTTACACGTTATAATGTATTGCTATATAACGTTATACGTTATAACGTAATACTATATAACGTTTTGCGTTATAACATAATACTATATAACGTTATACATCATAATGATGTACTATATAACGTTATATGCTATAACGTAATACTATATAACGTTATACGCTATAACGTAATAGTATATAACATTACACGTTATAACGTATTACTATATAACGTTATACGTTATAATGTAATACTATATAACGTTATACGGTATAACGTAATAGTATATAACGTTACACGTTATAACGTATTACTATATAACGTTATACGTTATAACGTAATACTATATAACGTTTTACGTTATAACATAATACTATATAACGTTATACGTCATAATGATGTACTATATAACGTTATATGCTATAACGTAATACTATATAACGTTTTACGTTATAACATAATACTATATAACGTTATACGTCATAATGATGTACTATATAACGTTATATGCTATAACGTAATACTATATAACGTTATACGTTATAACGTAATACTATATAACGTTATACGTTATAACGTAATACTATATAACGTTATACGTTATAACATAATACTATATAACGTTATACGCTATAACGTAATAGTATATAACGTTACACGTTATAACGTTTTACTATATAACGTTATACGTTATAACGTAATACTACATAACGTTTTAGGTTATAACCTAATACTATATAACGTTATACGTCATAATGATGGACTATATAACGTTATATGCTATAACGTAATACTATATAACGTTATACGTTATAACGTAATACTATATAACGTTATACGTCATAACATAATACTATATAACGTTATACGTCATAATGATGTACTGTATAACGTTATATGCTATAAGGTAATACTATATTACGTTATACGTTATAACGTAATACTATATAACGTTATACGTTATAACGTAATAGTATATAACGTTACACGTTATAACGTATTACTATATAACGTTACACGCTATTACGTATTACTATATAACGTTATACGTTAAGACGTAATACTATATAAGGGTATACGTTATAACGTAATACTATATAACGTTATACGCTATAACGTAATAGTATATAACGTTACACGTTATAACGTATTACTATATAACGTTATACGTTATAACGTAATACTATATAACGTTATGCGTTATAACATAATACTATATAACGTTATACATCATAATGATGTACTATATAACGTTATATGCTATAACGTAATACTATATAACGTTATACGCTATAACGTAATAGTATATAACGTTACACGTTATAACGTATTACTATATAACGTTATACGTTATAACGTAATACTATATAACGTTATACGGTATAACGTAATAGTATATAACGTTACACGTTATAACGTATTACTATATAACGTTATACGTTATAACGTAATACTATATAACGTTTTACGTTATAACATAATACTATATAACGTTATACGTCATAATGATGTACTATATAACGTTATATGCTATAACGTATTACTATATAACGTTATACGTTATAACGTAATACTATATAACGTTTTACGTTATAACATAATACTATATAACGTTATAAGTTATAACGTAATACTATATAACGTTACACGTTATAACGTAACACTATATACCGTTATACGTTATAACATAATACTATATAACGTTATACGTCATAATGATGTACTATATAATGTTATATGCTATAACGTAATACTATATAACGTTATACGCTATAACGTAATAGTATATAACGTTACACGTTATAACGTAGTACTATATAACGTTATACGGTATATCGTAATAGTATATAACGTTACACGTTATAACGTATTACTATATAACGTTATACGTTCTAACGTAATACTATATAACGTTATACGTTATAACGTAATACTATATAACGTTTTACGTTATAACATAATACTATATAACGTTATACGTCATAATGATGTACCATATAACGTTATATGCTATAACGTAATACTATATAACGTTTTACGTTATAACATAATACTATATAACGTTATACGTCATAATGATGTACTATATAACGTTATATGCTATAACGTAATACTATATAACTTTATACGCTATAACGTAATAGTATATAACATTACACGTTATAACGTATTACTATATAAGGGTATACGTTATAACGTAATACTATATAACGTTATAAGTTATAACGTAATACTATATAACGTTATACGTTATAACGTATTTCTATATAACGTTATACGTTATAACGTAATACTATATAACGTTTTACGTTATAACATAATATTATATAACGTTATACGTCATAATGATGTACCATATAACGTTAAATGCTATAACGTAATACTATATAACGTTATACGTTATAACGTAGTACTATATAACGTTATACGTTATAACATAATACTATATAACGTTATACGGTATAACGTAATAGTATATAACGTTACACGTTATAACGTATTGCTATATAACGTTATACGTTATAACGTAATACTATATAACGTTTTGCGTTATAACATAATACTATATAACGTTATACATCATAATGATGTACTATATAACGTTATATGCTATAACGTAATACTATATAACGTTATACGCTATAACGTAATAGTATATAACATTACACGTTATAACGTATTACTATATAACGTTATACGTTATAACGTAATACTATATAACGTTATACGGTATAACGTAATAGTATATATCGTTACACGTTATAACGTATTACTATATAACGTTATACGTTATAACGTAATACTATATAACGTTATACGCTATAACGTAATACTATATAGCGTTACACGTTATAACGGAATACTATATAACGTTATACACTATAACGTAATAGTATATAACGTTATACGTTGTAACGTATTACTATATAACGTTATACGTTATAACGTAATACTATATAACGTTACACGTTATAACGGAATACTATATAACGTTATACACTATAACGTAATAGTATATAACGTTATACGTTGTAACGTATTACTATATAACGTTATACGTTATAACATAATACTATATAACTTTATTCACTATAACGTTATAGTATATAACGTTACACGTTGTAACGTATTACTATATAACGTTATACGTTATAACGTAATACTATATAACGTTATACGCTATAACGTAATAGTATATAACGTTATACGCTATAACGTAATAGTATATAACGTTACACGTTATAACGTATTACTATATAACGTTACATGTTATAACGTAACACTATATACCGTTATACGTTATAACATAATACTATATAACGTTATCAGTTATAACGTAATACTATATAACGTTATACGTTATAACGTATTTCTATATAACGTTATACGTTATAACGTAATACTATATAACGTTTTACGTTATAACATAATACTATATAACGTTATACGTCATAATGATGTACTATATAACGTTATATGCTATAACGTAATACTATATAACGTTAAACGTTATAACGTAGTACTATATAACGTTATACGTTATAACATAATACTATATAACGTTATACGGTATAACGTAATAGTATATAACGTTCCACGTTATAACGTATTGCTATATAACGTTATACGTTATAACGTAATACTATATAACGTTATGCGTTATAACATAATACTATATAACGTTATACATCATAATGATGTACTATATAACGTTATATGCTATAACGTAATACTATATAACGTTATACGCTATAACGTAATAGTATATAACGTTACACGTTATAACGTATTACTATATAACGTTATACGTTATAACGTAATACTATATAACGTTATACGGTATAACGTAATAGTATATAACGTTACACGTTATAACGTATTACTATATAACGTTATACGTTATAACGTAATACTATATAACGTTTTACGTTATAACATAATACTATATAACGTTATACGTCATAATGATGTACTATATAACGTTATATGCTATAACGTAATACTATATAACGTTTTACGTTATAACATAATACTATATAACGTTATACGTCATAATGATGTACTACATAACGTTATATGCTATAACGTAATACTATATAACGTTATACGCTATAACGTAATAGTATATAACGTTACACGTTATAACGGAATACAAAATAACGTTATACGTTATAACGTATTACTATATAACGTTATATGCTATAACGTAATACTATATAACGTTATGCGTTATAACGTAATACTATATAACGTTATGCGTTATAACGTAATACTATATAACGTTATACGTTATAACGGAATACTATATAACGTAATACTATATAACGTTATTCGTTATAACGTAATACTATATAACGTTATACGCTATAACGTAATAGTATATAACGTTACACGTTATAACGGAATACAATATAACGTTATACACTATAACGTAATAGTATATAACGTTACACGTTGTAACGTATTACTATATAACGTTTTACGTTATAACATAATACTATATAACGTTATTCACTATAACGTAATAGTATATAACGTTACACGTTGTAACGTATTACTATATAACGTTATACGCTATAACGTAATAGTATATAACGTTACACGTTATAACGTATTACTATATAACGTTATACGTCATAATGATGTACTATATAACGTTATATGCTATAACGTAATACTATATAACGTTTTACGTTATAACATAATACTATATAACGTTATACGTCATAATGATGTACTATATAACGTTATATGCTATAACGTAATACTATATAACGTTATACGCTATAACGTAATAGTATATAACGTTACACGTTATAACGGAATACTATATAACGTAATACTATATAAGGGTATACGTTATAACGTAATACTATATAACGTTATACGCTATAACGTAATAGTCTATAACGTTACACGTTATAACGTATTAGTATATAACGTTATACGTTATAACGTTAAACTATATAACGTTATAAGTTATAACGTAATACTATATAACGTTATACGTTATAACGTAGTACTATATAACGTTATATGTTATAACGTAATACTATATAACGTTATATGATATAACGTAATACTATATACCGTTATTCGTTACAATATAATACTACAAAACGTTATACGATATAACGTAATACTATATACCGTTATACGTTATAACATAATACTATATAACTTTATACATTCCAACATAATACTACATAACGTTATACGTCATAATGATGTACTATATTACGTTATATGTTATAACGTAATACTATATAACGTCATACGTTATAACGTAATACTATTTAACGTTATACGTTATAACGTAATACTAAATAACGTTATACGCTATAACGTAATACTATATAACGTTATACGTCATAATGATGTACTATATAACGTTATATGTTGTAACGTAATTCTATATACCGTTATACGATATAACATAATACTATATAACGTTATACGAAATAACGTTATACTATATAACGTTATACGAAATAACGTTATACTATATAATGTTATACGTTATAATATAATACTATATACCGTTATACGTTACAACATATTACTATATAACGTTATACGTCATAATGATGTACTCTATAACGTTATATGCTATAACGTAATACTATATAACGTTATACGTTATAACGTAATACTATATAACGTTATACGTTATAACGTAATACTATATAACGTTATACGTTATAACATAGTACTATATAACGTTATACGCTATAACGTAATAGTATATAACGTTACACGTTATAACGTATTACTATATAACGTTATACGTTATAACGTAATACTACATAACGTTTTACGTTATAACCTAATACTATATAACGTTATACGTCATAATGATGGACTATATAACGTTACATGCTATAACGTAATACTATATAACGTTATACGTTATAACGTAATACTATATAACGTTATACGTCATAACATAATACTATATAACGTTATACGTCATAAAGATGTACTATATAACGTTATATGCTATAAGGTAATACTATATTACGTTATACGTTATAACGTAATACTATATAACGTTATACGTTATAACGTAATAGTATATAACGTTACACGTTATAACGTATTACTATATAACGTTACACGTTATTACGTATTACTATATAACGTTATACGTTAAGACGTAATACTATATAAGGGTATACGTTATAACGTAATACTATATAACGTTATACGCTATAACGTAATAGTATATAACGTTACACGTTATAACGTATTACTATATAACGTTATACGTTATAACGTAATACTATATAACGTTATACGTTATAACATAATACTATATAACGTTATACGTCATAATGATGTACTATATAACGTTATATGCTATAACGTATTACTATATAACGTTATACGTTATAACGTAATACTATATAACGTTTTACGTTATAACATAATACTATATAACGTTATAAGTTATAACGTAATACTATATAACGTTACACGTTATAACGTAACACTATATACCGTTATACGTTATATCATAATACTATATAACGTTATACGTCATAATGATGTACTATATAATGTTATATGCTATAACGTAATACTATATAACGTTATACGCTATAACGTAATAGTATATAACGTTACACGTTATAACGTAATACTATATAACGTTATACGGTATAACGTAATAGTATATAACGTTACACGTTATAATGTATTGCTATATAACGTTATACGTTATAACGTAATACTATATAACGTTTTGCGTTATAACATAATACTATATAACGTTATACATCATAATGATGTACTATATAACGTTATATGCTATAACGTAATACTATATAACGTTATACGCTATAACGTAATAGTATATAACATTACACGTTATAACGTATTACTATATAACGTTATACGTTATAATGTAATACTATATAACGTTATACGGTATAACGTAATAGTATATAACGTTACACGTTATAACGTATTACTATATAACGTTATACGTTATAACGTAATACTATATAACGTTTTACGTTATAACATAATACTATATAACGTTATACGTCATAATGATGTACTATATAACGTTATATGCTATAACGTAATACTATATAACGTTTTACGTTATAACATAATACTATATAACGTTATACGTCATAATGATGTACTATATAACGTTATATGCTATAACGTAATACTATATAACGTTATACGTTATAACGTAATACTATATAACGTTATACGTTATAACGTAATACTATATAACGTTATACGTTATAACATAATACTATATAACGTTATACGCTATAACGTAATAGTATATAACGTTACACGTTATAACGTTTTACTATATAACGTTATACGTTATAACGTAATACTACATAACGTTTTAGGTTATAACCTAATACTATATAACGTTATACGTCATAATGATGGACTATATAACGTTATATGCTATAACGTAATACTATATAACGTTATACGTTATAACGTAATACTATATAACGTTATACGTCATAACATAATACTATATAACGTTATACGTCATAATGATGTACTGTATAACGTTATATGCTATAAGGTAATACTATATTACGTTATACGTTATAACGTAATACTATATAACGTTATACGTTATAACGTAATAGTATATAACGTTACACGTTATAACGTATTACTATATAACGTTACACGTTATTACGTATTACTATATAACGTTATACGTTAAGACGTAATACTATATAAGGGTATACGTTATAACGTAATACTATATAACGTTATACGCTATAACGTAATAGTATATAACGTTACACGTTATAACGTATTACTATATAACGTTATACGTTATAACGTAATACTATATAACGTTATACGTTATAACATAATACTATATAACGTTATACGTCATAATGATGTACTATATAACGTTATATGCTATAACGTATTACTATATAACGTTATACGTTATAACGTAATACTATATAACGTTTTACGTTATAACATAATACTATATAACGTTATAAGTTATAACGTAATACTATATAACGTTACACGTTATAACGTAACACTATATACCGTTATACGTTATAACATAATACTATATAACGTTATACGTCATAATGATGTACTATATAATGTTATATGCTATAACGTAATACTATATAACGTTATACGCTATAACGTAATAGTATATAACGTTACACGTTATAACGTAGTACTATATAACGTTATACGGTATATCGTAATAGTATATAACGTTACACGTTATAACGTATTACTATATAACGTTATACGTTCTAACGTAATACTATATAACGTTATACGTTATAACGTAATACTATATAACGTTTTACGTTATAACATAATACTATATAACGTTATACGTCATAATGATGTACCATATAACGTTATATGCTATAACGTAATACTATATAACGTTTTACGTTATAACATAATACTATATAACGTTATACGTCATAATGATGTACTATATAACGTTATATGCTATAACGTAATACTATATAACTTTATACGCTATAACGTAATAGTATATAACATTACACGTTATAACGTATTACTATATAAGGGTATACGTTATAACGTAATACTATATAACGTTATAAGTTATAACGTAATACTATATAACGTTATACGTTATAACGTATTTCTATATAACGTTATACGTTATAACGTAATACTATATAACGTTTTACGTTATAACATAATATTATATAACGTTATACGTCATAATGATGTACTATATAACGTTAAATGCTATAACGTAATACTATATAACGTTATACGTTATAACGTAGTACTATATAACGTTATACGTTATAACATAATACTATATAACGTTATACGGTATAACGTAATAGTATATAACGTTACACGTTATAACGTATTGCTATATAACGTTATACGTTATAACGTAATACTATATAACGTTTTGCGTTATAACATAATACTATATAACGTTATACATCATAATGATGTACTATATAACGTTATATGCTATAACGTAATACTATATAACGTTATACGCTATAACGTAATAGTATATAACATTACACGTTATAACGTATTACTATATAACGTTATACGTTATAACGTAATACTATATAACGTTATACGGTATAACGTAATAGTATATATCGTTACACGTTATAACGTATTACTATATAACGTTATACGTTATAACGTAATACTATATAACGTTATACGCTATAACGTAATACTATATAGCGTTACACGTTATAACGGAATACTATATAACGTTATACACTATAACGTAATAGTATATAACGTTATACGTTGTAACGTATTACTATATAACGTTATACGTTATAACGTAATACTATATAACGTTACACGTTATAACGGAATACTATATAACGTTATACACTATAACGTAATAGTATATAACGTTATACGTTGTAACGTATTACTATATAACGTTATACGTTATAACATAATACTATATAACTTTATTCACTATAACGTTATAGTATATAACGTTACACGTTGTAACGTATTACTATATAACGTTATACGTTATAACGTAATACTATATAACGTTATACGCTATAACGTAATAGTATATAACGTTACACGTTATAACATAATACTATATAACGTTATACGCTATAACGTAATAGTGCATAACGTTACACATTATAACGTATTACTATATAACGTTATACGTTATAACGTAATACTATATAAGGGTTTACGTTATAACGTAATACTATATAACGTTATACGCTATAACGTAATAGTATATAACGTTACACGTTATAACGTATTAGTATATAACGTTATACGTTATAACGTTAAACTATATAACGTTATAAGTTATAACGTAATACTATATAACGTTATACGTTATAACGTATTACTATATAACGTTATACGTTATAACGTAATGCTATATAACGTTTTACGTTATGACATAATACTATATAACGTTATAAGTTATAAGGTAATACTATGTAACGTTATACGTTATAACGTATTACTATATAACGTTATACGTTATAACGTAATACTATATAACGTTATACGCTATAACGTAATAGTACATAACGTTACACGTTATAACGTATTACTATATAACGTTATACGTCATAATGATGTACTATATAACGTTATATGATATAACGTAATACTATATAACGTTTTACGTTATGACATAATACTATATAACGTTATACGTCATAATGATGTACTATATAACGTTATATGCTATAACGTAATACTATATAACGGTATACGCTATAACGTAATAGTATATAACGTTACACGTTATAACGGAATACTATATAACGTAATACTATATAAGGGTATACGTTATAACGTAATACTATATAACGTTATACGCTATAACGTAATAGTATATAACGTTACACGTTATAACGTATTAGTATATAACGTTATACGTTATAACGTTAAACTATATAACGTTATAAGTTATAACGTAATACTATATAACGTTATACGTTATAACGTATTACTATATAACGATATACGTTATAACGTAATACTATATAACGTTTTACGTTATAACATAATACTATATAACGTTATATGTTATAACGTAATACTATGTAACGTTATACGTTATAACGTATTACTATATGACGTTACACGTTATAACGTAATACTATATAACGTTATACGCTATATCGTAATAGTATATAACGTTACACGTTATAACGGAATACTATATAACGTTATACGTTATAACGTATTACTATATAACGTTATATGCTATAACGTAATACTATATAACGTTATACGTTATAACGTAATACTATATAACGTTATACGTCATAATGATGTACTATATAACGTTATATGCTATAACGTAATACTATATAACTTTATACGCTATAACGTAATAGTATATAACATTACACGTTATAACGTATTACTATATAAGGGTAAACGTTATAACGTAATACTATATAACGTTATAAGTTATAACGTAATACTATATAACGTTATACGTTATAACGTATTTCTATATAACGTTATACGTTATAACGTAATACTATATAACGTTATACGTCATAATGATGTACTATATAACGTTATATGCTATAACGTAATACTATATAACGTTTTACGTTATAACATAATACTATATAACGTTATACGTCATAATGATGTACTATATAACGTTATATGCTATAACGTAATACTATATAACTTTATACGCTATAACGTAATAGTATATAACATTACACGTTATAACGTATTACTATATAACGTTATACGTTATAACGTATTTCTATATAACGTTATACGTTGTAACGTAATACTATATAACGTTTTACGTTATAACATAATATTATATAACGTTATACGTTATAATGATGTACTATATAACGTTATATGCTATAACGTAATACTATATAACGTTATACGTTATAACGTAGTACTATATAACGTTATACGTTATAACATAATACTATATAACGTTATACGGTATAACGTAATAGTATATAACGTTACACGTTATAACGTATTGCTATATAACGTTATACGTTATAACGTAATACTATATAACGTTATACGTTATAACATAATACTATATAACGTTATACGCTATAACGTAATAGTATATAACGTTACACGTTATAACGTATTACTATATAACGTTATACGTTATAACGTAATACTACATAACGTTTTACGTTATAACCTAATACTATATAACGTTATACGTTATAACGTAATACTACATAACGTTTTACGTTATAACCTAATACTATATAACGTTATACGTCATAATGATGGACTATATAACGTTATATGCTATAACGTAATACTATATAACGTTATACGTTATAACGTAATACTATATAACGTTATACGTCATAACATAATACTCTATAACGTTATACGTCATAATGATGTACTATATAACGTTATATGCTATAAGGTAATACTATATCACGTTATACGTTATAACGTAATACTATATAACGTTATACGTTATAACGTAATAGTATATAACGTTACACGTTATAACGTATTACTATATAACGTTACACGTTATTACGTATTACTATATAACGTTATACGTTAAGACGTAATACTATATAAGGGTATACGTTATAACGTAATACTATATAACGTTATACGCTATAACGTAATAGTATATAACGTTACACGTTATAACGTATTACTATATAACGTTATACGTTATAACGTAATAGTATATAACGTTACACGTTATAACGTATTACTATATAACGTTATACGTTATAACGTAATACTATATAACGTTATACGTTATAACATAATACTATATAACGTTATACGTCATAATGATGTACTATATAACGTTATATGCTATAACGTATTACTATATAACGTTATACGTTATAACGTAATACTATATAACGTTTTACGTTATAACATAATACTATATAACGTTATAAGTTATAACGTAATACTATATAACGTTACACGTTATAACGTAACACTATATACCGTTATACGTTATAACATAATACTATATAACGTTATACGTCATAATGATGTACTATATAATGTTATATGCTATAACGTAATACTATATAACGTTATACGCTATAACGTAATAGTATATAACGTTACACGTTATAACGTAATACTATATAACGTTATACGGTATAACGTAATAGTATATAACGTTACAAGTTATAACGTATTGCTATATAACGTTATACGTTATAACGTAATACTATATAACGTTTTGCGTTATAACATAATACTATATAACGTTATACATCATAATGATGTACTATATAACGTTATATGCTATAACGTAATACTATATAACGTTATATGCGATAACGTAATACTATATAATTTTATACGCTATAACGTAATAGTATATAACATTACACGTTATAACGTATTACTATATAAGGGTATACGTTATAACGTAATACTATATAACGTTATAAGTTATAACGTAATACTATATAACGTTATACGTTATAACGTAATACTATATAACGTTTTACGTTATAACATAATACTATATAACGTTATACGTCATAATGATGTACTATATAACGTTATATGCTATAACGTAATACTATATAACGTTTTACGTTATAACATAATACTATATAACGTTATACGTCATAATGATGTACTATATAACGTTATATGCTATAACGTAATACTATATAACTTTATACGCTATAACGTAATAGTATATAACATTACACGTTATAACGTATTACTATATAAGGGTATACGTTATAACGTAATACTATATAACGTTATAAGTTATAACGTAATACTATATAACGTTATACGTTATAACGTATTTCTATATAACGTTATACGTTATAACGTAATACTATATAACGTTATACGTCATAATGATGTACTATATAACGTTATATGCTATAACGTAATACTATATAACGTTTTACGTTATAACATAATACTATATAACGTTATACGTCATAATGATGTACTATATAACGTTATATGCTATAACGTAATACTATATAACTTTATACGCTATAACGTAATAGTATATAACATTACACGTTATAACGTATTACTATATAAGGGTATACGTTATAACGTAATACTATATAACGTTATAAGTTATAACGTAATACTATATAACGTTATACGTTATAACGTATTTCTATATAACGTTATACGTTATAACGTAATACTATATAACGTTTTACGTTATAACATAATATTATATAACGTTATACGTTATAATGATGTACTATATAACGTTATATGCTATAACGTAATACTATATAACGTTATACGTTATAACGTAGTACTATATAACGTTATACGTTATAACATAATACTATATAACGGTATAACGTAATAGTATATAACGTTACACGTTATAACGTATTGCTATATAACGTTATACGTTATAACGTAATACTATATAACGTTATACGTTATAACATAATACTATATAACGTTATACGCTATAACGTAATAGTATATAACGTTACACGTTATAACGTATTACTATATAACGTTATACGTTATAACGTAATACTACATAACGTTTTACGTTATAACCTAATACTATAGTAACGTTATACGTCATAATGATGGACTATATAACGTTATATGCTATAACGTAATACTATATAACGTTATACGTTATAACGTAATACTATATAACGTTATACGTCATAACATAATACTATATAACGTTATACGTCATAATGATGTACTATATAACGTTATATGCTATAAGGTAATACTATATTACGTTATACGTTATAACGTAATACTATATAACGTTATACGTTATAACGTAATAGTATATAACGTTACACGTTATAACGTATTACTATATAACGTTACACGTTATTACGTATTACTATATAACGTTATACGTTAAGACGTAATACTATATAAGGGTATACGTTATAACGTAATACTATATAACGTTTTACGTTATAACATAATACTATATAACGTTATAAGTTATAACGTAATACTATATAACGTTACACGTTATAACGTAACACTATATACCGTTATACGTTATAACATAATACTATATAACGTTATACGTCATAATGATGTACTATATAATGTTATATGCTATAACGTAATACTATATAACGTTATACGCTATAACATAATACTATATAACGTTATACGTCATAATGATGTACTATATAACGTTATATGCTATAACGTAATACTACATAACGTTTTACGTTATAACCTAATACTATATAACGTTATAAGTCATAATGATTGGACTATATAACGTTATATGCTATAACGTAATACTATATAACGTTATACGTTATAACGTAATACTATATAACGTTATACGTCATAACATAATACTATATAACGTTATACGTCATAATGATGTACTATATAACGTTATATGCTATAAGGTAATACTATATTACGTTATACGTTATAACGTAATACTATATAACGTTACACGTTATAACGTAATACTATATAACGTTATACGGTATAACGTAATAGTATATAACGTTACAAGTTATAACGTATTGCTATATAACGTTATACGTTATAACGTAATACTATATAACGTTTTGCGTTATAACATAATACTATATAACGTTATACATCATAATGATGTACTATATAACGTTATATGCTATAACGTAATACTATATAACGTTATATGCTATAACGTAATACTATATAACTTTATACGCTATAACGTAATAGTATATAACATTACACGTTATAACGTATTACTATATAAGAGTATACGTTATAACGTAATACTATATAACGTTATACGTTATAACATAATGCTATATAACGTTATACGCTATAACGTAATAGTATATAACGTTACACGTTATAACGTATTACTATATAACGTTATACGTTATAACGTAATACTACATAACGTTTTACGTTATAACCTAATACTATATAACGTTATACGTCATAATGATGGACTATATAACGTTATATGCTATAACGTAATACTATATAACGTTATACGTTATAACGTAATACTATATAACGTTATACGTCATAACATAATACTATATAACGTTATACGTCATAATGATGTACTATATAACGCTATATGCTATAAGGTAATACTATATTACGTTATACGTTATAACGTAATACTATATAACGTTATACGTTATAACGTAATAGTATATAACGTTACACGTTATAAACGTATTACTATATAACGTTACACGTTATTACGTATTACTATATAACGTTATACGTTAAGACGTAATACTATATAAGGGTATACGTTATAACGTAATACTATATAACGTTATACGCTATAACGTAATAGTATATAACGTTACACGTTATAACGTATTACTATATAACGTTATACGTTATAACGTAATACTATATAACGTTATACGTTATAACATAATACTATATAACGTTATACGTCATAATGATGTACTATATAACGTTATATGCTATAACGTATTACTATATAACGTTATACGTTATAACGTAATACTATATAACGTTTTACGTTATAACGTAATAGTATATAACGTTACAAGTTATAACGTATTGCTATATAACGTTATACGTTATAACGTAATACTATATAACGTTTTGCGTTATAAATAATACTATATAACGTTATACATCATAATGATGTACTATATAACGTTATATGCTATAACGTAATACTATATAACTTTATACGCTATAACGTAATAGTATATAACATTACACGTTATAACGTATTACTATATAAGAGTATACGTTATAACGTAATACTATATAACGTTATACGTTATAACATAATGCTATATAACGTTATACGCTATAACGTAATAGTATATAACGTTACACGTTATAACGTAATACTATATAACGTTATACGGTATAACGTAATAGTATATAACGTTACAAGTTATAACGTATTGCTATATAACGTTATACGTTATAACGTAATACTATATAACGTTTTGCGTTATAACATAATACTATATAACGTTATACATCATAATGATGTACTATATAACGTTATATGCTATAACGTAATACTATATAACGTTATATGCTATAACGTAATACTATATAACTTTATACGCTATAACGTAATAGTATATAACATTACACGTTATAACGTATTACTATATAAGAGTATACGTTATAACGTAATACTATATAACGTTATACGTTATAACGTAATACTATATAACGTTTTACGTTATAACATAATACTATATAACGTTATACGTCATAATGATGTACTATATAACGTTATATGCTATAACGTAATACTATATAACGTTTTACGTTATAACATAATACTATATAACGTTATAAGTCATAATGATGTACTATATAACGTTATATGCTATAACGTAATACTGTATAACTTTATACGCTATAACGTAATAGTATATAACATTACACGTTATAACGTATTACTATATAAGGGTATACGTTATAACGTAATACTATATAACGTTATAAGTTATAACGTAATACTATATAACGTTATACGTCATAATGATGTACTATATAACGTTATATGCTATAACGTAATACTATATAACGTTCTACGTTATAACATAATACTATATAACGTTATACGTCATAATGATGTACTATATAACGTTATATGCTATAACGTAATACTATATAACTTTATACGCTATAACGTAATAGTATATAACATTACACGTTATAACGTATTACTATATAAGGGTATACGTTATAACGTAATACTATATAACGTTATAAGTTATAACGTAATACTATATAACGTTATACGTTATAACGTATTTCTATATAACGTTATACGTTATAACGTAATACTATATAACGTTTTACGTTATAACATAATATTATATAACGTTATACGTTATAATGATGTACTATATAACGTTATATGCTATAACGTAATACTATATAACGTTATACGTTATAACGTAGTACTATATAACGTTATACGTTATAACATAATACTATATAACGGTATAACGTAATAGTATATAACGTTACACGTTATAACGTATTGCTATATAACGTTATACGTTATAACGTAATACTATATAACGTTATACGTTATAACATAATACTATATAACGTTATACGCTATAACGTAATAGTATATAACGTTACACGTTATAACGTATTACTATATAACGTTATACGTTATAACGTAATACTACATAACGTTTTACGTTATAACCTAATACTATATAACGTTATACGTCATAATGATGGACTATATAACGTTATATGCTATAACGTAATACTATATAACGTTATACGTTATAACGTAATACTATATAACGTTATACGTCATAACATAATACTATATAACGTTATACGTCATAATGATGTACTATATAACGTTATATGCTATAAGGTAATACTATATTACGTTATACGTTATAACGTAATACTATATAACGTTATACGTTATAACGTAATAGTATATAACGTTACACGTTATAACGTATTACTATATAACGTTACACGTTATTACGTATTACTATATAACGTTATACGTTAAGACGTAATACTATATAAGGGTATACGTTATAACGTAATACTATATAACGTTATACGCTATAACGTAATAGTATATAACGTTACACGTTATAACGTATTACTATATAACGTTATACGTTATAACGTAATACTATATAACGTTATACGTTATAACATAATACTATATAACGTTATACGTCATAATGATGTACTATATAACGTTATATGCTATAACGTATTACTATATAACGTTATACGTTATAACGTAATACTATATATCGTTTTACGTTATAACATAATACTATATAACGTTATAAGTTATAACGTAATACTATATAACGTTACACGTTATAACGTAACACTATATACCGTTATACGTTATAACATAATACTATATAACGTTATACGTCATAATGATGTACTATATAATGTTATATGCTATAACGTAATACTATATAACGTTATACGCTATAACGTAATAGTACATAACGTTACACGTTATAACGTAATACTATATAACGTTAAACGGTATAACGTAATAGTATATAACGTTACAAGTTATAACGTATTGCTATATAACGTTATACGTTATAACGTAATACTATATAACGTTTTGCGTTATAACATAATACTATATAACCTTATACATCATAATGATGTACTATATAACGTTATATGCTATAACGTAATACTATATAACGTTATATGCTATAACGTAATACTATATAACTTTATACGCTATAACGTAATAGTATATAACATTACACGTTATAACGTATTACTATATAAGAGTATACGTTATAACGTAATACTATATAACGTTATACGTTATAACGTAATACTATATAACGTTTTACGTTATAACATAATACTATATAACGTTATACGTCATAATGATGTACTATATAACGTTATATGCTATAACGTAATACTATATAACGTTTTACGTTATAACATAATACTATATAACGTTATAAGTCATAATGATGTACTATATAACGTTATATGCTATAACGTAATACTATATAACTTTATACGCTATAACGTAATAGTATATAACATTACACGTTATAACGTATTACTATATAAGGGTATACGTTATAACGTAATACTATATAACGTTATAAGTTATAACGTAATACTATATAACGTTATACGTTATAACGTATATCTATATAACGTTATACGTTATAACGTAATACTATATAACGTTATACGTCATAATGATGTACTATATAACGTTATATGCTATAACGTAATACTATATAACGTTTTACGTTATAACATAATACTATATAACGTTATACGTCATAATGATGTACTATATAACGTTATATGCTATAACGTAATACTATATAACTTTATACGCTATAACGTAATAGTATATAACATTACACGTTATAACGTATTACTATATAAGGGTATACGTTATGACGTAATACTATATAACGTTATAAGTTATAACGTAATACTATATAACGTTATACGTTATAACGTATTACTATATAACGTTATACGTTATAACGTAATACTATATAACGTTATACGTTATAACGTAATACTATATAACGTTTTACGTTATAACATAATACTATATAACGTTATACGTCATAATGATGTACTATATAACGTTATATGCTATAACGTAATACTATATAACGTTTTACGTTATAACATAATACTATATAACGTTATACGTCATAATGATGTACTATATAACGTTATATGCTATAACGTAATACTATATAACTTTATACGCTATAACGTAATAGTATATAACATTACACGTTATAACGTATTACTATATAAGGGTATACGTTATAACGTAATACTATATAACGTTAGAAGTTATAACGTAATACTATATAACGTTATACGTTATAACGTATTTCTATATAACGTTATACGTTATAACGTAATACTATATAACGTTTTACGTTATAACATAATATTATATAACGTTATACGTCATAATGATGTACTATATAACGTTATATGCTATAACGTAATACTATATAACGTTATACGTTATAACGTAGTACTATATAACGTTATACGTTATAACATAATACTATATAACGTTATACGGTATAACGTAATAGTATATAACGTTACACGTTATAACGTATTGCTATATAACGTTATACGTTATACCGTAATACTATATAACGTTTTGCGTTATAACATAATACTATATAACGTTATACATCATAATGATGTACTATATAACGTTATATGCTATAACGTAATACTATATAACGTTATACGCTATAACGTAATAGTATATAACATTACACGTTATAACGTATTACTATATAACGTTATACGTTATAACGTAATACTATATAACGTTATACGGTATAACGTAATAGTATATATCGTTACACGTTATAACGTATTACTATATAACGTTATACGTTATAACGTAATACTATATAACGTTATACGCTATAACGTAATACTATATAACGTTACACGTTATAACGGAATACTATATAACGTTATACACTATAACGTAATAGTATATAACGTTATACGTTGTAACGTATTACTATATAACGTTATACGTTATAACGTAATACTATATAACGTTACACGTTATAACGGAATACTATATAACGTTATACACTATAACGTAATAGTATATAACGTTATACGTTGTAACGTATTACTATATAACGTTATACGTTATAACATAATACTATATAACGTTATTCACTATAACGTTATAGTATATAACGTTACACGTTGTAACGTATTACTATATAACGTTATACGTTATAACGTAATACTATATAACGTTATACGCTATAACGTAATAGTATATAACGTTACACGTTATAACATAATACTAGATAACGTTATACGCTATAACGTAATAGTGCATAACGTTACACATTATAACGTATTACTATATAACGTTATACGTTATAACGTAATACTATATAAGGGTTTACGTTATAACGTAATACTATATAACGTTATACGCTATAACGTAATAGTATATAACGTTACACGTTATAACGTATTAGTATATAACGTTATACGTTATAACGTTAAACTATATAACGTTATAAGTTATAACGTAATACTATATAACGTTATACGTTATAACGTATTACTATATAACGTTATACGTTATAACGTAATACTATATAACGTTTTACGTTATAACATAATACTATATAACGTTATAAGTTATAACGTAATACTATGTAACGTTATACGTTATAACGTATTACTATATAACGTTATACGTTATAACGTAATACTATATAACGTTATACGCTATAACGTAATAGTACATAACGTTACACGTTATAACGTATTACTATATAACGTTATACGTCATAATGATGTACTATATAACGTTATATGATATAACGTAATACTATATAACGTTTTACGTTATAACATAATACTATATAACGTTATACGTCATAATGATGTACTATATAACGTTATATGCTATAACGTAATACTATATAACGGTATACGCTATAACGTAATAGTATATAACGTTACACGTTATAACGGAATACTATATAACGTAATACTTTATAAGGGTATACGTTATAACGTAATACTATATAACGTTACACGCTATAACGTAATAGTATATAACGTTACACGTTATAACGTATTAGTATATAACGTTATACGTTATAACGTTAAACTATATAACGTTATAAGTTATAACGTAATACTATATAACGTTATACGTTATAACGTATTACTATATAACGTTATACGTTATAACGTAATACTATATAACGTTTTACGTTATAACCTAATACTATATAAACTATACGTCATAATGATGGACTATATAACGTTATACGGTATAACGTAATAGTATATAACGTTACACGTTATAACGTATTGCTATATAACGTTATACGTCATAACATAATACTATATAACGTTATACGTCATAATGATGTACTATATAACGTTATATGCTATAAGGTAATACTATATTACGTTATACGTTATAACGTAATACTATATAACGTTATACGTTATAACGTAATAGTATATAACGTTACACGTTATAACGTATTACTATATAACGTTACACGTTATTACGTATTACTATATAACGTTATACGTTAAGACGTAATACTATATAAGGGTATACGTTATAACGTAATACTATATAACGTTATACGCTATAACGTAATAGTATATAACGTTACACGTTATAACGTATTACTATATAACGTTATACGTTATAACGTAATAGTATATAACGTTACACGTTATAACGTATTACTATATAACGTTATACGTTATAACGTAATACTATATAACGTTATACGTTATAACATAATACTATATAACGTTATACGTCATAATGATGTACTATATAACGTTATATGCTATAACGTATTACTATATAACGTTATACGTTATAACGTAATACTATATAACGTTTTACGTTATAACATAATACTATATAACGTTATAAGTTATAACGTAATACTATATAACGTTACAAGTTATAACGTATTGCTATATAACGTTATACGTTATAACGTAATACTATATAACGTTTTGCGTTATAACATAATACTATATAACGTTATACATCATAATGATGTACTATATAACGTTATATGCTATAACGTAATACTATATAACGTTATATGCTATAACGTAATACTATATAATTTTATACGCTATAACGTAATAGTATATAACATTACACGTTATAACGTATTACTATATAAGGGTATTCGTTATAACGTAATACTATATAACGTTATAAGTTATAACGTAATACTATATAACGTTATACGTTATAACGTAATACTATATAACGTTTTACGTTATAACATAATACTATATAACGTTATACGTCATAATGATGTACTATATAACGTTATATGCTATAACGTAATACTATATAACGTTTTACGTTATAACATAATACTATATAACGTTATACGTCATAATGATGTACTATATAACGTTATATGCTATAACGTAATACTATATAACTTTATACGCTATAATGTAATAGTATATAACATTACACGTTATAACGTATTACTATATAAGGGTATACGTTATAACGTAATACTATATAACGTTATAAGTTATAACGTAATACTATATAACGTTATACGTTATAACGTATTTCTATATAACGTTATACGTTATAACGTAATACTATATAACGTTATACGTCATAATGATGTACTATATAACGTTATATGCTATAACGTAATACTATATAACGTTTTACGTTATAACATAATACTATATAACGTTATACGTCATAATGATGTACTATATAACGTTATATGCTATAACGTAATACTATATAACTTTATACGCTATAACGTAATAGTATATAACATTACACGTTATAACGTATTACTATATAAGGGTATACGTTATAACGTAATACTATATAACGTTATAAGTTATAACGTAATACTATATAACGTTATACGTTATAACGTATTTCTATATAACGTTATACGTTATAACGTAATACTATATAACGTTTTACGTTATAACATAATATTATATAACGTTATACGTTATAATGATGTACTATATAACGTTATATGCTATAACGTAATACTATATAACGTTATACGTCATAATGATGTACTATATAACGTTATATGCTATAACGTAATACTATATAACGTTTTACGTTATAACATAATACTATATAACGTTATACGTCATAATGATGTACTATATAACGTTATATGCTATAACGTAATACTATATAACTTTATACGCTATAACGTAATAGTATATAACATTACACGTTATAACGTATTACTATATAAGGGTATACGTTATAACGTAATACTATATAACGTTATAAGTTATAACGTAATACTATATAACGTTATACGTTATAACGTATTTCTATATAACGTTATACGTTATAACGTAATACTATATAACGTTTTACGTTATAACATAATATTATATAACGTTATACGTTATAATGATGTACTATATAACGTTATATGCTATAACGTAATACTATATAACGTTATACGTTATAACGTAGTACTATATAACGTTATACGTTATAACATAATACTATATAACGTTATACGGTATAACGTAATAGTATATAACGTTACACGTTATAACGTATTACTATATAACGTTATACGTTATAACGTAATACTACATAACGTTTTACGTTATAACCTAATACTATATAACGTTATACGTCATAATGATGGACTATATAACGTTATAAGTTATAACGTAATACTATATAACGTTATACGTTATAACGTATTTCTATATAACGTTATACGTTATAACGTAATACTATATAACGTTTTACGTTATAACATAATATTATATAACGTTATACGTTATAATGATGTACTATATAACGTTATATGCTATAACGTAATACTATATAACGTTATACGTTATAACGTAGTACTATATAACGTTATACGTTATAACATAATACTATATAACGTTATACGGTATAACGTAATAGTATATAACGTTACACGTTATAACGTATTGCTATATAACGTTATACGTTATAACGTAATACTATATAACGTTATACGTTATAACATAATACTATATAACGTTATACGCTATAACGTAATAGTATATAACGTTACACGTTATAACGTATTACTATATAACGTTATACGTTATAACGTAATACTACATAACGTTTTACGTTATAACCTAATACTATATAACGTTATACGTCATAATGATGGACTATATAACGTTATATGCTATAACGTAATACTATATAACGTTATACGTTATAACGTAATACTATATAACGTTATATGTCATAACATAATACTATATAACGTTATACGTCATAATGATGTACTATATAACGTTATATGCTATAAGGTAATACTATATTACGTTATACGTTATAACGTAATACTATATAACGTTATACGTTATAACGTAATAGTATATAACGTTACACGTTATAACGTATTACTATATAACGTTACACGTTATTACGTATTACTATATAACGTTATACGTTAAGACGTAATACTATATAAGGGTATACGTTATAACGTAATACTATATAACGTTATACGCTATAACGTAATAGTATATAACGTTACACGTTATAACGTATTACTATATAACGTTATACGTTATAACGTAATACTATATAACGTTATACGTTATAACATAATACTATATAACGTTATACGTCATAATGATGTACTATATAACGTTATATGCTATAACGTATTACTATATAACGTTATACGTTATAACGTAATACTATATAACGTTTTACGTTATAACATAATACTATATAACGTTATAAGTTATAACGTAATACTATATAACGTTACACGTTATAACGTAACACTATATACCGTTATACGTTATAACATAATACTATATAACGTTATACGTCATAATGATGTACTATATAATGTTATATGCTATAACGTAATACTATATAGCGTTATACGGTATAACGTAATAGTATATAACGTTACACGTTATAACGTATTGCTATATAACGTTATACGTTATAACGTAGTACTATATAACGTTTTACGTTATAACATAATACTATATAACGTTATACGTTATAACGTAATACTATATAAGGGTTTACGTTATAACGTAATACTATATAACGTTATACGCTATAACGTAATAGTATATAACGTTACACGTTATAACGTATTAGTATATAACGTTATACGTTATAACGTTAAACTATATAACGTTATAAGTTATAACGTAATACTATATAACGTTATACGTTATAACGAATTACTATATAACGTTATACGTTATAACGTAATACTATATAACGTTTTACGTTATAACATAATACTATATAACGTTATAAGTTATAACGTAATACTATGTAACGTTATACGTTATAACGTATTACTATATAACGTTATACGTTATAACGTAATACTATATAACGTTATACGCTATAACGTAATAGTATATAACGTTACACGTTATAACGTATTACTATATAACGTTATACGTCATAATGATGTACTATATAACGTTATATGCTATAACGTAATACTATATAACGTTTTACGTTATAACATAATACTATATAACGTTATACGTCATAATGATGTACTATATAACGTTATATGCTATAACGTAATACTATATAACGTTATACGTTATAACGTAGTACTATATAACGTTTTACGTTATAACATAATACTATATAACGTTATCCGGTATAACGTAATAGTATATAACGTTACACGTTATAACGTATTACTATATAACGTTATACGTTATAACGTAATACTATATAACGTTTTACGTTATAACATAATACTATATAACGTTATACGTCATAATGATGTACTATATAACGTTATATGATATAACGTAATACTATATAACGTTTTACGTTATAACATAATACTATATAACGTTATACGTCATAATGATGTACTATATAACGTTATATGCTATAACGTAATACTATATAACGGTATACGCTATAACGTAATAGTATATAACGTTACACGTTATAACGTATTAGTATATAACGTTATACGTTATAACGTTAAACTATATAACGTTATAAGTTATAACGTAATACTATATAACGTTATACGTTATAACGTATTACTATATAACGTTATACGTTATAACGTAATACTATATAACGTTTTACGTTATAACATAATACTATATAACGTTATATGTTATAACGTAATACTATGTAACGTTATACGTTATAACGTATTACTATATGACGTTACACGTTATAACGTAATACTATATAACGTTATACGCTATATCGTAATAGTATATAACGTTACACGTTATAACGGAATACTATATAACGTTATACGTTATAACGTAATACTATATAACGTTATACGTTATAACGTAATACTATATAACGTTATACGTTATAACGGAATACTATATAACGTAATACTATATAACGTTATACGTTATAACATAATACTATATAACGTTATACACTGTAACGTAATAGTATATAACGTTACACGTTGTAACGTATTACTATATAACGTTATACGTTATAACATAATACTATATAACGTTATACACTATAACGTAATAGCATATAACGTTGCACGTTGTAACGTATTACTATATAACGTTATACGTTATAACGTAATACTATATAACGTTATACGCTATAACGTAATAGTATATAACGTTACACGTTATAACGGAATACTATATAACGTTATACACTATAACGTAATAGTATATAACGTTACACGTTGTAACGTATTACTATATAACGTTATACGTTATAACGTAATACTATATAACGTTATACGCTATAACGTAATAGTATATAACGTTACACGTTATAACGTATTACTATATAACGTTATACGTTATAACATAATACTATATAACGTTATACGTTATAACATAATACTATATAATGTTATACGTTAAGACATAATACTATATAAGGGTATACGTTGTAACGTAATACTATATAACGTTATACGCTATAACGTAATAGTATATAACGTTACACGTTATAACGTATTACTATATAACGTTACACGTTATAACATAATACTATATAACGTTATACGCTATAACGTAATAGTGTATAACGTTACACATTATAACGTATTACTATATAACGTTATACGTTATAACGTTATACGCTATAACGTAATAGTATATAACGTTACACGTTATAACGTATTACTATATAACGTTATACGTTATAACATAATACTATATAACGTTATACGTTATAACGTATTACTATATAACGTTATACGTTATAACATAATACTATATAACGTTATACGTTATAACGTAATACTATATAACGTTATGCGCTATAACGTAATAGTATATAACGTTACACGTTATAACGTATTACTATATAACGTTATACGTCATAATGATGTACTATATAACGTTATATGCTATAACGTAATACTATATAACGTTTTACGTTATAACATAATACTATACAACGTTATACGTCACAATGATGTACTATATAACGTTATATGCTATAACGTAATACTATATAACGTTATACGTTATAACGTAGTACTATATAACGTCTTACGTTATAACATAATACTATATAACGTTATCCGGTATAACGTAATAGTATACAACGTTACACGTTATAACGTATTACTATATAACGTTATACGTTATAACGAAATACTATATAACGTTTTACGTTATAACATAATACTATATAACGTTATACGTCATAATGATGTACTATATAACGTTATATGATATAACCTAATACTATGTAACGTTTTACGTTATAACATAATACTATATAACGTTATACGTCATAATGATGTACTATATAACGTTATATGCTATAACGTAATACTATATAACGTTATACGCTATAACGTAATAGTATATAACGTTACACGTTATAACGGAATACTATATAACGTAATACTATATAAGGGTATACGTTATAACGTAATACTATATAACGTTATACGTTATAACGTAGTACTATATAACGTTTTACGTTATAACATAATACTATATAACGTCATACGCTATAACGTAATAGTATATAACTTTACACGTTTTAACGTATTACTATATAACGTTACACGTTATAACGTATTACTATATAACGTTACACGTTATAACGTATTACTATATAACGTTATACGTTAAGACGTAATACTATATAAGGGTATACGTTATAACGTAATACTATATAACGTTATACGCTATAACGTAATAGTATATAACGTTACACGTTATAACGTATTACTATATAACGTTATACGTTATAACATAATACTATATAACGTTATGAGTTATAACGTAATACTGTATAACGTTATACGTTATAACGTAATACTATATAACGTTATACGTTATAACGTAGTACTATATAATGTTTTACGTTATAACATAATACTATATAACGTCATACGCTATAACGTAATAGTATATAACTTTACACGTTTTAACGTATTACTATATAACGTTATACGTTATAACGTTATACTATATAACGTTATACGTTATAACGTAATACTATATAACGTTGTACGCTATAACATAATACTATACAACGTTATACGTCATAATGATGTACTATATAACGTTATATGCTATAACGTAATACTATATAACGTTATACGTTATAACATAATACTATATAACGTTATACGCTATAACGTAATAGTATTTAACGTTACACGCTATAACGTATTACTATATAACGTTATACGTTATAACGTAATACTATATAACGTTATACGCTATAATGTAATAGTATATAACGTTACACGTTATAACGTATTACTATATAACGTTACACGTTATAACGTAATACTATATAACGTTATACGCTATAACGTAATACTATATAACGTTATACGCTATAACATAATACTATACAACGTTATACGTCATAATGATGTACTATATAACGTTATATGCTATAACGTAATACTATATAACGTTATACGTTATAACGTAATACTTTATAAGGGTTTACGTTATAACGTAATACTATATAACGTTATACGTTATAACATAATACTGTATAACGTTATACGCTATAACGTAAAGTATATAAAGTTACACGTTATAACGTATTACTATATATCGTAATACGTTATAACGTAATACTATATAACGTTATACGCTATAACGTAATAGTATATAACGTTACACGTTATACCGTATTACTATATAACGTTATACGTTATAACGTAATACTATATAACGTTATACGTTATAACGTAATACTATATAACGTTATACGCTATAACGTAAAAGTATATTACGTTACACGTTATAACGTATTACTATATAACGTTATACGTTATAACGTAGTACTATATAACGTTTTACGTTATAACATAATACTATATAACGTTATACGTTATAACGTATTACTATATAACGTTTTACGTTATAACATAATACTATACAACGTTATACGTCATAATGATGTACTATATAACGTTATATGCTATAACGTAATACTATATAACGTTATACGTTATAACATAATACTATATAATGTTATACGTTAAGACATAATACTATATAAGGGTATACGTTGTAACGTAATACTATATAACGTTATACGCTATAACGTAATAGTATATAACGTTACACGTTATAACGTATTACTATATAACGTTACACGTTATAACATAATACTATATAACGTTATACGCTATAACGTAATAGTGTATAACGTTACACATTATAACGTATTACTATATAACGTTATACGTTATAACGTTATACGCTATAACGTAATAGTATATAACGTTACACGTTATAACGTATTACTATATAACGTTATACGTTATAACATAATACTATATAACGTTATACGTTATAACGTTAAACTATATAACGTTATACGTTATAACGTAATACTATATAACGTTATGCGCTATAACGTAATAGTATATAACGTTACACGTTATAACGTATTACTATATAACGTTATACGTCATAATGATGTACTATATAACGTTATATGCTATAACGTAATACTATATAACGTTTTACGTTATAACATAATACTATACAACGTTATACGTCATAATGATGTACTATATAACGTTATATGCTACAGCGTAATACTATATAACGTTATACGTTATAACGTAGTACTATATAACGTCTTACGTTATAACATAATACTATATAACGTTATCCGGTATAACGTAATAGTATACAACGTTACACGTTATAACGTATTACTATATAACGTTATACGTTATAACGAAATACTATATAACGTTTTACGTTATAACATAATACTATATAACGTTATACGTCATAATGATGTACTATATAACGTTATATGATATAACCTAATACTATATAACGTTTTACGTTATAACATAATACTATATAACGTTATACGTCATAATGATGTACTATATAACGTTATATGCTATAACGTAATACTATATAACGTTATACGCTATAACGTAATAGTATATAACGTTACACGTTATAACGGAATACTATATAACGTAATACTATATAAGGGTATACGTTATAACGTAATACTATATAACGTTATACGCTATAACGTAATAGTATATAACGTTACACGTTATAACGTATTAGTATATAACGTTATACGTTATAACGTTAAACTATATAACGTTATAAGTTATAACGTAATACTATATAACGTTATACGTTATAACGTAATACTATATAACGTTTTACTTTATAACATAATACTATATAACGTTATAAGTTATAACGTAATACTATATAACGTTATACGTTATAACGTAGTACTATATAACGTTTTACGTTATAACATAATACTATATAACGTCATACGCTATAACGTAATAGTATATAACTTTACACGTTTTAACGTATTACTATATAACGTTACACGTTATAACGTATTACTATATAACGTTACACGTTATAACGTATTACTATATAACGTTATACGTTAAGACGTAATACTATATAAGGGTATACGTTATAACGTAACACTATATAACGTTATACGCTATAACGTAATAGTATATAACGTTATACGTTATAACGTAGTACTATATAATGTTTTACGTTATAACATAATACTATATAACGTCATACGCTATAACGTAATAGTATATAACTTTACACGTTTTAACGTATTACTATATAACGTTATACGTTATAACGTAATACTATATAACGTTATACGTTATAACGTAATACTATATAACGTTATACGCTATAACATAATACTATACAACGTTATACGTCATAATGATGTACTATATAACGTTATATGCTATAACGTAATACTATATAACGTTATACGTTATAACATAATACTATATAACGTTATACGCTATAACGTAATAGTATTTAACGTTACACGCTATAACGTATTACTATATAACGTTATACGTTATAACGTAATACTATATAACGTTATACGCTATAATGTAATAGTATATAACGTTACACGTTATAACGTATTACTATATAACGTTACACGTTATAACGTAATACTATATAACGTTATACGCTATAACGTAATACTATATAACGTTATACGCTATAACATAATACTATACAACGTTATACGTCATAATGATGTACTATATAACGTTATATGCTATAACGTAATACTATATAACGTTATACGTTATAACGTAATACTTTATAAGGGTTTACGTTATAACGTAATACTATATAACGTTATACGTTATAACATAATACTATATAACGTTATACGCTATAACGTAAAGTATATAAAGTTACACGTTATAACGTATTACTATATATCGTAATACGTTATAACGTAATACTATATAACGTTATACGCTATAACGTAATAGTATATAACGTTACACGTTATACCGTATTACTATATAACGTTATACGTTATAACGTAATACTATATAACGTTATACGTCATAATGATGGACTATATAACGTTATACGTTATAACGTAATACTATATAACGTTATACGTTATAACGTAATACTATATAACGTTATACGTTATAACATAATACTATATAACGTTTTACGTCATAATGATGTACTATATAACGTTATATGCTATAACGAAATAGCATATAACGTTACACGTTATAACGTATTACTATATAACGTTATACGTTATAACATAATACTATATAACGTTATACGTTATAACGTATTACTATATAACGTAATACGTTATAACATAATACTATATAACGTTATACGTTATAACGTAATACTATATAACGTTATGCGCTATAACGTAATAGTATATAACGTTACACGTTATAACGTATTACTATATAACGTTATACGTCATAATGATGTACTATATAACGTTATATGCTATAACGTAATACTATATAACGTTATACGCTATAACGTAATAGTATATAACGTTACACGTTATAACGTATTACTATATAACGTTATACGTTATAACATAATACTATATAACGTTATACGTTATAACATAATACTATATAATGTTATACGTTAAGACATAATACTATATAAGGGTATACGTTGTAACGTAATACTATATAACGTTATACGCTATAACGTAATAGTATATAACGTTACACGTTATAACGTATTACTATATAACGTTACACGTTATAACATAATACTATATAACGTTATACGCTATAACGTAATAGTGTATAACGTTACACATTATAACGTATTACTATATAACGTTATACGTTATAACGTAATACTATATAACGTTATACGCTATAACGTAATAGTATATAACGTTACACGTTATAACGTATTACTATATAACGTTATACGTTATAACATAATACTATATAACGTTATACGTTATAACGTAATACTATATAACGTTATACGCTATAAAGTAATAGTATATAACGTTACACGTTATAACGTATTAGTATATAACGTTATACGTTATAACGTTAAACTATATAACGTTATAAGTTATAACGTAATACTATATAACGTTATACGTTATAACGTAATACTATATAACGTTTTACGTTATAACATAATACTATATAACGTTATAAGTTATAACGTAATACTATATAACGTTATACGTTATAACGTAGTACTATATAACGTTTTACGTTATAACATAATACTATATAACGTCATACGCTATAACGTAATAGTATATAACTTTACACGTTTTTAACGTATTACTATATAACGTTACACGTTATAACGTATTACTATATAACGTTACACGTTATAACGTATTACTATATAACGTTATACGTTAAGACGTAATACTATATAAGGGTATACGTTATAACGTAATACTATATAACGTTATACGCTATAACGTAATAGTATATAACGTTACACGTTATAACGTATTACTATATAACGTTATACGTTATAACATAATACTATATAACGTTATGAGTTATAACGTAATACTGTATAACGTTATACGTTATAACGTAATACTATATAACGTTATACGTTATAACGTAGTACTATATAATGTTTTACGTTATAACATAATACTATATAACGTCATACGCTATAACGTAATAGTATATAACTTTACACGTTTTAACGTATTACTATATAACGTTATACGTTATAACGTAATACTATATAACGTTATACGTTATAACGTAATACTATATAACGTTATACGCTATAACATAATACTATACAACGTTATACGTCATAATGATGTACTATATAACGTTATATGCTATAACGGTAATACTATATAACGTTATACGTTATAACATAATACTATATAACGTTATACGCTATAACGTAATAGTATTTAACGTTACACGCTATAACGTATTACTATATAACGTTATACGTTATAACGTAATACTATATAACGTTATACGCTATAATGTAATAGTATATAACGTTACACGTTATAACGTATTACTATATAACGTTACACGTTATAACGTAATACTATATAACGTTATACGCTATAACGTAATACTATATAACGTTATACGCTATAACATAATACTATACAACGTTATACGTCATAATGATGTACTATATAACGTTATATGCTATAACGTAATACTATATAACGTTTATACGTTATAACGTAATACTTTATAAGGGGTTTACGTTATAACGTAATACTATATAACGTTATACGTTATAACATAATACTGTATAACGTTATACGCTATAACGTAAAGTATATAAAGTTACACGTTATAACGTATTACTATATATCGTAATACGTTATAACGTAATACTATATAACGTTATACGCTATAACGTAATAGTATATAACGTTACACGTTATACCGTATTACTATATAACGTTATACGTTATAACGTAATACTATATAACGTTATACGTTATAACGTAATACTATATAACGTTATACGCTATAACGTAAAAGTATATTACGTTACACGTTATAACGTATTACTATATAACGTTATACGTTATAACGTAGTACTATATAACGTTTTACGTTATAACATAATACTATATAACGTTATACGTTATAACGTATTACTATATAACGTTTTACGTTATAACATAATACTATACAACGTTATACGTCATAATGATGTACTATATAACGTTATATGCTATAACGTAATACTATATAACGTTATACGTTATAACATAATACTATATAATGTTATACGTTAAGACATAATACTATATAAGGGTATACGTTGTAACGTAATACTATATAACGTTATACGCTATAACGTAATAGTATATAACGTTACACGTTATAACGTATTACTATATAACGTTACACGTTATAACATAATACTATATAACGTTATACGCTATAACGTAATAGTGTATAACGTTACACATTATAACGTATTACTATATAACGTTATACGTTATAACGTTATACGCTATAACGTAATAGTATATAACGTTACACGTTATAACGTATTACTATATAACGTTATACGTTATAACATAATACTATATAACGTTATACGTTATAACGTTAAACTATATAACGTTATACGTTATAACGTAATACTATATAACGTTATGCGCTATAACGTAATAGTATATAACGTTACACGTTATAACGTATTACTATATAACGTTATACGTCATAATGATGTACTATATAACGTTATATGCTATAACGTAATACTATATAACGTTTTACGTTATAACATAATACTATACAACGTTATACGTCATAATGATGTACTATATAACGTTATATGCTACAGCGTAATACTATATAACGTTATACGTTATAACGTAGTACTATATAACGTCTTACGTTATAACATAATACTATATAACGTTATCCGGTATAACGTAATAGTATACAACGTTACACGTTATAACGTATTACTATATAACGTTATACGTTATAACGAAATACTATATAACGTTTTACGTTATAACATAATACTATATAACGTTATACGTCATAATGATGTACTATATAACGTTATATGATATAACCTAATACTATATAACGTTTTACGTTATAACATAATACTATATAACGTTATACGTCATAATGATGTACTATATAACGTTATATGCTATAACGTAATACTATATAACGTTATACGCTATAACGTAATAGTATATAACGTTACACGTTATAACGGAATACTATATAACGTAATACTATATAAGGGTATACGTTATAACGTAATACTATATAACGTTATACGCTATAACGTAATAGTATATAACGTTACACGTTATAACGTATTAGTATATAACGTTATACGTTATAACGTTAAACTATATAACGTTATAAGTTATAACGTAATACTATATAACGTTATACGTTATAACGTAATACTATATAACGTTTTACTTTATAACATAATACTATATAACGTTATAAGTTATAACGTAATACTATATAACGTTATACGTTATAACGTAGTACTATATAACGTTTTACGTTATAACATAATACTATATAACGTCATACGCTATAACGTAATAGTATATAACTTTACACGTTTTAACGTATTACTATATAACGTTACACGTTATAACGTATTACTATATAACGTTACACGTTATAACGTATTACTATATAACGTTATACGTTAAGACGTAATACTATATAAGGGTATACGTTATAACGTAATACTATATAACGTTATACGCTATAACGTAATAGTATATAACGTTATACGTTATAACGTAGTACTATATAATGTTTTACGTTATAACATAATACTATATAACGTCATACGCTATAACGTAATAGTATATAACTTTACACGTTTTAACGTATTACTATATAACGTTATACGTTATAACGTAATACTATATAACGTTATACGTTATAACGTAATACTATATAACGTTATACGCTATAACATAATACTATACAACGTTATACGTCATAATGATGTACTATATAACGTTATATGCTATAACGTAATACTATATAACGTTATACGTTATAACATAATACTATATAACGTTATACGCTATAACGTAATAGTATTTAACGTTACACGCTATAACGTATTACTATATAACGTTATACGTTATAACGTAATACTATATAACGTTATACGCTATAATGTAATAGTATATAACGTTACACGTTATAACGTATTACTATATAACGTTACACGTTATAACGTAATACTATATAACGTTATACGCTATAACGTAATACTATATAACGTTATACGCTATAACATAATACTATACAACGTTATACGTCATAATGATGTACTATATAACGTTATATGCTATAACGTAATACTATATAACGTTATACGTTATAACGTAATACTTTATAAGGGTTTACGTTATAACGTAATACTATATAACGTTATACGTTATAACATAATACTATATAACGTTATACGCTATAACGTAAAGTATATAAAGTTACACGTTATAACGTATTACTATATATCGTAATACGTTATAACGTAATACTATATAACGTTATACGCTATAACGTAATAGTATATAACGTTACACGTTATACCGTATTACTATATAACGTTATACGTTATAACGTAATACTATATAACGTTATACGTCATAATGATGGACTATATAACGTTATACGTTATAACGTAATACTATATAACGTTATACGTTATAACGTAATACTATATAACGTTATACGTTATAACATAATACTATATAACGTTTTACGTCATAATGATGTACTATATAACGTTATATGCTATAACGAAATAGCATATAACGTTACACGTTATAACGTATTACTATATAACGTTATACGTTATAACATAATACTATATAACGTTATACGTTATAACGTATTACTATATAACGTAATACGTTATAACATAATACTATATAACGTTATACGTTATAACGTAATACTATATAACGTTATGCGCTATAACGTAATAGTATATAACGTTACACGTTATAACGTATTACTATATAACGTTATACGTCATAATGATGTACTATATAACGTTATATGCTATAACGTAATACTATATAACGTTATACGCTATAACGTAATAGTATATAACGTTACACGTTATAACGTATTACTATATAACGTTATACGTTATAACATAATACTATATAACGTTATACGTTATAACATAATACTGTATAATGTTATACGTTAAGACATAATACTATATAAGGGTATACGTTGTAACGTAATACTATATAACGTTATACGCTATAACGTAATAGTATATAACGTTACACGTTATAACGTATTACTATATAACGTTACACGTTATAACATAATACTATATAACGTTATACGCTATAACGTAATAGTGTATAACGTTACACATTATAACGTATTACTATATAACGTTATACGTTATAACGTAATACTATATAACGTTATACGCTATAACGTAATAGTATATAACGTTACACGTTATAACGTATTACTATATAACGTTATACGTTATAACATAATACTATATAACGTTATACGTTATAACGTATTACTATATAACGTTATACGTTATAACATAATACTATATAACGTTATACGTTATAACGTAATACTATATAACGTTATGCGCTATAACGTAATAGTATATAACGTTACACGTTATAACGTATTACTATATAACGTTATACGTCATAATGATGTACTATATAACGTTATATGATATAACCTAATACTATATAACGTTTTACGTTATAACATAATACTATATAACGTTATACGCCATAATGATGTACTATATAACGTTATATGCTATAACGTAATACTATATAACGTTATACGCTATAACGTAATAGTATATAACGTTACACGTTATAACGGAATACTATATAACGTAATACTATATAAGGGTATACGTTATAACGTAATACTATATAACGTTGTACGCTATAACGTAATAGTATATAACGTTACACGTTATAACGTATTAGTATATAACGTTATACGTTATAACGTTAAACTATATAACGTTATAAGTTATAACGTAATACTATATAACGTTATACGTTATAACGTAATACTATATAACGTTTTACGTTATAACATAATACTATATAACGTTATAAGTTATAACGTAATACTATATAACGTTATACGTTATAACGTAGTACTATATAACGTTTTACGTTATAACATAATACTATATAACGTCATACGCTATAACGTAATAGTATATAACTTTACACGTTTTAACGTATTACTATATAACGTTACACGTTATAACGTATTACTATATAACGTTACACGTTATAACGTATTACTATATAACGTTATACGTTAAGACGTAATACTATATAAGGGTATACGTTATAACGTAATACTATATAACGTTATACGCTATAACGTAATAGTATATAACGTTACACGTTATAACGTATTACTATATAACGTTATACGTTATAACATAATACTATATAACGTTATAAGTTATAACGTAATACTGTATAACGTTATACGTTATAACGTAATACTATATAACGTTATACGTTATAACGTAGTACTATATAATGTTTTACGTTATAACATAATACTATATAACGTCATACGCTATAACGTAATAGTATATAACTTTACACGTTTTAACGTATTACTATATAACGTTATACGTTATAACGTAATACTATATAACGTTATACGTTATAACGTAATACTATATAACGTTATACGCTATAACATAATACTATACAACGTTATACGTCATAATGATGTACTATATAACGTTATATGCTATAACGTAATACTATATAACGTTATACGTTATAACATAATACTATATAGCGTTATACGCTATAACGTAATAGTATTTAACGTTACACGTTATAACGTATTACTATATAACGTTATACGTTATAACGTAATACTATATAACGTTATACGCTATAACGTAATAGTATATAACGTTACACGTTATAACGTATTACTATATAACGTTACACGTTATAACGTATTACTATATAACGTTACACGTTATAACGTAATACTATATAACGTTATACGCTATAACGTAATACTATATAACGTTATACGCTATAACATAATACTATACAACGTTATACGTCATAATGATGTACTATATAACGTTATATGCTATAACGTAATACTATATAACGTTATACGTTATAACGTAATACTATATAAGGGTTTACGTTATAACGTAATACTATATAACGTTATACGTTATAACATAATACTATATAACGTTATACGCTATAACGTAAAGTATATAACGTTACACGTTATAACGTATTACTATATATCGTAATACGTTATAACGTAATACTATATAACGTTATACGCTATAACGTAATAGTATATAACGTTACACGTTATACCGTATTACTATATAACGTTATACGTTATAACGTAATACTATATAACGTTATACGTTATAACGTAATACTATATAACGTTATACGTTATAACGTAATACTATATAACGTTATACGCTATAACGTAAAAGTATATAACGTTACACGTTATAACGTATTACTATATAACGTTATACGTTATAACGTAATACTATATAACGTTTTACGTTATAACATAATACTATATAACGTTATACGTCATAATGATGTACTATATAACGTTATATGATATAACCTAATACTATATAACGTTTTACGTTATAACATAATACTATATAACGTTATACGTCATAATGATGTACTATATAACGTTATATGCTATAACGTAATACTATATAACGTTATACGCTATAACGTAATAGTATATAACGTTACACGTTATAACGGAATACTATATAACGTAATACTATATAAGGGTATACGTTATAACGTAATACTATATAACGTTATACGCTATAACGTAATAGTATATAACGTTACACGTTATAACGTATTAGTATATAACGTTATACGTTATAACGTTAAACTATATAACGCTATAAGTTATAACGTAATACTATATAACGTTATACGTTATAACGTATTACTATATAACGTTATACGTTATAACGTAATACTATATAACGTTATACGTTATAACGGAATACTATATAACGTTATACGTTATAACATAATACTATATAACGTTATACGTCATAATGATGAACTATATAACGTTATATGCTAGAACGTAATACTATATAACGTTATACGCTATAACGTAATAGTATATAACTTTACACGTTTTAACGTATTACTATATAACGTTATACGTTATAACGTAATACTATATAACGTTATACGTTATAACGTAATACTATATAACCTTATACGCTATAACATAATACTATACAACGTTATACGTCATAATGATGTACTATATAACGTTATATGCTATAACGTAATACTATATAACGTTATACGTTATAACATAATACTATATAACGTTATACGCTATAACGTAATAGTATTTAACGTTACACGCTATAACGTATTACTATATAACGTTATACGTTATAACGTAATACTATATAACGTTATACGCTATAATGTAATAGTATATAACGTTACACGTTATAACGTATTACTATATAACGTTACACGTTATAACGTAATACTATATAACGTTATACGCTATAACGTAATACTATATAACGTTATACGCTATAACATAATACTATACAACGTTATACGTCATAATGATGTACTATATAACGTTATATGCTATAACGTAATACTATATAACGTTATACGTTATAACGTAATACTTTATAAGGGTTTACGTTATAACGTAATACTATATAACGTTATACGTTATAACATAATACTGTATAACGTTATACGCTATAACGTAAAGTATATAAAGTTACACGTTATAACGTATTACTATATATCGTAATACGTTATAACGTAATACTATATAACGTTATACGCTATAACGTAATAGTATATAACGTTACACGTTATACCGTATTACTATATAACGTTATACGTTATAACGTAATACTATATAACGTTATACGTTATAACGTAATACTATATAACGTTATACGCTATAACGTAAAAGTATATTACGTTACACGTTATAACGTATTACTATATAACGTTATACGTTATAACGTAGTACTATATAACGTTTTACGTTATAACATAATACTATATAACGTTATACGTTATAACGTATTACTATATAACGTTTTACGTTATAACATAATACTATACAACGTTATACGTCATAATGATGTACTATATAACGTTATATGCTATAACGTAATACTATATAACGTTATACGTTATAACATAATACTATATAATGTTATACGTTAAGACATAATACTATATAAGGGTATACGTTGTAACGTAATACTATATAACGTTATACGCTATAACGTAATAGTATATAACGTTACACGTTATAACGTATTACTATATAACGTTACACGTTATAACATAATACTATATAACGTTATACGCTATAACGTAATAGTGTATAACGTTACACATTATAACGTATTACTATATAACGTTATACGTTATAACGTTATACGCTATAACGTAATAGTATATAACGTTACACGTTATAACGTATTACTATATAACGTTATACGTTATAACATAATACTATATAACGTTATACGTTATAACGTTAAACTATATAACGTTATACGTTATAACGTAATACTATATAACGTTATGCGCTATAACGTAATAGTATATAACGTTACACGTTATAACGTATTACTATATAACGTTATACGTCATAATGATGTACTATATAACGTTATATGCTATAACGTAATACTATATAACGTTTTACGTTATAACATAATACTATACAACGTTATACGTCATAATGATGTACTATATAACGTTATATGCTACAGCGTAATACTATATAACGTTATACGTTATAACGTAGTACTATATAACGTCTTACGTTATAACATAATACTATATAACGTTATCCGGTATAACGTAATAGTATACAACGTTACACGTTATAACGTATTACTATATAACGTTATACGTTATAACGAAATACTATATAACGTTTTACGTTATAACATAATACTATATAACGTTATACGTCATAATGATGTACTATATAACGTTATATGATATAACCTAATACTATATAACGTTTTACGTTATAACATAATACTATATAACGTTATACGTCATAATGATGTACTATATAACGTTATATGCTATAACGTAATACTATATAACGTTATACGCTATAACGTAATAGTATATAACGTTACACGTTATAACGGAATACTATATAACGTAATACTATATAAGGGTATACGTTATAACGTAATACTATATAACGTTATACGCTATAACGTAATAGTATATAACGTTACACGTTATAACGTATTAGTATATAACGTTATACGTTATAACGTTAAACTATATAACGTTATAAGTTATAACGTAATACTATATAACGTTATACGTTATAACGTAATACTATATAACGTTTTACTTTATAACATAATACTATATAACGTTATAAGTTATAACGTAATACTATATAACGTTATACGTTATAACGTAGTACTATATAACGTTTTACGTTATAACATAATACTATATAACGTCATACGCTATAACGTAATAGTATATAACTTTACACGTTTTAACGTATTACTATATAACGTTACACGTTATAACGTATTACTATATAACGTTACACGTTATAACGTATTACTATATAACGTTATACGTTAAGACGTAATACTATATAAGGGTATACGTTATAACGTAATACTATATAACGTTATACGCTATAACGTAATAGTATATAACGTTATACGTTATAACGTAGTACTATATAATGTTTTACGTTATAACATAATACTATATAACGTCATACGCTATAACGTAATAGTATATAACTTTACACGTTTTAACGTATTACTATATAACGTTATACGTTATAACGTAATACTATATAACGTTATACGTTATAACGTAATACTATATAACGTTATACGCTATAACATAATACTATACAACGTTATACGTCATAATGATGTACTATATAACGTTATATGCTATAACGTAATACTATATAACGTTATACGTTATAACATAATACTATATAACGTTATACGCTATAACGTAATAGTATTTAACGTTACACGCTATAACGTATTACTATATAACGTTATACGTTATAACGTAATACTATATAACGTTATACGCTATAATGTAATAGTATATAACGTTACACGTTATAACGTATTACTATATAACGTTACACGTTATAACGTAATACTATATAACGTTATACGCTATAACGTAATACTATATAACGTTATACGCTATAACATAATACTATACAACGTTATACGTCATAATGATGTACTATATAACGTTATATGCTATAACGTAATACTATATAACGTTATACGTTATAACGTAATACTTTATAAGGGTTTACGTTATAACGTAATACTATATAACGTTATACGTTATAACATAATACTATATAACGTTATACGCTATAACGTAAAGTATATAAAGTTACACGTTATAACGTATTACTATATATCGTAATACGTTATAACGTAATACTATATAACGTTATACGCTATAACGTAATAGTATATAACGTTACACGTTATACCGTATTACTATATAACGTTATACGTTATAACGTAATACTATATAACGTTATACGTCATAATGATGGACTATATAACGTTATACGTTATAACGTAATACTATATAACGTTATACGTTATAACGTAATACTATATAACGTTATACGTTATAACATAATACTATATAACGTTTTACGTCATAATGATGTACTATATAACGTTATATGCTATAACGAAATAGCATATAACGTTACACGTTATAACGTATTACTATATAACGTTATACGTTATAACATAATACTATATAACGTTATACGTTATAACGTATTACTATATAACGTAATACGTTATAACATAATACTATATAACGTTATACGTTATAACGTAATACTATATAACGTTATGCGCTATAACGTAATAGTATATAACGTTACACGTTATAACGTATTACTATATAACGTTATACGTCATAATGATGTACTATATAACGTTATATGCTATAACGTAATACTATATAACGTTATACGCTATAACGTAATAGTATATAACGTTACACGTTATAACGTATTACTATATAACGTTATACGTTATAACATAATACTATATAACGTTATACGTTATAACATAATACTATATAATGTTATACGTTAAGACATAATACTATATAAGGGTATACGTTGTAACGTAATACTATATAACGTTATACGCTATAACGTAATAGTATATAACGTTACACGTTATAACGTATTACTATATAACGTTACACGTTATAACATAATACTATATAACGTTATACGCTATAACGTAATAGTGTATAACGTTACACATTATAACGTATTACTATATAACGTTATACGTTATAACGTAATACTATATAACGTTATACGCTATAACGTAATAGTATATAACGTTACACGTTATAACGTATTACTATATAACGTTATACGTTATAACATAATACTATATAACGTTATACGTTATAACGTATTACTATATAACGTTATACGTTATAACATAATACTATATAACGTTATACGTTATAACGTAATACTATATAACGTTATGCGCTATAACGTAATAGTATATAACGTTACACGTTATAACGTATTACTATATAACGTTATACGTCATAATGATGTACTATATAACGTTATATGATATAACCTAATACTATATAACGTTTTACGTTATAACATAATACTATATAACGTTATACGCCATAATGATGTACTATATAACGTTATATGCTATAACGTAATACTATATAACGTTATACGCTATAACGTAATAGTATATAACGTTACACGTTATAACGGAATACTATATAACGTAATACTATATAAGGGTATACGTTATAACGTAATACTATATAACGTTGTACGCTATAACGTAATAGTATATAACGTTACACGTTATAACGTATTAGTATATAACGTTATACGTTATAACGTTAAACTATATAACGTTATAAGTTATAACGTAATACTATATAACGTTATACGTTATAACGTAATACTATATAACGTTTTACGTTATAACATAATACTATATAACGTTATAAGTTATAACGTAATACTATATAACGTTATACGTTATAACGTAGTACTATATAACGTTTTACGTTATAACATAATACTATATAACGTCATACGCTATAACGTAATAGTATATAACTTTACACGTTTTAACGTATTACTATATAACGTTACACGTTATAACGTATTACTATATAACGTTACACGTTATAACGTATTACTATATAACGTTATACGTTAAGACGTAATACTATATAAGGGTATACGTTATAACGTAATACTATATAACGTTATACGCTATAACGTAATAGTATATAACGTTACACGTTATAACGTATTACTATATAACGTTATACGTTATAACATAATACTATATAACGTTATAAGTTATAACGTAATACTGTATAACGTTATACGTTATAACGTAATACTATATAACGTTATACGTTATAACGTAGTACTATATAATGTTTTACGTTATAACATAATACTATATAACGTCATACGCTATAACGTAATAGTATATAACTTTACACGTTTTAACGTATTACTATATAACGTTATACGTTATAACGTAATACTATATAACGTTATACGTTATAACGTAATACTATATAACGTTATACGCTATAACATAATACTATACAACGTTATACGTCATAATGATGTACTATATAACGTTATATGCTATAACGTAATACTATATAACGTTATACGTTATAACATAATACTATATAGCGTTATACGCTATAACGTAATAGTATTTAACGTTACACGTTATAACGTATTACTATATAACGTTATACGTTATAACGTAATACTATATAACGTTATACGCTATAACGTAATAGTATATAACGTTACACGTTATAACGTATTACTATATAACGTTACACGTTATAACGTATTACTATATAACGTTACACGTTATAACGTAATACTATATAACGTTATACGCTATAACGTAATACTATATAACGTTATACGCTATAACATAATACTATACAACGTTATACGTCATAATGATGTACTATATAACGTTATATGCTATAACGTAATACTATATAACGTTATACGTTATAACGTAATACTATATAAGGGTTTACGTTATAACGTAATACTATATAACGTTATACGTTATAACATAATACTATATAACGTTATACGCTATAACGTAAAGTATATAACGTTACACGTTATAACGTATTACTATATATCGTAATACGTTATAACGTAATACTATATAACGTTATACGCTATAACGTAATAGTATATAACGTTACACGTTATACCGTATTACTATATAACGTTATACGTTATAACGTAATACTATATAACGTTATACGTTATAACGTAATACTATATAACGTTATACGTTATAACGTAATACTATATAACGTTATACGCTATAACGTAAAAGTATATAACGTTACACGTTATAACGTATTACTATATAACGTTATACGTTATAACGTAATACTATATAACGTTTTACGTTATAACATAATACTATATAACGTTATACGTCATAATGATGTACTATATAACGTTATATGATATAACCTAATACTATATAACGTTTTACGTTATAACATAATACTATATAACGTTATACGTCATAATGATGTACTATATAACGTTATATGCTATAACGTAATACTATATAACGTTATACGCTATAACGTAATAGTATATAACGTTACACGTTATAACGGAATACTATATAACGTAATACTATATAAGGGTATACGTTATAACGTAATACTATATAACGTTATACGCTATAACGTAATAGTATATAACGTTACACGTTATAACGTATTAGTATATAACGTTATACGTTATAACGTTAAACTATATAACGCTATAAGTTATAACGTAATACTATATAACGTTATACGTTATAACGTATTACTATATAACGTTATACGTTATAACGTAATACTATATAACGTTATACGTTATAACGGAATACTATATAACGTTATACGTTATAACATAATACTATATAACGTTATACGTCATAATGATGAACTATATAACGTTATATGCTATAACGTAATACTATATAACGTTATACGCTATAACGTAATAGTATATAACTTTACACGTTTTAACGTATTACTATATAACGTTATACGTTATAACGTAATACTATATAACGTTATACGTTATAACGTAATACTATATAACCTTATACGCTATAACATAATACTATACAACGTTATACGTCATAATGATGTACTATATAACGTTATATGCTATAACGTAATACTATATAACGTTATACGTTATAACGTAATACTATATAACGTTATACGTTATAACGTAATACTATATAACGTTATACGCTATAACGTTATAGTATATAACGTTACACGTTATAACGTATTACTATATAACGTTACACGTTATAACGTATTACTATATAACGTTATACGTTAAGACATAATACTATATAAGGGTATACGTTATAACGTAATACTATATAACGTTATACGCTATAGCGTAATAGTATATAACGTTACACGTTATAACGTATTACTATATAACGTTATACGTTATAACGTAATACTATATAACGTTTTACGTTATAACCTAATACTATATAACGTTATACGTCATAATGATGGACTATATAACGTTATACGTTATAACGTAATACTATATAACGTTATACGTTATAACGTAATACTATATAACGTTATACGTTATAACATAATACTATATAACGTTTTACGTCATAATGATGTACTATATAACGTTATATGCTATAACGAAATAGCATATAACGTTACACGTTATAACGTATTACTATATAACGTTACACGTTATAACGTATTACTATATAACGTTACACGTTATAACGTATTACTATATAACGTTATACGTTATAACGTAATACTATATAGCGTTATACGCTATAACGTAATAGTATATAACGTTACACGTTATAACGTATTACTATATAACGTTATACGTTATAACGTAATACTATATAACGTTTTACGTTATAACATAATACTATATAACGTTATACGTCATAATGATGTACTATATAACGTTATATGCTATAACGTAATAGTATATAACGTTACACGTTATAACGTATTACTATTTAACGTTATACGTTATAACGTAATACTATATAACGTTATACGCTATAACGTAATAGTATATAACGTTGCACGTTATAACGTATTACTATATAACGTTATACGTTATAACGTAATACTATATAACGTTTTACGTTATAACATAATACTATATAACGTTATACGTCATAATGATGTACTATATAACGTTACATGCTATAACGTATTACTATATAACGTTATACGTTATAACGTAATACTATATAACGTTTTACGTTATAACGTAATACTATATAACGTTTTACGTTATAACATAATACTATATAACGTTATACGTCATAATGATGTACTATATAACGTTATATGCTATAACGTAATAGTATATAACGTTACACGTTATAACGTAATACTATATAACGTTATACGTTATAACGTAATACTATATAACGTTATACGCTATAACGTAATAGTATATAACGTTACACGTTATAACGTATTACTATATAACGTTATACGTTATAACGTAATACTATATAACGTTATACGCTATAACGTAATAGTATATAACGTTATACGACATAATGATGTACTATATAACGTTATACGTTATAACGTAATACTATATAACGTTATACGTTATAACGTAATACTATATAACGTTATACGTAATAACATAATACTATATAACGTTATACGTTATAACGTAATACTATATAACGTTATACGCTATAACATAATACTATATAACGTTATACGTCATAATGATGTACTATATAACGTTATATCCTATAACGTAATAGTATATAACGTTACACGTTATAACGTATTACTATATAACGTTATACGTTATAACGTAATACTATATAACGTTATACGCTATAACGTAATAGTATATAACGTTACACGTTATAACGTATTACTATATAACGTTATACGTTATAACGTAATACTATATTACGTTTTACGTTATAACATAATACTATATAACGTTATACGTCATAATGATGTACTATATTACGTTATATGCTATAACGTAATACTATATAACGTAATACTATATAACGTTATACGCTATAACATAATACCATATAACGTTATACGTCATAATGATGTACTATATAACGTTATATGCTATAACGTAATACTATATAACGATATACGCTATAACGTAATAGTATATAACGTTACACGTTTTAACGTATTACTATATAACGTTATACGTTATAACGTAATACTATATAACGTTATACGTTATAACGTAATACTATATAACGTTATACGCTATAACATAATACTATACAACGTTATACGTTATAACGTAATACTATATAACGGTATACGTTATAACATAATACTATATAACGTTATACGTCATAATGATGTACTATATAACGTTATACGTTATAACGTAATACTATATAACGTTATACGTTATAACGTAATACTATATAACGTTATACGTCATAATGATGTACTATATAACGTTATACGTTATAACGTAATACTATATAACGTTATACGTTATAACATAAGACTATATAACGTTATACGTTATAACGTAATAGTATATAACGTTACACGTTACAACGTATTACTATATAACGTTACACGTCATAATGATGTACTATATAACGTTATATGCTATAACGTAATAGTATATAACGTTACACGTTATAACGTATTACTATATAACGTTATACGTTATAACGTAATACTATATAACGTTATACGTTATAACATAATACTATATAACGTTATACGTCATAATGATGTACTATATAACGTTATATGCTATAACATATTACTATATAACGTTATACGTTATAACGTAACACTATATAACGTTTTACGTTATAACGTAATACTATATAACGTTTTACGTTATAACATAATGCTATATAACGTTCTACGTCATAATGATGTACTATATAACGTTATATGCTATAACGTAATACTATATAACGTTATACGCTATAACGTAATAGTATATAACGTTACTCGTAATAACGTATTACTATATAACGTTATACGTTATAACGTAATACTATATAACGTTATACGGTATAACGTAATAGTATATAACATTACACGTTATAACGTATTACTATATAACGTTATACGTTATAACGTAATACTATATAACGTTATACGTTATAACGTAATACTATATAACGTTATACGTTATAACATAATACTATATAACGTTATACGCTATAACGTAAAGTATATAAAGTTACACGTTATAACGTATTACTATATATCGTAATACGTTATAACGTAATACTATATAACGTTATACGCTATAACGTAATAGTATATAACGTTACACGTTATACCGTATTACTATATAACGTTATACGTTATAACGTAATACTATATAACGTTATACGTTATAACGTAATACTATATAACGTTATACGTTATAACGTAAAAGTATATTACGTTACACGTTATAACGTATTACTATATAACGTTATACGTTATAACGTAATACTATATAACGTTTTACGTTATAACATAATACTATATAACGTTATACGTCATAATGATGTACTATATAACGTTATATGATATAACCTAATACTATATAACGTTTTACGTTATAACATAATACTATATAACGTTATACGTCATAATGATGTACTATATAACGTTATATGCTATAACGTAATACTATATAACGTTATACGCTATAACGTAATAGTATATAACGTTACACGTTATAACGGAATACTATATAACGTAATACTATATAAGGGTATACGTTATAACGTAATACTCTATAACGTTATACGCTATAACGTAATAGTATATAACGTTACACGTTATAACGTATTAGTATATAACGTTATACGTTATAACGTTAAACTATATAACGCTATAAGTTATAACGTAATACTATATAACGTTATACGTTATAACGTATTACTATATAACGTTATACGTTATAACGTAATACTATATAACGTTATACGTTATAACGGAATACTATATAACGTTATACGTTATAACATAATACTATATAACGTTATACGTCATAATGATGAACTATATAACGTTATATGCTATAACGTAATACTATATAACGTTATACGCTATAACGTAATAGTATATAACTTTACACGTTTTAACGTATTACTATATAACGTTATACGTTATAACGTAATACTATATAACGTTATACGCTATAACGTTATAGTATATAACGTTACACGTTATAACGTATTACTATATAACGTTACACGTTATAACGTATTACTATATAACGTTATACGTTATAACATAATACTATATAACGTTATACGTTATAACATAATACTATATAATGTTATACGTTAAGACATAATACTATATAAGGGTATACGTTGTAACGTAATACTATATAACGTTATACGCTATAACGTAATAGTATATAACGTTACACGTTATAACGTATTACTATATAACGTTACACGTTATAACATAATACTATATAACGTTATACGCTATAACGTAATAGTGTATAACGTTACACATTATAACGTATTACTATATAACGTTATACGTTATAACGTTAAACTATATAACGCTATAAGTTATAACGTAATACTATATAACGTTATACGTTATAACGTATTACTATATAACGTTATACGTTATAACGTAATACTATATAACGTTATACGTTATAACGTAATACTATATAACCTTATACGCTATAACATAATACTATACAACGTTATACGTCATAATGATGTACTATATAACGTTATATGCTATAACGTAATACTATATAACGTTATACGTTATAACGTAATACTATATAACGTTATACGTTATAACGTAATACTATATAACGTTATACGCTATAACGTTATAGTATATAACGTTACACGTTATAACGTATTACTATATAACGTTACACGTTATAACGTATTACTATATAACGTTATACGTTAAGACATAATACTATATAAGGGTATACGTTATAACGTAATACTATATAACGTTATACGCTATAGCGTAATAGTATATAACGTTACACGTTATAACGTATTACTATATAACGTTATACGTTATAACGTAATACTATATAACGTTTTACGTTATAACCTAATACTATATAACGTTATACGTCATAATGATGGACTATATAACGTTATACGTTATAACGTAATACTATATAACGTTATACGTTATAACGTAATACTATATAACGTTATACGTTATAACGTAATACTATATAACGTTATACGTTATAACATAATACTATATAACGTTTTACGTCATAATGATGTACTATATAACGTTATATGCTATAACGAAATAGCATATAACGTTACACGTTATAACGTATTACTATATAACGTTACACGTTATAACGTATTACTATATAACGTTATACGTTATAACGTAATACTATATAGCGTTATACGCTATAACGTAATAGTATATAACGTTACACGTTATAACGTATTACTATATAACGTTATACGTTATAACGTAATACTATATAACGTTTTACGTTATAACATAATACTATATAACGTTATACGTCATAATGATGTACTATATAACGTTATATGCTATAACGTAATAGTATATAACGTTACACGTTATAACGTATTACTATTTAACGTTATACGTTATAACGTAATACTATATAACGTTATACGCTATAACGTAATAGTATATAACGTTATACGACATAATGATGTACTATATAACGTTACATGCTATAACGTATTACTATATAACGTTATACGTTATAACGTAATACTATATAACGTTTTACGTTATAACGTAATACTATATAACGTTTTACGTTATAACATAATACTATATAACGTTATACGTCATAATGATGTACTATATAATGTTATATGCTATAACGTAATAGTATATAACGTTACACGTTATAACGTAATACTATATAACGTTATACGTTATAACGTAATACTATATAACGTTATACGCTATAACGTAATAGTATATAACGTTACACGTTATAACGTATTACTATATAACGTTATACGTTATAACGTAATACTATATAACGTTATACGCTATAACGTAATAGTATATAACGTTATACGACATAATGATGTACTATATAACGTTATACGTTATAACGTAATACTATATAACGTTATACGTTATAACGTAATACTATATAACGTTATACGTAATAACATAATACTATATAACGTTATACGTTATAACGTAATACTATATAACGTTATACGCTATAACATAATACTATATAACGTTATACGTCATAATGATGTACTATATAACGTTATATCCTATAACGTAATAGTATATAACGTTACACGTTATAACGTATTACTATATAACGTTATACGTTATAACGTAATACTATATAACGTTATACGCTATAACGTAATAGTATATAACGTTACACGTTATAACGTATTACTATATAACGTTATACGTTATAACGTAATACTATATTACGTTTTACGTTATAACATAATACTATATAACGTTATACGTCATAATGATGTACTATATTACGTTATATGCTATAACGTAATACTATATAACGTAATACTATATAACGTTATACGCTATAACATAATACCATATAACGTTATACGTCATAATGATGTACTATATAACGTTATATGCTATAACGTAATACTATATAACGATATACGCTATAACGTAATAGTATATAACGTTACACGTTTTAACGTATTACTATATAACGTTATACGTTATAACGTAATACTATATAACGTTATACGTTATAACGTAATACTATATAACGTTATACGCTATAACATAATACTATACAACGTTATACGTTATAACGTAATACTATATAACGGTATACGTTATAACATAATACTATATAACGTTATACGTCATAATGATGTACTATATAACGTTATACGTTATAACGTAATACTATATAACGTTATACGTTATAACGTAATACTATATAACGTTATACGTCATAATGATGTACTATATAACGTTATACGTTATAACGTAATACTATATAACGTTATACGTTATAACATAAGACTATATAACGTTATACGTTATAACGTAATAGTATATAACGTTACACGTTACAACGTATTACTATATAACGTTACACGTCATAATGATGTACTATATAACGTTATATGCTATAACGTAATAGTATATAACGTTACACGTTATAACGTATTACTATATAACGTTATACGTTATAACGTAATACTATATAACGTTATACGTTATAACATAATACTATATAACGTTATACGTCATAATGATGTACTATATAACGTTATATGCTATAACGTATTACTATATAACGTTATACGTTATAACGTAACACTATATAACGTTTTACGTTATAACGTAATACTATATAACGTTTTACGTTATAACATAATGCTATATAACGTTCTACGTCATAATGATGTACTATATAACGTTATATGCTATAACGTAATACTATATAACGTTATACGCTATAACGTAATAGTATATAACGTTACTCGTAATAACGTATTACTATATAACGTTATACGTTATAACGTAATACTATATAACGTTATACGGTATAACGTAATAGTATATAACATTACACGTTATAACGTATTACTATATAACGTTATACGTTATAACGTAATACTATATAACGTTATACGTTATAACGTAATACTATATAACGTTTTACGTTATAACATAATACTATATAACGTTATACGTCATAATGATGTACTATATAACGTTATATGCTATAACGTAATACTATATTACGTTATACGTTATAACGTAATACTATATAACGTTATACGTTATAACTTAATACTATATAACGTTATACGTCATAATGATGTACTATATAACGTTATATGCTATAACGTAATACTATATAACGTTATACGTTATAACGTAATACTATATAACGTTATACGTTATAACGTAATACTATATAACGTAATACGTTATACGTTATAACGTAATACTATATAACGTAATACGTTATAACATAATACTATATAACGTTATACGCTATAACGTAATAGTATATAACGTTACACCTTATAACGTATTACTATATAACGTTATACGTTATAACTTAATACTATATAATGTTATACGTCATAATGATGTACTATATAACGTTATATGCTATAACGTAATACTATATAACGTTATACGTTATAACGTAATGCTATATAACGTTATACGTTATAACGTAATACTATATAACGTAATACGTTATAAAATAATACTATATAACGTTATACGCTATAACGTAATAGTATATAACGTTACACGTTATAACGTATTACAATATAACGTTATACGTTATAACGTAATACTATATAACGTTTTACGTTATAACCTAATACTATATAACGTTATACGTCATAATGATGGACTATATAACGTTATACGTTATAACGTAATACTATATAACGTTATACGTTATAACATAATACTATATAACGTTATACGTCATAATGATGTACTATATAACGTTATATGCTATAACGTAATAGTATATAACGTTACACGTTATAACGTATTACTATATAACGTTATACGTTATAACGTAATACCATATAACGTTACACGTTATAACGTATTACTATATAACGTTATACGTTATAACGTAATACTATATAACGTTTTACGTTATAACATAATACTATATAACGTTATACGTCATAATGACGTACTATATAACGTTATATGCTATAACGTAATAGTATATAACGTTACACGTTATAACGTATTACTATATAACGTTATACGTTATAACGTAATACTATATAACGTTATACGCTATAACGTAATAGTATATAACGTTACACGTTATAACGTATTACTATATAACGTTATACGTTATAACGTAATACCATATAACGTTTTACGTTATAACATAATACTATATAACGTTATACGTCATAATGATGTACTATATAACGTTATATGCTATAACGTATTACTATATAACGTTATACGTTATAAGGTAATACTATATAACGTTTTACGTTATAACGTAATACTATATAACGTTTTACGTTATAACATAATACTATATAACGTTATACGTCATAATGATGTACTATATAACGTTATATGCTATAACGTAATACTATATAACGTTATACGCTATAGCGTAATAGTATATAACGTTACACGTTATAACGTATTACTATATAACGTTATACGTTATAACGTAATACTATATAACGTTATACGTTATAACGTAATGCTTTATAACGTTATACGTTATAACGTAATACTATATAACGTAATACGTTATAACATAATACTATATAACGTTATACGCTATAACGTAATAGTATATAACGTTACACGTTATAACGTATTACTATATAACGTTATACGTTATAACGTATTACTATATAACGTTTTACGTTATAACCTAATACTATATAACGCTATACGTCATAATGATGGACTATATAACGTTATACGTTATAACGTAATACTATATAACGTTATACGTTATAACATAATACTATATAACGTTATACGCTATAACGTAATAGTATATAACGTTATACGACATAATGATGTACTATATAACGTTATACGTTATAACGTAATACTATATAACGTTATACGTTATAACATAATACTATATAACGTTATACGCTATAACGTAATGGTATATAACGTTACACGTTATAACGTATTACTATATAACGTTATACGTTATAACGTAATACTATATAACGTTATCCGTTATAACATAATACTATATAACGTTCTACGTCGTAATGATGTACTATATAACGTTATATGCTATAACGTATTACTATATAACGTTATACGTTATAACGTAATACTATATAACGTTTTACGTTATAACGTAATACTATATAACGTTTTACGTTATAACATAATGCTATATAACGTTATACGTCATAATGATGTACTATATAACGTTATATGCTATAACGTAATACTCTATAACGTTATACGCTATAACGTAATAGTATATAACGTTACACGTTATAACGTATTACTATATAACGTTATACGTTATAACGTAATACTATATGACGTTATACGGTATAACGTAATAGTATATAACGTTACACGTTATAACGTATTACTGTATAACGTTATACGTTATAACATAATACTATATAACGTTATACGTCATAATGATGGACTATATAACGTTATACGTTATAACGTAATACTATATAACGTTATACGTTATAACGTAATACTATATAACGTTATACGTTATAAAATAATACTATATAACGTTATACGTCATAATGATGTACTATATAACGTTATATGCTATAACGTAATAGTATATAACGTTACACGTTATAACGTATTACTATATAACGTTATACGTTATAACGTAATACTATATAACGTTATACGCTATAACGTAATAGTATATAACGTTACACGTTATAACGTATTACTATATAACGTTATACGTTATAACGTAATACTATATAACGTTTTACGTTATAACATAATACTATATAACGTTATACGTCATAATGATGTACTATGTAACGTTTTATGCTATAACGTATTACTATATAACGTTATACGTTATAACGTAATACTATATAACGTTTTACGTTATAACGTAATACTATATAACGTTTTACGTTATAACGTAGTACTATATAACGTTATACGTTATAACGTAATGCTATATAACGTTATACGTTATAACGTAATACTATATAACGTAATACGTTATAACATAATACTATATAACGTTATACGCTATAACGTAATAGTATATAACGTTACACGTTATAACGTATTACTATATAGCGTTATACGTTATAACGTAATACTATATAACGTTTTACGTTATAACATAATACTATATAACGTTATAAGTTATAACGTTATACTGTATAACGTTATACGTTATAACGTATTACTATATAACGTTATACGTTATAACGTAATACTATATAACGTATTACGTTATAACATAATACTATATAACGTTATACGTCATAATGATGTACTATATAACGCTATACGCTATAACGTAATACTATATAACGTTATACGTTATAACATAATACTATATAACGTTATACGCTATAACCTAATAGTACATAACGTTATACGACATAATGATGTACTATATAACGTTATACGTTATAACGTAATACTATATAACGTTATACGTTATAACGTAATACTATATAACGTTATACGTTATAACGTAATACTATATAACGTTATACGTTATAACATAATACTATATAACGTTATAAGTTATAACGTAATACTATATAACGTTACACGTTATAACGTAACACTATATACCGTTATACGTTATAACATAATACTATATAACGTTATACGTCATAATGATGTACTATATATCGTTATACGTTATAACATAATACTATATAACGGTATAAGTTATAACGTAATACTATATAACGTTATACGTTATAACATAATACTATATAACGTTATACGTTATAACGTAATAGTATATAACGTTACACGTTATAACGTATTACTATATAACGTTATACGTTGTAACGTAATACTATAAAACGTTATACGTTATAACGTAATACTATATAACGTTATACGTTATAACATAATACTATATAACGTTATACGTCATAATGATGTACTATATAACGTTATATGCTATAACGTAATAGTATATAACGTTACACGTTATAACGTATTACTATATAACGTTATACGTTATAACGTAATACTATATAACGTTATACGCTATAACGTAATAGTATATAACGTTACACGTTATAACGTATTACTATATAACGTTATACGTTATAACGTAATACTATATTACGTTTTACGTTATAACATAATACTATATAACGTTATACGTCATAATGATGTACTATATTACGTTATATGCTATAACGTAATACTATATAACGTTATACGTTATAACGTAATACTATATAACGTTATACGTTATAACATAATACTATATAACGTTATACGTCATAATGATGTACTATATAACGTTATACGCTATAACGTAATAGTATATAACGTTACACGTTTTAACGTATTACTATATAACGTTATACGTTATAACGTAATACTATATAACGTTATACGTTATAACGTAATACTATATAACGTTATACGCTATAACGTAATAGTATATAACGTTACACGTTATAACGTATTACTATATAACGTTATACGTTATAACGTAATACTATATAACGTTACACGTTTTAACGTATTACTATATAACGTTATACGTTATAACGTAATACTATATAACGTTATACGTTATAACGTAATACTATATAACGTTATACGTTATAACGTAATACTATATAACGTTATACGTTATAACGTAATACTACATAACGTTATACGTTATAACGTAATACTATATAACGTTATACGCTATAACATAATACTATACAACGTTAT